>NC_139950.1:10399307-10426807 GCF_963454915.1 Gymnoscopelus microlampas
TCTCCTCTGTCTTTGGGTGGTGTTGAGAGAAGTCTCTGGCTGGGAGGAGGATGGCGGGGCAGGGGGGGGGGGCGGGTGGAGGAACACCATGGGAATGTTTTTACAGGCTGACCTCTGATCTTCCTTCCAGTCACTGCGAAGGCTCCGAGGGCCCAGTGTCTGTGTCTGTGCTTCTATGCGCGCTGATTCCTTTTTCATTCCACGGACCCCCAGTTTGATAACGCATTATTAAGCCGTGTACGGACCCCCGTTTGATGGAATTCTTCATCTCCGGGACCCCAACTTACACTGTGAAAGTCCCGCAGTGTTAGTTAAACTCTGGGAGTGCACAAACGGAACCGAACAGAGCCGTTTTGTGCACTCTCAGAGTTACAGACCTGCACCTCGGCGGAACCCGACCCGAACCCGTTCGTTAAGAAACAATGCTCTTAAGGTCAATACATGCTCCTTTCGACGTTCCGACGGGCTTTCCGAACTAGGTCGAAGAGTCAGGACACGTGGGGGTGGTGCAGGAGTTCTGAGAAAAAAGTTCTGAGAACTCCCATCAAAAGTTCTTGAATAATGACGTCAAATTGTGATTGAATCACCTCCCTTTCCGAGAACTTGGGAAGGAGCATGTATTGGCCTTTACACACAGTCGGCGGGTTACCAGAACCAGAGACTTGGGGGGGGGGGGGGGGGGGTATCGGTGACAGTGACAGACACTGCGGGAGGAAACTGTATTGTAAACAGATAAGGCTTATCATCAAGCATTCTGGAGACACAACAAGAAGAGACAGCCTTTCTTCGTCAAACTCCCCATTGCAGTCAGAGCTGCAGACTCACTCCCAGTTTTCTGACTCGCCTCTTCAGAAGCCTATCACTTCACCCTGTACCCCTTCTCATCACCTTTTTTATGTTTTTTGTTATTTTTATTGATGCTAGCGATTGACCAAGATGTGGCTACCATGCAGACATATCTCGGTCACTTGTTCCCATATTTTTTAGATTCTTCTGTGTTTTAGACAGCATGTTATTTAGACAGATGCTAGGTTCATTGATTACCTGTTATCCTATAGGTTCAAATGCACAGAATGTTTAGATCTAATGTTAAGACAGATGCTATAATAGAGTTCATTGTTTACCCGGTATCCTATTTCTTTTTGGCCCTACAGCAGTGGTTCTCAAAGTTGGGTCCGGGGACCCCCAGGGGTCCATGGGGGGTCCCCCAGCAAAAGTTATTATAGCATCACAATCGTTTTAACCACTTTATCCATTTATATGTTGGCTATTCAAAAATAGCAGATCTACAAGCTCACAGCGTGTCTTCATTCTGCGCTGCGCACTTGTACATCAGATATCTTTTGAAAGAATTTGAAAAATATCGAAAATGTTTGGAAACTTTTGAATAATTTAGATTTTATTTTTACATTAATCTGGGGATGCCTGGCTCAAAACATTTTCAGATGGGGGTCTGCGCAAAATATCTATTTGGGGGTCCTGGGGGTCCCGTACTGAAGGGCAGAACTACTGCCCTTCAGTACGGTTCTCTCTGAACCATATATGTGATTTAGGACTGGGACTCGATTAAAAAAATTAATCTAATTAATTAGAGGCTTTGTAATTAATTAATCTAAATTAATCGCATTTTAATCGCACATCAATATTTGACCTGAGAACAGTGAGAAAATGTGTTTTCAAATGGATTTTGGTAAATGTCTTTAAGTACATGTTCTCAAGTACTGCACTTAAGTACAATTTTGAGGTATTTTTTACTTTACTCAAGTATTTCCAATTTCTAATACTTTTACTTCTACTCCACTACATCTCAGAGTCAAATATTACACTTATACTCCGCTAAAATTATTTGAAAACTTTAGTTACTAGTTACTTTGTAGATTTTGATTATTATTATTACAAAACATACAGTAACCACTTCAGCCCTATATCGGCCATTAGAAAATAGCCATCTACATGCATTGTGAGCTTGTAGATCTGCTATTTTCAAAAGATTTGAGTACTTTAACTGTTGGTACTTTAAATACATTTTGATACTTTTATACTTTTACTCAAGTACATTTTGAATTCCGGACTTTTAATTGTAACATAGTATTTCTACATTGCAGGTAGAGTGTGTTGTCACTGTTGTTTTATCGTCGTTTAATTAATTAATGAATAAAAATAATCCGCGCGCATGTGACCCGCACCGCATCGTCCCCCCCCCCCCCCTCTCCCGCGGGGCGGGGGTTCGGGGGGGCAGCCCAGCCAACATTATCAAGCAGGCTATCGGGTGCGCCGTCTTCAATGGCCCAATTCCAAACCACCCCCTCACTGACTCATTGACTTGAGTGCGCGTTCATGTGAGCTCCGTAAGGGCTTGAGGGTTGTTCCAAATGAAATCGGAAAGTCAGCCTGAAGTCAGCGAGGGCTCGGGAACGCCCCTTTCTGCACCCTTTCCGTAAGTCAGCACCTTTGGAGACTTTGGCAAAGAAATTGCCCACAATACATTGCGTAGTGGGAGTTACCAGAGGACGCCGACGCCCACGGCCAGTCTTTTTCTTTTTTTTTTACAAATCTTTATTTATATTCTCATGAATGACAAGACAATACAAAACGAACAAACACAAACATACACAAACAAAGAAGTTATCAATACATCTATATAACATCATCAGAGCCAGGGGGATTTACTAACAGAAAACATTAAAGAGTGAACACAAAAAGACAGTTATTGCAGCTTTCTTATTTTTTGAGTCATAAATTGTTTTAATGTACTGCCTGGCTTCTATCTCAAATACAAAGAATGAGGGTTTGGAATGGCTAAATTTGGATTTATGTATATGAAATTTAGCTAGAATAATGATCAAATTAATTATGAATTCCTCATTTTTCTTCTTATTACTATTATTACTGATGAAGCACGGCCAGTCAGTCTGTCGTCAAGGTAACGTGGGACGTCACAAAGGGCTGTTCCATTGCTTTTGTACCCTTTTGGAGCCCTTAAACCCTCCCACACTCAGGCACTTTCCAGCTGACTTACCTTAAGCTAATGATGGTGCAGGGCTTGAGGTCTTAGGGCGGAGTTTGGAATTGGGCCATTCATGCTTTCATGCACTGCGTTGCCTGCAGTTTGTTGTTGTCTGAGACCAGACGAGACCCATGCATGTTGCTTGGTGCACCGGGACAAACGGTCCGTCTGAAACTCGTCCCGTGAGAAACGTTCCGCGGGGCAAAAATAAGTGCGATTAAAATGCGTCAATTTTTTTAACGCGATAATTTTTCTGTAATTAATTGATCGAAATTAACGCGATAAAGTCCCGGCCCTAATGTGATTATTTACATTTAACACGTGCAAGTCGCTCTGGATGAGAGTGTCTGAATTCAGAGTGAAATGAATAGAAAGTAATGCGGTAGGCAGACAGACAGGGCCGTACATCCGCGCGGCCTGGCCGGCGTAAACAACCGCGGCCGCGCTGACCTTTTCACCAAGAGGCCGTTTTATTGTTTTCTCGTTCGTTTCAAGCGGTTCTGCAGAGGTATATACGAGGCTTTACTCCAAGAGCGATGAGAAGCCATGTAAGGCCACAGTGCAGATATAGCCTCTAGGCACAAATGTGGCCATGAATTTAACGCTGCACAGTATGCACACACACACACACACACACACACACACACACACACACACACACACACACACACACACATACTGTAGCAGAGGTGGTGCGGTATAGTAGATGACCCCCCCCCCCGCATACACACACACGCACACACGCGCACACACGCACACACACACACACACACACACACACACACACACACACACACACACACACACACACACACACACACACACACACACACACACACACACACACACACACACACACACACACACACACACACACTAGAGCAGAAGTGGTGCGGTACAGTAGATGACCCCCCCCCCCCACACGCGCACACACACACACACACACACACACACACACACACACACACACACACACACACACACACACACACACACACACACACACACACACACACACACACACACACACACACACACAGTAAAATCCTCACTCATGTACTGTGTTTGTTCAGGCAAAAACAGAGACACACAGGCGAACAGTAGCGTTTCATTCCATCCACTGTGGCTAGCTAGGTGATTAGATGTGGGTTTTTTTTTGTGCACCTCTGTCTGTCCGTCTGTCCCCCCCCTACCCACTCACTCCCCCCCCCCCCCCCCCCCCTCCCCAACCTGCTCTTGTCATTCACCATGGTCTGGTAATCCAACGCTGGCCCACAGCTGCACAGCTCATTGGGGTTACTAGGACCAAGGCTACAGCCTTGTGGGGGGGGGGGCTGCTTCACACCCACAGCACCACTGGTCTGTTGTCGGCATTAGCCCTTAGCAGCACCTAGTAAATGCAGTGGTGTAAAGTAACTAAGTACATTTACTCATGTACTGTACTTAAGTACATTTGTGATTTTAGGTAATTTTTTTTTACTTTACTGGAGTATTTCCAATTTTCAGTACTTTTACCTCTACTCCACTACATCTCAGAGGCAAATATTGTACTTTTACTCCACTTCAATCATTTGAAAACTTTAGTTGCTAGTTACTTTGCAGGTATAAATTATTACATTATAAAACATACATTAACCACATACATTAACCAGCCCTATTTTATACCTGGGCTATTTGAAAATAGACATCTACAACCTCACAACGCGTCGCATCGCGACATGTTGTGAGCTTGTAGATCTGCTATTTTCAAACATTTTAATACTTTTACTTTTGGTACTTTAAGTACATTTTGATACCAATACTTGTGTACTTTTACTCAAGTACATTTCGAATTCCAGACTTTTACTTGTAACAGACTATTTCTACACAGCAGTATTGATACTTTTACTTAAGTAAGAAATGTGAGCAATTTTTCCACCTCTGAGTAAATGTGGCGAGTGTGCGTCGGTACACGGGTAAGCCGATCCCGCGTCTGTGACGAGAGGCAGCGTCCCACCTTTCTCCGCAGGTGTGTGCGTGATGACGGAGCGGTGCGCTGTGGCCGAGTTCAACCGGGACAGACGGACATCACATGGCGGACGGCGGGCTTCCAGCTGGCCTCGAATAGTCCATGGTACTAAATGAGGAATGAAGAGTAGGGAGAGAGAGATTCTGTCAAAAATATTAGCGTTTAAAAAAAAAACGAGAGGGTGTTATGAGTGTGATTCTGAAGCACCCAACCGCTTCGTATATATCTCCCAGGGGCATAAATCAGTCATCCAGCGACATGACATGGAGATCCGTGGCCGATTAGGGAAGCTTGGTTAGTGGAAATCTAGGAATCTGGGAATAAGGTTTTGGCAACGAGGGATCTGGCAAAGAGACCGGGGCTCTGCAGCTGTCTTGGACAAGAACGACAGGGGCCTGTTACTAAGGAGAAAGTCTTAGCCTACAGACAAACACACACACACACACACACACACACACACACACACACACACACCCATGTACACACACGTGTATATGGGCTGCATACATGAACGCAAACCGATGTGTATGCTCATGCATGCATGCCATGTCTTGGCGGCATGCATTTTATGGCTACTGTCGAAGTGATTAGTCTGAAGAACTGGGATAATAATTGAGTGGGAGTGCGTTTTATCTGTTGGGAGTTCCCGAAACGTCCGTGTTCATTATCGCATTCTCCTAGACGTTCCTTTGTGCAAAACACAGGGAGCCATTTTGTTTGAGGAAACTCAAACAAGTGTATTAATTATCATAACAGGAAATCAGCTGCTTATAAAGCACATAATATGAGACCCCGGCCTCCAGTTTATCAAAACAAACCAGAAATTACAGGTCACAAAGTTTCATGGGGGAAACAATAACCTTATTAAACAGGACTTAGATGGGATTTGTTTAAACCTACATAAACAGATGCGAATGTGAGTGTTCCTCGGGAAAACTTTGAAGTCATATTTTGCCAGTTTTGTGCTTTTTATTTCCTGCAACAGAGAGCTGACATTTCCCTCAATGTTTAGAAGCGTTTCAGGAGAATAGGTCAGCGAAAGTCAAAAGCTCTCTGTATCTGTATTCATATGTTTGTGCAAAAATAGCCTCCACTACACTATGTTATTACTTCCAAGCAACAACAAACCCCATTTGAACCTGACCGGAGGACGAGTCACAAATAAAAAGATGAGAGACCGTGCGTGCGTGCGTGTGTGTGCGCGTGTGTGTGCATGTGTGTGCGTGTGTGTGTGTGTGTGTGCATGTGTGTGCGTGTGTGTGTGTGTGTGTGTGCGTGTGTGTGTGTGTGTGTGTGAGAGAGATAGAGATCAAGCTAAGAAGAAAGAGACATGCACTGACAATGAAAAATAATTAGCTTCTTCTTTTTTTTTGTAGACAATTCTTTTTACCCCTTTTTTTCTCCCAAATTAGTCATTATGCCAATGAACTCCTGCCACTGCTGTTGTATGAGTCCTACTGACTCGACCGAGAGAACTTATGTATGTTGTGCAGCAAATACCCCCCCCCCCCCCTGCTCCGAAACACAGGCAGTAGTGTTCGTATAGATGCTCTGCAAGCCAGATGCACTGTGGTGGATTGCTGTCGTGGAAAGTAACTAAGTACATTTACTCAAGTTCTGTACTTAAGTACTTTTTTACTTTACTGGAGTACTTTTACTTCTACTCCACTACATCTCAGAGGCAAATATTGTACTTTTACTCCACTACAATTATTTGACAACTTTAGTTACTAGTTACTTTGTAGATTTTGATTATTATTACAAAACATACATTATCCACTTCAGCCCCATATATATTTCGGTCATTTGAAAATAGCCGTTCTACAAGCTCACAATGCGTCGCGATGCGAAGCATTATGAGCTCATATCTGACATTTTCAAAAGATTTTTTTAAACACTTTATACATTTGAAAACTTGTGAAATGGCACATTCTGCATAATGAGTACTTTCTACTTCTTGTACTGTAAGTACATTTTGATATCACTACTTTTGTAATTTCACACAAATACATTTGTTGTATAGTTGTAAATATTGCAATAATGATATGTGGTTGTCACAAAATCCCAAGGCACACACCAGTGCGGCTCAGCTAGCCTCCACCTTTCGGGGACCACTGCGGTCACGCCAAGACCCTGATGTTGTATTGTATGATAATCCATGGACGTTAACAGGACAAATGACTATTTTCCTATTGACATCATGTTCTCCCTCATGGCCATTATGAGTTCTGGAATAATTGTGAATCCTGCAGCTGTGTGTATCTCCACTTTAATGGGGTTATTTTCAGGTCATAAGCCCATATGACTAATGATTACCGTACTTGATGCATTGCGCTTCTGCACGCATGCAGCTCAAATGATTTGCAGCGCCAGTTCACTGTTGACATACTGTAATGGGGGAAAAAAAGAAGAAGAAGAAGTAACTTCCTGATCGTATTCTTTGCCACTGGTTCTCAAAGTGGGGTCCTTGAGGGGGTTCCATGCGGTCCCCAGCAAAAGAAGTATAACGTCAAAATCAGTTTGACCACTTTAGAGCTCGTATTTGAAAATAGACGATCTACAAGCTCACAACGTGTTGTGAGCTAATAGGGTTGTGCTCAAATAGGGTTGTGCTCAAAATATTGAATAGCCAGATACGAATCGGTGATGCCCATATTGTATCGTGTTGTATCGACAGGCCTGTATTTCAATGTTTCATTTTATTTTTGTTTTTAACGACTTAAACACAGTATACTTTGTTGACCGGGGTCTGCCAGGGCTATATACCATTGCATATAAATCCCTGCTGGATTTGAACCCTGTAACACACAGGACACTCTCCAGTGATTGGCTCACGCTAAGGGTCCCCAAAGTAAATAAGACTGAACTGGGGAAAACAGCCTTTTGTTTTAGTGCCCCAACCACCTGGAATGACCTTCAGCTTAAATTTAAGATCTGTTCTCCCATAACATACGGACAATTTAAAACCTTGATTGCAGACCCACCCATAAGTGTCTGCAATTGCTTTTAAATTGTGCTGTACCACACGATAGGGAAATGAAAATGAAATTGTACTGTGATGTATCTCGACGACACTGAGGGCAACTTTAGTTATTAGTTACTTTGTAGATTTTGATTTTGATTACAAAACTCACAAACCACTTCAGCCCTATGTATATTTCGACCATTTGAAAATAGCAGATCTTCCAGCTCACATTGTGAGCTTGTAGGTGAGCTATTTTCAAAAGATTTGTATACATTTTGAACTTGTCAAATGGGACATTCTGCACAATGAGCACTTCTACTTTTGGTACTTTAAGTATATTTTGATGCCGATACTTTTAACCTTTTACTCAAGTGCATTTTTAATACTGGACTCTTGCTTAAAGTAAGTCATTTCTACATTGTGGTATTGATACTTTTACTTAAGTAACAAATGTGAGTACTTCTTCCACCACTGGCCCTATAGTACTGCAGAACAGGTACCATGGATGACCTTACACTAAAGCAAAGGGGAGTGTGTTGCATTTTTTGTGGAGATATCTCAGAATGTCTAAGAGCAGACTAAACAGAATTGATGTCTGTTGCACCGACTGTTATTCATATTTTCTCTCTAGGATCTTGGCGTTTATTCCAGAGACACCCGCGCTGCTCTGAGGGCATCGCACAAAGCAAGGCTTTTTTTTCCTGTGCTGATCCAACAACATACACGGTGGTGGAAGAAGCACTGAGATGTTTAACCTAAGTAAAAGTCCAGTATTCAAAATGTTCTGGAGTAAAAGTACGATGTGCGCGACACGCGGAAAGATGCGCAAGACCACGAATCCACGCATTTGCATTAACAAGCATTGGCAGATAGGCTCTATGCACAGCAGCCATATTGTGAAGACATTCACAGGTGTTACCAATGATACTAATGAAGGCTCTGTTCCATTTAGTGTAGCACAGTGGTTCTCAGATTTTTCAATTTCCACGACCCAACTCTGAGAGTGGACAAATGGAACCAAATGGACCCTTACGGGTCCATTTGGTTCCATTTGTACACTCTCAGAGTTACACACCCGTAAGGGGCCATTTGAAAACCCCTTAAGGAACCATGAGGGTCCCTGGACCCAAATTTTAGACCCACTGGTGTAGCAGAGTGTTTCCAGTGATGCACACTATCAGCACCCTGACTCTGTTTGACCAGCATGGAACAGAGCCTTCATTAGTATCATTGGTAACACCTGTGAATGTCTTCACAATATGGCTGCTGTGCATAGAGCCTATTCCGCCCCATTGGTAAAATAAAAGTGCGGTGTGACCATGCATTAACTCGATATTTCAAATAATTGTAGTGGAGTGAAAACTACAATATTTGCCTCTGAGATCCTGAAAAGTGTACTTAAGTAGACCTACAGTACTTGAGTACATGTACTTAGTTACTTTACACCACTGTACACATGGACCCGGCAAGGGGGGGGATGGGATGGCCGTTTCCTAGAATGAACTATTCTGGCGTCCCTGTGGGGGTGGAAATGGGTCTTGTGGTTGTTCTTTTGAAACCGGCAACGAATGGTTTTCATCCGTTTTGAAAATCCGTCCCCTGTGTCATAGTGAGATAACAAAGCCATTTACAGAGACTTTGTGACCTCAGCGGTCAAACCCTCAAACCCACACGGGGAACATAAGTCTGTATAGTTCCCTGAGCGTGGCTATATACCTCGCCGTAAGACACGCCGCACCACAGACTGCAATCTCAGATCAAGCTTAACCACTTAAACCCAGTGGTGTAAAGTAACTAAGTACGTTTACTCAAGTACCGCACTTAAATACAATTTTGAGGTACTTTTACTTTACTGGAGTATTTCCAATTGTCTGTCCTTTTACTTCTACTCCACTAACATATATAGACAAATATTGTATTTTACTCCACTACAATTATTTGAAAACTATAGTTACTTTGCAGATATAAAATATTATATTATAAAACATACTTTAACCACTTTAGCCCTATTTTATACCAAGGCTATTTGAAAATAGCCGATCTACAAGCTCACAACGCGTTGCATCGTGACACGTTGTGAGCTTGTAGATCGGCTATTTTCAAACATTTTAGTACTTTTACTTTTTACTTTTGGTACTTTAAGTACTTTTTCCACAACTGCTTAAACCCTACACTTCGTTGACCGGTGTCGCCCAGGGCTCTGTACTAGGCCCCCCCACTACACCAAATCTCTTTGCCGAAAATAGCCGATCTACAAGCGTACATGTGAGCTTACACTGTGGATCTGCTATTTTTGCTGAATGCTGGCCGCCAAAAATAGGGACACATGTGGTCAAAGGCCCCATGCTGTCCACATCATATAGCTATTATCATTTTCCACTTTTTTTTTATTTGTTGCACGATGTTGGCTTTTTAAACCTTTGCAATCCCACATGGATTTATGAGGCTTCTGTTGACTTTTCGTTGTCACGGCTGAGGTTTTTTAAATAGCCTTTTGGATCGGATTGTGTCGTGCTATGTGGCAGTCTCTGTGGGTTTGAATACTTTCTTAAATATCACATTTTCACATATCTAATCCTGCCTGAGTCCCGTCCTGTCGACTCCAGTGGAAATGATTCTCCCTGGCGCACTGCAGTAAATGACCCTGTGACAAGCACAAACAGCGTTGCCAGATTCTGCGAGAGATACAAGCAACCAGGTCTATGAAGACAAGCCCAAAAGGGGCGACTATTAGGCCACATGAGCACTTTAAACATATATGCAGTGACTTTTTGAAAATAACCGATCAACTTGTAGAGTTTGTAGATCTTCTATTTAAAAAACAACAACTAGAATTTCTTTTTTAAATATTTGTGAAAAATTTTAACACAAATCTTGTACGTAAAGTCCATTCCTCCCCATTCCTTTGTTTATTCAAACAAAGGAATGGGGAGGTTGGTGTGTTGGTCGAAGGGAGCTGGCAGGCAGGCAGGGCAGGTGAGTATGGTTATAGAACAGGAGAGAGGAGTGAGTCACGAGGAGTACACGAAACAAGGTTCAAGAACACTAACTGTAGCACAAGAAAATAACTAGGACTGAATTAGCTGGCAAAAAGAGTTACCACACACTGGAAGTTTGTGAAACGAACTAACGTTGCGTAGAGAGAAGACCATGGCTTTATAGACTGGAGGTGATGAGCTGATGGCAGACAGGTGAGGGAGATGAGGGAACTGGAAACAGGTGTGCCAAGTGGGAGCTGGAGCCAAGCCTACGCCCAAACTCCCACGCCCACTCTACTCACAAAGACACACACACACACTCAAAGACACTGACAGAGACTGTGACAGGACCACAATGGAAACAAGCACTCAGGGCTTTTTGTTATCCTTTTAGTATTATTGTATAAATAAACCTCTGTACTTTTTGCAAACTGTTAATAAAGTATTCAATCAATCAATCAATCAATACACTTTAAAAATATGCCCAGAAAACTAACCGCAACCCGCAAACTACCAATATTTACAAGAGACTTTGCAGAAGAACAAGCCCAAAGTCACTTATAATAAGCAGACATGGCAACGCATGAGCGCACAAATACCTCTTGGCATATTTAGAGCAGAAAGCAACTGGGATGTGCTATTGTGAGTTAACAGCTTTTTATAGTGGGAAGAAATACCGAGCAAATATCGAAAGCTAAAATGAAGAGCTTCTTGAACGTGAAACCTCTTTAAGAATAGCACTCTGACCCAGATGGGCCCAGGTTCAGACACATCACCGGGCCAGTTGAGTGATGATGGCAATTTAATAGTGGAAGCCATATCTAGCAGGCTCACTAGCTGACCAAGCTGAAGTAGTACTGTACCCTGGTCAGCTGGCCTGGGATTATTACAGAACAAATTACACATGTAGGTATTGAAATGAATGAGAATAATCATATCGTTGCTGTCGGGCAGAAACCTCTTATCTCCGTATTTTAACTTTTTGTAAAAAGTAGCAGATCCGCAAGCATGAAACAGAGCTTGAGTCTTTTTGAGCTTGTCGATTGCTACTTTTGAATTTGAATTTGATCAGTTTTGGACATAATGAGATTTCCACCCGAGAGAGACGATATATTATTCAGTCAGATAAGTAAAACAAAATCTCACCACTTTACTGTAATGCAGCCTTTAAAAACAGGCAATTCTTATGTTATAGATATCACAATAACACGCGTTACATCCGGATTTCTGGAAAATGTACTTTGGCCACAAAGACCATGTAAACGTGTTTCTCTGAATTGCTTTTCTCAGCCTGCCTTGGATATGGTGACTCTTGGATTATGGCGCGATCCCTGTTGTACTGCTCACTCTTGCATGTCTTCCTCCAGAGCCCCTGGTGTTGTTTCAGTGTTTAAGAGAACATCAACAAGGTTGTTGATTTTACTAATGCTGTTTATCTCAGGTAATGTACACATTAATCCTGGACCGGACCCCCTCTTTGAGGCCCTACCAATGTTGTCTACCCCCCATGATTTTAGCTGTAGACATGGCCTAGGCTTCCTCCATTTTAATGCTAGAAGCCTGGTGCCTAAATTGCCCACTTTTCGTTGTTGGTTTGAAATAGCCAAGCCTGATGTGGTCGCGGTTTCAGAAACCTGGTTAAAACCTGGCACTACTGATAATGTGGTTCGGTTGCCTGGCTATAATATCTATAGAACCGATCGTAAAGGCAGATGTGGGGGAGTTGCTCTGTACATCTCTGATAGATTTCAAGGGTCTGTTCTTCATTCTGTAACTATACCTAGGCAGTTTGAATTTTTAGCCGTCCAGATAGTTGTGGCTAACTCTCCTTTGACTATTATCTGCTGTTATAGGCCTCCTTCTGCATCTAGTGAAGCTATGGGAAACCTAGTAGACTTAATTTCTAAGTGTACTAGTTCCGAGATTGCCCTTCTCGCTGATCTGAATTGGGATTGGTTGACTGATAAATCTGCTAGTTTTAAACAGCAATGTGATTCCCTAAATTTAACACAGATCATCCATAGCCCCACTAGATTAAACCCTGCCAGACCGGATGGTGACACTTTGATTGATATTATTCTAACAAATGCACCGCACAAATATGCCTCAATTGGTGTGTTTGCAAATGACTTGAGTGACCACTGTGCTATTGCATGTGTCAGAAACACTAAGCTGCCCAAAACCATCAGGCGCTGCTTTAAACACTTCTCTGAACAAGCCTTTCTTCATGATTTGGCTGCAGTTGATTGGTTTCGCATGTCCTTAATTCCATCAATGGATGAGGCCTTTCGGTTCTTTCACGAACAGTTTCTCTACCTGATGAATAAACATGCACCTCTCAAAAAAATCAGAATTAAGAACCGTGCAAATCCCTGGTTCTCTAGGGACCTGGCTGATCTGATTCATGAAAGAAATAGACAATGGTCACTTGCAAGAAGGTCTAATTCAAGTCATGATTGGCTTCTGTTTCGTGTCTTGAGAAATAAATGTACGGTCCTCACCAGGAAGTTAAGATCGGAACATTATTTATCTCTCACTACTGATACCTCTAGCAATCATTGTACCTTCTGGAGAGTAGTCAAATCCCTGCAACAGAAAGGAGCAGCAGGCCCCCCGCCTAAGATTCGGGTGGGCGAGTCCTTTATTTCTGATAAAAAAATCATGTCAAATGCTTTCAATTCGCATTTTAAAAGGGCGGGACACATTTTTGATGAGCAAATTGCCAATGCTCCTCATCAAGACGCCCATGATGATAACGTTGACTCATCTGTTGTTTCTGTTTCTGTTTTTGACTTTTCTCCCATCCTGGTATCGGATGTTCTACACGCCCTGTCTACCTTAGACCCTAAAAAATCTGCAGGCCCAGACGGCCTTGACCCTTTTTTCCTAAAATTATCATCGGCTATCATTGCTCAACCTGTCACTGATATGTTCAATATCTCCTTAGCCACTCAAAGTCTACCTGAAGAGTGGAAACAAGCAAATGTTTCCCCTCTTCTCAAGGCTGGCGATCCTTGTGATGTAAACAATTACAGGCCCATTTCTAACCTTTCCACCTTGGCAAAGATCTTAGAGGGCCAAGTATCAAATCAGGTAAAGGTTTTTCTTGATTCATACTCTATTTTGAACCCCATGCAGTCAGGTTTTAGAGCAAAACATAGCACTGTAACGGCATGCCTTAATGTTATCGACGACATCAGGGCAGCCCTGGGTAAGAAATCTTTTTGTGCGGCCTTATTCATTGATTTGAGTAAGGCCTTCGATACCGTGGATCCTCACGTACTGCTCAAGGTCCTTTCTAAAGCTGGTTTTTGCCAAAATGTGCTTGGTTGGTTCAAAAACTATTTAGTTGGCCGCACACAGTGTGTCAAATTTGGTGATACCATTTCTGATTCCATCACCCTTGAGAAAGGAGTCCCCCAAGGTTCCATTCTTGGTCCATTGCTTTTTCTCTTGTATGTCAATCATATTTGTAGTCAATCTAAGCATTGTAAGTATCATATGTATGCCGATGACACAATTCTGTACTCTTGTGCTCCTTCTTTTGATGTAGCAGTGTCAAACTTGGCCTCAGATTTTGTCTCATTGCAGCATGAATTGGTAAATAGCAAATTGCTATTAAACGGCCAAAAAACCAAGGCCATGCTATTTACTCCAAATAGAGCTGACATTATCCCCCCAAATATCACCACCTTGGAAGGAGTAACCATCGAATGGGTGGTGCTTTACAAATATCTGGGAATTTGGTTGGATAACAAGTTAAACTTCAATCATCACATTGAAGCGTTGATTAAGAAGTTAAAATTCACAGTAAGCTTCTTTTATAGAATGAAGTCCTGTTTTTCTTTTGCTTCAAGGAAAAGGCTGGTCACTGGCCTGTTTATGTCGCAACTCGACTATGGCGACATTGTGTATCGATTCGCCTGTCCCTCAATATTGGGTAGACTTGATCCCCTTTATCATGCTGCGTTGAGGTTCATTACCAGCTCCACTTATAGGACACATCATTGTATTCTGTATTCCCTAGTAGGGTGGTCCTCCTTAGCATCTCGCAGGTTGCTACATTGGTACACTTTTATATATAAAGCCATTCTTGGAAATTCCCCCTCGTACATTTGTTCAAAATGTAATCTTGTCCAAAATTCGCTTAACCTCAGATCGAATGCCTGGATGCGCTATTTCGTACCCACTACTAAATCTGAGGCAGGGAAAAAAAACCTTGCGTTTTTTGGGCCTTGGTCGTGGAACGATCTACAGACCAGATTAAAATTGGCTTCATTGATCCCTCTAGTGTCTTTCAAGAGGATTGCCATGGGCACATTCTCCAACCATTGCTCCTGCTTTGACAAGTAGCAATTGCTGTGATCTTAGTCTTATATTAGTTTATTAGTTTTATGATGTATTGTTGTTATTAGTATTTTAAATAGTCTGTATTGGTGCTATTGGTAGTAGGTCTTTGGTATTACGGATGTCATGTTTGTCTTTGTTTTGTTATGTCCTGTATTGTCGTTACTGGCAGAGCTGTGTAACATTTTATTTGCCTCTTCTCTTGGCCAGGGCACACTTGTAAAAGAGACACTAGTCTCAATGTGATTTCTCTGGTGAAATAAAGGTTAAAAAAAAAAAAAAAATCTAATGTATCCCAGGTGATATAGTCTCATATCACAATATCAATAAACAGTAATGACATTACATGTCAACCCATAACCCATGGTTTAATACTATTATGTCTCTCATCTCATTTGATATTTGATTCGCCTACCTTATTAGTGTGTGTGTGTGTGTGTGTGTGTGTGTGTGTGTATGTGTGTGTGTGTGTGTGTGTGTGTGTGTGTGTGTGTGTGTGTGTGTGTGTGTGTGTGTGTGTGTGTGTGTGTGTGTGTGTGTGTGTGTGTGCGTGCGCGTGTGCGTGTGCGTGTGTGTATGTGTGTGTGTGTGTGTGTGTGTGTGGGGGGGGGGGGGGGGATGAAAAGGTGACCTTCTGACGACCAGACAGCCTCTCTGCGCACTCTTGGTATTATGGAAATGACATGTAAACTGATTCATGTTATAACCTCACTCCTACTCTTGCATCCTGCTGCACACAAACACAATAGGTTGGCACTTCCAAACATACCTCACCAGCTCATCATGACTTTACTGGCACCTCAGTTACTCAATTAATTGTATGGCTACTTGGAGAAAGTAGCCATGCTGCGATGCTCCCAGTGAGCATCGCAGGTCGCACCCATCGGTGCTCAAATAGCAGATCTACAAGCTCACAATGTGTTGCATCGCGACGTGTTGTGAGCTTGTAAATCTGCTATTTTCACTATCACTAATATGTTTTTAATATCAAGGAAAATCTTTGAATTTTTGTGGGATTTTTTTTTTCAATACAGCAATGCATTGGCATGAAAACTGAACTGTACTTTGTAATTTGCACTTTTGAAGTATTTTTAAGGAACAAGTACTCCAGTACTTTAACTCAAGTGCAAATTTGACTGGGCAACGTACACTTTCATAAATATCTGACCGGTATTATCTATTACTCAAGTACTGGGATTGAGTACTTATACTTTGTCCACCACTGGTTGATTGGACCCTGAACAACATGAATATATTGCCCCAGCACTGCATGCTCGTAGGAAGTATTTTAATGACTTTCTCGTTGCATCTAAATAACCTCCCCAAGTGTCGCTGTCACTGTGCGGCCGATACGCAGTATGTGCAAATTGGTCCAATTGCGGCGATCTCCCCTCCTGCGTGGTTCCTCTGCACGCTGTGTAAAGAAATATTGAGGTCTGCGGGCGATGGCCCACAACCCATTGTTATTTAGACATGCTATGGTTTATGGGATCATTACTTTAAACGGTATGAGTGAGTATGGGTTTGGAGAAGATTCATGAACCCAAAGTTACACCCTTTTGGGTAGATGAGTTCAGTTTCTGCAAATCGGAAAGCGCACTTGATGACCGTGCATGCATGCATGCATGTGCGCACGGGCGTGTGTGTATTTAGTGCATTTGCAAGTGTACAGTGGTGTGGGGCAATGTGGGGTCCCGCGGACCCCCATGGGGTCCTTGATGGGGCTCCAAGCGGTCCCCAGCACAATGATTGATACTTAGGAACCAGGTGGACTCTTATAGAACTGTAACTCTTGACAGTGTATAAAACGAACCAAATGGACCCGTAAGGGTCCATTTGGTTCCTTGGTTCCTTTTCTTGGTTCCTTTTCTTACTTATTCTTCTTTCTTATTTTTCTCATTTACTGCTTTCTATAGTTTTAGCAATTTTCGCAATATTTTTTACAGTGGGTGGGGGCATTCGGGCAGGTGGCTAAATATGTCTTTTTTTTTACACAATAACCTGTCGATTTCTTTATTATTATTTACAGTAGCTCTTCTAGCCCCCAATAACTCACATCTGGTCATCAAAGACCACGGGACCTTTTTTATAATGTAAAAAAAGACATTTAGCCACCTGCCCGAATGCGTACGCCCACTGTAAAAAAAGATCGCGAAAATTGCTAAAGCTATAGAAAGCAGTAAATGGAAAAAAAAAAATACCACTCATCTTTTATTTACTTTAAGTAACGGCTAAAACATAAACCTTGGTTGTAAAAAAACAAAGTTGTCCTTTAAATTAAAAAGGTTTGACAACATCTATGCATGTAGGCTTTTTGTCGATGTGAGCATCAGTGTATGCACATGCACAAACCTGAAGAGTGTGCACTATTAAGGCTATTATGCAGTATTGTGTAATGTTAGTTTATATTTAGACACAATACAGGATAAGAATGCTTATCTCAGCAGTAGTGGCTGTGTGGGGCGGTGAAGCAGTGAAATGAATATACAGTGCAGTAAGCCACAGAGCGCACAACAACCCCTGTCTGTATATGGGCCATAAATACAGCAGCACAATTATGGTTTTAAAACGTTGGCCAAATGAGTGGACCTACAGACGCCGCCATTCATTCATTCAATCAACCAACATATAGTTAAAGGACCACTTCACCTATCTTCATGTAATTGGTCCTCACTAATGCTCATTATAATAATGGTACAATTTTTGTCTGACGATTTTTGTAACCCATTTCTTCACCCAGTGCCAATTGCCTAAGCTTGTAATCCTGGGCGCTACTCTCCCTCTGCCAGCCTTGGGAGAGCTCCGAACTGAGCTCATGCTTCCTTCAATGCATGAGTAGTTAGCAGGCCGCTTCTATCACCTGATGGGGGGGGGGGGGGGGGGGGGGGGGGGGGCTTTCCCGGTAGGATGTAGCGCGTGGAAGGAACACGTTATTCCAACCAGTTCCCCTTTCCCCTCCATCAGGCTCCCCGGCTGACCAGGTGGAGGCAGTATAGAGACCAGGATTACTGCATGTTTTTTGCGAGGCTACCTATACCCTACCAGTGACATCGTCGATTGTGGAATTCAAGACGATAGAAACTGCAGGCTTTCTATTCCTGCAAAGTTATTGTTCTGGCATTAATAAATAAGTTAGACACGGAGAGAATAGTTAAAAATGTTACCATTATTATATAATGAGCATTTGTGAGGACCAATTATATGAAGTTGAAAATGGGTGAAGGGGTCCTTTAAGATTCTCAGAGAAATCCTCGAGGGTGACCCTCATTTACACAATCAACAAACAGAGTACGTTTAAACAGTTACAGACAGATAATGGACCGTTATACATTCCTAAATGGTCCAGAAGGTATAAGGGTATTCAGTACGTCATGCTAAGGGACTCCAGGAGTCTGCTGCACAAATGCTAAAAGCAGTCTTTCCCAGACCAGACCTGGCACGAGATACCTGAAGAACCAGCTATAGTCACTGGAGCGAGTTAAAAATGGACCACAGATCCCAAATGCTAGCTCTGACAGGAACTATGTGAACCGTGCGGTGCTGTGAAACGTATTTCACGCTTTCTTTCTGGATTTGTTTCCATAAGCTGCGGCTCGGTTTCAGATAAGGTTCTCAGAACCAAACCCTGAGTTCTGGGAACCCAGAACTGAGAACTTACTTTCAAACTTTCTATAACATATTTATTATGAATAGTTTTTAGGATGTAACCTACCTTCCCCTTCAGGGGTGTTTCTGGTTATAATGAAACATAAGGTTCTGGGTTATCCTTCGTAGTCAAATTGAGTCAATAGATGTGATATGTGATGGTAATTATCTAACCAGGGCTTTATAGTTATACTGTACATATATTACCAAGATGTGTATCAAATGGGAAGGGCATAGTGCTGCCATTTGTGGTACAGTGCCAGTGAGTGGAACTGTGTGGTGACTTTCACCATGGTACATGGCGCACTATTAAAATGGCTGCACCTGGGTGGCTCAGCCAGCTAGTGCACAGGCCACTGCATGATGACGAGGACACAGGTTTGAATCCGACCGCCGTCTTGTCTTGCATATCTCTCGTCTGTCTGCCCTTGGGTTTCCTGCCTCTCTCTAAGGACCGATTTGAAATAATGCATAAAATGCCAAAACTATCTTTGTATCTTTTTATTTGTATTAATGGCTGCATCTGTACAGTACCATAAGCATGTTTTTTTTGCTAAAGCTACTGTACTCTATTATACTGTGTACTTCTTTTTCTTTGCCTCTCTTTGTTTGACAACAAACCCTTGATTTGTTAGCCTCGTTGGACAGAACATGCCCAGTTGATGTCACACTAGCTAAACACGCCGTGCTAAACACGGTGTTGTGTAAACCGACGATAATAGAAAAGCCAACCGTTATCACCTCATGCTTAATTTATAGGCTACGGCGAAAGAAAAAAAGTGAATCAAAATGCTTTTGCAGAAGTCAAGCCTTGTTTATCTTGAAACCCGTTCGTTCATGTATATCCAGCTCGACTGAAAACACCGTTCTCTGCCGGAGTTAACAGGTTGCAGGCAGAACCGCCATAAACAAGCGCTGTCCTCAGGATTACGTGCCTTTCTGGGAGTGTGAGATTCACAGTTGACAGCGTTTGAAGGGTCCCTCGACCACGTCTCAGAGCTTTCATCGCTGAGCGGGAGAGACGTGTCCACATGATTAATAGATATATGGTTACTAAAGCGCTATTATGAAAAGTGCAGGAAATATTTGTCTGTCCTGTCTTGGAGGAGGATCAAGCGTGATTGATGCTTTGATCTTTTCTGATGTTTCACTGAGCAGAACCATGCAGTTCTCAGGTTCAAACCACATCCAGATTCCTGCCTTTTTTCTTTTCTTTTTTCTTTGTTGCCTCGTAGCGTTGACCGACCACGCTGCTAAGGCTAGCACGCTAGCTAGCTGAAAAACTACATTAAAGTCATTAGAGTCCTTATCAGAAGTGCCACAGCTAATGAGCAAACCAAACACGAGCTCCGATAGACTTAAAGCGCTAGCAGTGTGTACTGAATTCAATCTGTGTGTCTTTGTACTGTAAATCTGAAAATCTATCCTTTTCTGGACCACGGCCAAACTAAATACAGATCTGGAGATGAGGGTACACATGAGTTTATGACACACGCGCGCACACACACACACACACACACACACACACACACACACACACACACACACACACACACACACACACACACACACACACACACACACACACACACACACACACACACACACACGTACACATGCATGCCACACACGCACGCACGTATGCACACACACACACACACACACACACACACACACACACACACACACACACACACACACACACACACACACACACACACACGCGCGCACGCGTGCGCGCACACACGCACACGAACACGCACACGCATACACACACACACACACACACACACACACACACACACACACACACACACACACACACACGCACACGCACACACACACACACACACGCACACACACACACAGCTCCGGGCCCAGAGGGGCTGGTTTGGTGTTCTTGTGCTGCTCTGTGAGTGATGTCCTGGGGGATGCGGAGAGGCAGAGAAGGGGCCTGAGCTCCTCCGTTACTCTTTTGTTTACACTGATGCTTTCCAGATGCTCAGCCAGTGATCGGAGCGCTGCGGAACGCCGTGGAGCGCCGGCCCCAGCGGATCGCGGGGGCCCGGTGCCAGCAAATCAGGATTAAGGGCTGCTCGCTATCTGAAATACTTGGAAAACATGGCCTTTTTAGCTTTGTAATAACTTGAGAAGAGGACGCAGGAGCCAAAGAGCTGCGTTTTTTTTCTTTTCGGAAAGTGATTATGAGTAATCAGCGCGCATGCTGCGGTCTTACACACGAAAACATGGCCGATGAACTGTCTTCTTGCTCATTGAGGTGTCACATTCTGTGGCGGAAGACCGTGAAATTCATGGACAAGCAATCATTTAATAAATTCAAGCCTTTATTTCACAACATGCAGGCTTGGATTGCCTCTGATTGTAATTAATGTGCTTTGCTAACTTATTTGATCTGCTTTGAATTAGGGCTGCAACTATCGTTTATTTTCTTAGCGATTATTCTATTGATTACTTTTGTGATTAATCGAAAAACTGCAAAGCGCTTTTTTTCTTCTTCTTTATTTTATCACATATTGATTTGATTAACCATTCAAGTATTTTATAAGTTTTAGCACTCCTTCAGTAGCCTTTGCATCTATTTGTCGCTCTTGTGGCCATAATTGAGTCTTCCTTCACTTTCTCCCCACCGTTTGGTGCCCCCCCCCCCCCCCCAGGTTGGTGCCCTGTGCTGCAGCACCTAAAGCCCTTCCATTAAGCCGGCACTGCGCACAGCGTTATTGTGCAAAAACAGTGAAAAACAGTTTTTACTATTTTGGATTCATTTTATTTGATCTTTTAACATGTCTTAACTTTTCGTTTATATGCCCAAAATGGGGATATGTTATTAATCGAATATGTTATAAAATGATCGATCAACAATATTTGTTTTACAATGGATTAGTTTGCTTAAATGTTCCAACCCTTTGAATGCTGATTGCACAAACAGGGGATTTTGTGCCTTAATTCGTATTGTCCGCGGGAGGTCAGCCCGTCCCCACAACTCCATTTGGAACGGATTGTTTTTTCTAGACAGAGGTACATTGTGAGAGAGAGAGAGAGAGAGAGAGGGCATATTTATCACTTTAACTGCACACCTGTTGCTCCCGTCACTTTCAGCCCCATGCAGCCACTTTTCTTCACAGGCATTAGAAGGAGACAGCTGCAACCGAGAGAACCGTCCAGAGAGAGAGAGAGAGAGGGGGAGAGGGAGAGAGAGAGAGAGAGAGATAGAGAGAGAGAAGGGGGGGGGGGGGGTAGAGGGAGAGAGAGATCACAGGGTAAGAGTGAAAAAGAGCGAGGGGCTCAGGAAACAGTGGACTTATTTAAATCTTGCGTTGCATGGTGGGATTGATAAACAGGCCCCCACCCATAATGCACCTGGCTGAGGAGCTGGCGTGGGATCGTGCCGCTCGGTCCAACAGCGGAAACGGTCAAATACAAAAAATGCTTGTTTGGGTGGGCAGTGGGACCCAGCTGAGGGGCTGACAGGATGATTCTTGTGAGGGGGGGGGCGGGGCTGGGGGGGGGGTACTTAAAGCAGTGGCCATCTGCATGCCCCGAGTTGGCCCCCGATCCAGTCCTGAGTGGGCTGCTGGCTGATGACTGCGGCCCCCAGGACAGATCTGCACTTCTTTATTCAGTGGGTGCTGTGATGTCATGCAAACGGGCCACCAAGTGCATTTAGAGCAGTAAATTGATATACATTTGGCCGCGGACCCCCGTCTGAAAATGTTTTTGTGCCAGGGACCCCCAGAAGAGAAGATTTGAGTTAAAAATGTTCGTTTTAAAAATATATATATATTCAAGATACGCACACGTTTTCAAGATTTTTTCAAAAATAGCAGATCTGCAAGCTCATAGTGCGGCACTCTTATGAGCTTGTATATCTGCTATTTTTGAATAGCCAAAGCTAAGTGGTGAAAATGATTGTGACGCTATGTTAACTAATTTAGCTGGGGACCCCCTGGTACCCACCCAAGGACCACTGGTGGTCCCCGGACCACTGGTTGAGAACCACTGATTTAGAGCACTGGTTCTAAATCCTTTTCATTTCAAGGACCCCTCAAATTAATACGCATTTGGCTGATCTGTTGTTACAATCCCCCCCCCCCCCAAAAAAAATAGTCCAAATTCTTCTCATTCTTTTCGAGAGGTTTGGAAAATAGCAGATTATATAGGTTGACGCAATGGTTAAACTTTTGATGCTACATTAACTCACTCATGCTGCGGACCCCTGGAGCTCCCTCAAGGACCCATGGGGGTCCCTGGACCCCACTTTGAGAACCTCCGATTTAGAGATTCCTTCATCAGATCACAGTATATTGACGAAGGAGTCGATAACGCCACTAAATTAAAGTTGTCAAAATGTTATGTGCAATGTGTGGCAGACATACAGATCAGATTTGTTGGATTTAAACTTCTCCGGTTCCTGTTAGCTGATGTTTATCATACTGTATAGGTAATATAATACTAGACTAGACTTTACACTAGACTTGGTTTATTGTCACATGCCTCAAGAAGCAGTGCATTCCAGTGCAATGAAATACTACCTGCCTGGGTTACATAACATAACTGTGATACTCAGATATTGTTATTTAATACTAACCCACCTCTCGTCTAGGTCAGTGGTATTCTCAAACATTTTCCTGTCAAGGACCCCTGAATTGATATGTATTAGCCCACATACAGACCCCCATCTGAACATATTTTTGCCAGTGACCCTATATACCCTATATAGACCATATTCACACGGCGGCCATATTGGAATTTAACATTGAAAGTGCCGCCACCCGGGGTGGCTATACTTTCATTGACTTCATAGAAACATGGCCGCCGTGTGAATATGGTCTATAAGGACATTTGTGTTAGATTAGATTGCACATTGCACATACGTACATTGCACATAACATTTTGACAATGTCAATAGCCGATTCACATAAGGCTTTATGCACAGCAGCCATATTGTGAAGACATTCACAGGTGTTACCTATGATACTAATGAAGGCTCTGTTCCATTTAGTGTAGCACCGTGGTTCTCAGATTTTTCAATTTCCACGACCCTCATAACTCTGAGAGTGAACAAATGTCTCTCTGGCCATGTTGGCCTCTCAGTTTGCGACGCTGTTGCTGTCGGTGTTGTTCCTCTTAACGACAGTCCAGATCTGACCCGGAGGATTACGACCCATTAAGACCTGAGGCCGATTCTACCTCTAAATCAGTAGTTCTCACACTTTCAAGATTTAAAAAAAAATGTTCAAAAATAGCAGCAAGCTCGCATGACATCACACAGGTATAGTTCAGACAGCCTGTCTTGTGAAATGACAATAAAAATACTTGGTAGATACATCTGTCAGGTCAGAGGGCGAACCGTGACCTTCTGATTACCAGAGCGGCCTCTCTACCCACTAAGCTGTGCCAGCCACCCCAGTCTACTCTAGCCTACACTTTCACATCCTGCGTTGTCAAACTAAACATAATGGGGCCAGTCAGACCAATGGGACGTCGGAATAATGGGCTGTTGGAATATAATGACATGGCACCGTTTTTAGTGCCTATACTGTCTACACACAGACAATGGAGGAAGCCATGCAAAAGTACCAGCCTGCTCATTGGGAGTGGTTAGGGGTTCGGTGCCTTGCTCAAGGACAATTCAACACAAAGCCAGGGGGAACTGGGGATTGAACCAAGAACATTATGGTCAGCAGCCGTCTGCTCTATACCCCCTGAGTCACTGCTGCCATTTGAAACCCCATGCAAATGAACCAACTCACAATATTACATTCATTTCCCATTAGTTGCGGTTCAGGATGTTGTCTTTCCGAAGACCCTCCCAAATCGTTATTTCTCTCCCCTTTGTTTAACCCATTAAGACCGGGAACATCTGTGTAACCACTTTAACCATTATTTTATACTTTGGGCTATTCAAAAATATACCCCTCATAGCGCGGCACTCGGTGCCGCGCTATTAGCTTGTATATCTGCTATTTTTTAAAATGTGTGCAAATATTTGATTTTTTTTTTTAAAGGAAACATTTTTGACTCCAATTTTTGCTTCTGGGGGACCCCATTACAAAATATTTTGAGATGGGGGTCTGCGGCCAAATACATAATATTACCCAAATAATATTGGGGTTCCTTGACATGAAAAAAGTTTGGGAAACACTGATTATTGCAACATATTATAGCACTCGGTGCCGCGCTATGAGCTTGTATATCTGCTATTTTATTAATAGCCAAATAAATCTAAAAATGACACACAGATGCGTTCCCGGTCTGAATGGGTTAATGCAAACATTAGGTGGCCTGTTCTGTATTATTTATGTATGACTGAGTTGCCCATTTCTGGGCAAAAACCCCACTTCCCAAATTGAGACCAGAGAAGTGGTTACATGCAATTACTACCGACCAGTTTCAAAAAAGCCTCACAGTTGTTTTTACCAAACCAAATATCTTGTTTTCTCCTCGAATCAGGGAAACCACCGAGAGGCGTGTCACGTTTACATGAAAATGAGCTTATGTTGCAAAAGCTTTGCGAAACGTGTGAGCGATATGTCTCCTTGTATTCCCGTCTGTGGTCTTGAGGCCCCTAATCAATGGTTGTTACTTTGGAGGTTTGCATAATACGAATAATTCCCCCCAAAATCTATGAAATTCCATATCGTCTCTGTCGGGTGGGAACCTCATATGTCCAAAATTGTTACTCTTCGGGAATCAACTTCAAATGCAGCAAAAGTAGCCGATCTACAAGCTCAAAACGCGTCGATTCGTGCTGCGTTTTGAGCTTGTAGATCTGCTACTTTTGATGCTTTTGTGTGACACTGTAGTATGATCAAGTAGGGCGTTAATTCACGAAAAAACACAAACAGTTAGAATATGGAGATAGGAGGTTTCTGCTCGACAGCAACGATATCTATCCTACAACCTTGAAACAGTGGGCTCTAAAATTATGCTATTTTTTAGGTTTGGATTGGAAGGGAGATCTAATGTGTGACTCAAGGCTGTCTTAACCTCATCCTGGAGACTGGGGATTAAGGTTCAGGGTTTAGGAGTAGAGTCTGAGGCCGTGTAGTCTGTCGGTCATGTAGGCTACTCTCTCCGTCTGGAATGCAACATCAACGCGGATGCATGAGCGTCTGCAAGGCTTCAGACAGCGGTCTGGGCTGGCTTTTTCCAGTGGTCAGTAATAGGCGTCTTTCGTATGATTTACGTTGGATCCGAATTTCGGAGAAAAATGGAATTGGAAGTGCTGTTGTGACGCGCTAATATGTTACGCTAATATGTTACGCTAAATATGATTTGCTGCAGTGCTGGGGTTTGAGTGGAATGCCAGAACTGCGTACCTCTTAATGAAAGTTAAATTTATGGCAGGAACTTGCAGCACCTTAAAGGTGCAGTAAGTGATATTTTTTTGTTAACCCATTAAAACCTGGAAAGTCTTTTTGATTTTAGCTATATATATATAGAAACAGTTTTTCAGAAAACAGAAGGGTGGTTTAGAACCGTGGTTCTCAAAAATAGAAGATCTACTTGTATATCTGGTATTTTTGAAATGTTTTGAAAGTGTGTTTTTACTTCTCTATGAGGGTCCCTGGTACAAAACCTTTGCAGATGGAGGTCCACGGCCAAATACATATCAATCCTTGGCATGAAAAAGTTTGAGAACCACTGCCCTAGACCACGATGGTACCATAAGAACCATCGCAAATTAACTGTTTATCTGCAAAAACCCTGCATGCATAGTGCTGCTAATAACAGGGAAGACAATCTCATTGTGCTTTTACAACACAACACATGTATCTTTAACCACTTACAGTAAACCCCTACAGCATATACGTCGCTCACCGGGGCCCCCCAGGGATCTATACTTGGTCCCCCCCCCCCCCTCCTTTACACCAAATCTTTTTACTGAAAATTGCCGCTCTATAGACTTTAGATCTGTTATTTTCACCAAATGTTAATCCTAGAATAAGGATGCTAGGCTTCTTGTGGTCAAAATCTACCCCCCCCCCCCTCCAAAAAATCTAAACTAAACACAAGGACAGAAATGTCTCCACATTCCTTCTCATGATAATGAGTCCAATGCGTTGCAGTTAGCTACAGTCCTCCAACCCCCCTCTCTCTCTCTCTCTCTCTCTCTCTCTCTCTCTCAAAGTACTCAGATACTTTTACTTGAGTAAGTAAAGTAATGATATACCACATTATAAATACTCTGGTACAAGTTAAAGGCCTGTATTCCGAATCTGCTTTGTGATTGACTACACATAATGCCGAATGTCCCATTTCACTTGAAGTGGTTTCAAATGTTTTAAAAATGTGTCAGAATCTTTTGAAAACATTTGTTGTACAAGGCAAGCTCACCACAAAGTACTAAATGGGGCTTAAGTGGCTAAAGAGTATTTTGTATTAATAATAATGAAGTAAAAAGTAAAATATTTACCCCTGGTAGTAGAAGTATATCGTCTCTGTCGGGTGGAAACCTCATCATGTCCAAAACTGTTACTGTTCAGGATTCAGATTAGAAAATGGCATAGCAGATCTACAAGCTGAAAG
>NC_139950.1:10431807-10476807 GCF_963454915.1 Gymnoscopelus microlampas
ATCATCGTGGCTAATTTGCGCTGCGTTCGTCATGCGGCGGTGTCGCGCGTCCTAAACAGCCGACCTACAAGCTCACAACGCGCCACGGTGTGAGCTTGTAAGTCGGTTGTTTGCGGTGTGCGACCAAGTCCTACGGCGGAGCATAAATGTGCCTTCAGTCTGCCTTGACTGCTGGAACCTGCATGGACCATGCAGAGTCCATGAGCAGACTCTAGGGCTGAGCAATTAACTGAAAATATATTGAAACCGACATTTAGAGCCAACATAGATAGAGACTCAATCTTGTCATATAGGTTAATTGAATAATTGAGAAGTAAGGTTTGTATTTATTATTATTTTGAATATTCTTATACATCAACAAACCAACACAACAAAGTTCTAATCGATTTCTTTACAACTAGAGGTTTGGCTAGAGGTCAGGCTGCTACACCTACGTTGCACCGACAATCTGACTGATATGTCTCAGTCATAGTGTCGGGGTTTTTGTTAGAGTAGACGTTGTACCCGTCTGTCTGTGTCCCTTTTGTGCCCATATATGGAGATGTCTGTCTACCTGTGTCCCTTATAATGCCCATATGATATGGAGATCTCTGTATCTGTCAGTCCTTGTCCCTTTTATGCCCATATGGAGATCCCTGATGTCATCAGTATATGCCCATGTATTGGCATGCCCATATATGGGCGTATCGGGTTTGTTTATGGTTATGTCTGAGTCAGAGTGACATGGACGTGGTCCTGCCTATATTTGTGTGTAATCGGGTTTGTTTATGGTTATGTCTGAGTCAGAGTGACATAGGATCGACCAAATTGATTGTGAGGAACCACTTAAGCCCTGTATCATACTTTGTTGTACAATGGTGGCGTGCAAAAACTAGTGAAAATAGCTGATCTACAAGCTCACAACGCGTCGCATCACAGCGCGTTGTCAGCTTTTAGATCAGCTATTTTCACAGAAGTTTGAAATGATCATGATATTGATTCAAAGTCTACTCTGCCTACTCTGCTCTCTGCCACCTCCCTGTGGCATGGGTGGCACGATGAGACCAGATGTTATTGTGACATTCATTCACTCATTCATTCCTACGTGTTTTGAGAAGGCCGCCGGCTGGAATGTGCCATGCCAACAGTGTGCCTATAAAGTTTATGACTTGGGGAATCTAAAATCCCCTCTCGCCATCTCAGGGCAGCAGCATGTTGCAATGGCCTCGCACATTCACCTCCCACTGTGTTCGGGTGGTAGTAACATTATCGCCCCCCCCCTCCCTTCACTGAAAGTTCAAAGAGATTCTGGCCACGGGCTCCGTTCATCCTCACAAGTTGCTCCGACACGCAGAATTAGAGTATTAAATCATTAATCAAAAAAAAATCTTCAAACGTTTTCGAAAATAGCAAGTCTGCAAGCTCACAACATGCTCCTTACGCGGCTAATAGAATGTTGCGTTGTAATTTATTGAGTAATTTCTATTGGGCAGACTTCGACGCGCAGCCTTCACAAGAGCCAAAGACCCCCCCCCATCTTATTTTGTTTGGTTAATACATCATTTGAAGCTTACCTGTGAACATCCAGTTTCTTGCACTCTGCATTATCGCCAAAGCACGGAATTTGCTTTTGCAACTAAACTGAAAACAGGTGATGACACAGGGCAAGCAACTCAGACAAGGTGCGACCGACGTCACCCAGTCACAGCCTCACTAAATGAGTGAGGATTTTTTTCAGGGACGTTGTGTGAAACAAAACAAGATTCCGCTGTAACCCCACATCTAGGGTTGCTAACCGTCCCTTACAGAATCGTCCCTCATTTGGAAACTGAACTGATAAGGGACACACACCTTTGTTATTTGTTTTTGTGAATCAATCAGCGACACATATCTTACAACAAGTTCAAACTCATATACGTGTACAGATAACAGTAAACAGAAAATACACTAGCATAGAGCCCTGAGGGACTCCGCTCAACCATATAGGGTTTAATTTAAGCGGTTATGCCGCTGTGTCTTGGTTGTACTTGTAAAGGGGACTTGTTTGACGAGAATGCACTGAGCCAGGTTTTGAGTAGAACATGATGTACAGTACATCTTATATGGCCAAAGCCAGATCGAGAGAACAGTGTGGAGTTGAAGAGGAATGGAGGTTATGGAAATGGACTTTTTGCTTCAGCAGGAGAATTCTCACCTTTGAACCGGTGGTGAGAAATCATTACTCACCATGTTTTTTTTAAAATAAAAACAGTTAATGCCAATGTAATGGCTATATCGACAAGGCTCGGATTGTTCATCACTGTTACATCTTGTGTACAAGCACATAAGAGTAAAACTTATGGACATTGCAGCAGCATATTAAGTAATAATAGTAATTAAAGGGATTTAACATATCTACTCAGGCTTTTGTGAGCACCCTAGACAGTTTTTTAATTGCTTGATTCAGCATTTAGACATTTTGATATTCATTTTATTAGACACGCCCCTTCCTATACAAACCCGTTGTAACTTCAATCTCCATTTTAACCTTGTTGGATTCTGAAAACACCCATCCTTGGTTCTGGTATGTGTGGAGTCCGTGTTTCTTCTTCTTCATTTATTTGTTATACGTTTTTTTTTTATAAAATAGAATAAATGAAAAAAGTTTGGAAAAACACGGCCCCCTCATGTATTAGTAGGACAATATCACTAGAACCAAGGACGTGTGTTTTTAATGAATCTAGCATGGTTAAAATGGAAATTGAAGTTAAAATGGGTTTGTATAGGAAGGGGGCGTGTCTGATAAAATGAATATCAAATATCTAAATACTGAATCAAGCAACTTAAAAACTGTCGGGGGTGCACGCAAAAGTGAAATATCCCTTTAAACGCTATACTACTAATATAAGAAGAGAAGAATGAATCAACGCATATGCAGCACAACTATGCACAGCGTATATATACACAACAACAGTGTCAGCAGCTGCAACGTCCATCGTATAAACACAACAGTCAGAGGAGAGAAACAGACTAGTGCATCAGCGTGCCAAGTAAGGTCGACAAGTATGTTACAACACTGGCGTAGTCAATGAAAAAAAGGAAAAAGGAGAAAAATGTTGCTTTGGTTCCCAACAACAGTAATGGTGTCATGCTGGGGGACGCACTGTAGCTAGATCATCTGTGGGCCGGCGTCCATACGAAACGTCGTCATGGCATTGTCTGTCGGTTGCGTCAAAGGAGCCCTTCGGTGCGTACGGAATGGCGTGCTGCGGCCGATGTCAGAGTTTCCAGCCTGCATGCATGCACGGTGGGAGGGGCTAATAGTGACAAGTGGGGGTTGAGGTCATGGCTGTCGAAGTGCCGGGGCGGCTGGGTCGCAGCCCATCCTAGTTAGTGTGGGTTCACTGCCGCTGAGGCAAAGTGCTGGCGTGCGTTTGGAGAGCGCCAGATGCTGCTGATTTAAGTTTGTATTACTCTCTCTCTCTTTCTCTCACACACACACACACACACACACACACACACACACACACACACACACACGCGCGCGCACACGCGCACACACACACATGTTTGTATTACTATACTTGTGAGGACGTCAACAATATTAGGAACCATTGTGCCATTTTTGGCCATCTACAGTATAACGGTAACCCCGTAAGCCAAAAATTGACGGTCTACAAGCTACAACGCATCGCTGCGTGACGCGTTGTGACCCTTGCAGATGGGCCATTTTGCTAAGTATACAGTAAGCTAAGTATAAATCAGGCATAACCCCAACCCCTAAACCAACCCCCTCTAAATGACTAATCCTAATTCTAACCCGAATCTTTTCCTAATTGTAAGCATATAACTCGACCAAATCTTTTATAACCTAACCATTTTCTCTCGTGAAGGACCAGGAAAATTGTCCTCACAATGTCTATTTCTCAAATTGTACTTGTGGAGACACTTGGCCCTCACAAATACACGTACTCGTAAACGCACACACGCACGCGTGTTTGACTCGCTGTTTTCTGACTCGATGGGCTCGAGTCAGAAAAGGCCAGGGGTACACATTGTACCCCCTCCCTCCTATCCTAAGCTGTGGCCCCTTACCTCCACCCTCAAAATCTGTAGCCGATGTTAAGGTGATTAGGAAAACAATCGCCTGTCCTGCAGGGAAATGGGGAATGGGGCAGATGTGCTTTCATTTGGGGAGGGGCGTGTGTGCGTTCCCCCCAGCCCATTGGAGAGCTGCCACCAGAACATGAATACTTTTTATATGAAATAGAACATTCGCTGCTGCTCCCCACTTCATTTATCTCCTCGCTCGAATAATAAAAATATCCGTTACGTCATCTGTCACAGAGGACGTGTTGCTGATGCCGCGTGAAGTTTTATTTCGACGGGCGACATTTAAGACTCAGAAGCACCGTTGCCAGATTTTGTGGAAGAAATAAGCAGCCAGGTTTGTGAAAACAAACCCAAATGAAGCGACTAGGCTGGCACTTTAAACCTATATTGATATAAAATGTGTGTGTTCTGCCTTTTCGTCTCTGTCGGGTGGAAACCTCATACAGTATGTGTATAACTGTATGTCCAAAACTGTTACTTTTCAGGATTCAAATTCAAAAGTATTAAAAGTAGTAGATCTACAAGCTCAGGCGGTTACCACGCGACGCTTCGCGCCGCGTGGTAACCGCCTTCCATTCCAACATCTCGCCACTCCGACTAGTGGCTTCCGCGTGCGGTTAGGGTTAGGGTTAGGGTTAGGTATAGGGTTCGTTAACGTCGGAAAGGCGACATGTCGGAAAGGCGACATGTAACCATGACGCGTTTTGAGCTTGCGTTTTGAGCTTGCTACTTTTGTGTGACACTGTAGTATGATCAAGTAGGGCATCAATTTACGAGAAAAACACCCAAAGTTAGAATATGTAGTTGAGAGGTTTCTGCCCGACAGCAACGTTTTGCCGTTAGATTGGCCTGCATGCAGCTGCCAGCATGAAGTCAGTGATGTGATGCGGCCCCACCCAATAACACGCTCCTCTTGTGAGAGTGCTTTTTCATGGCTGACTGACTGGCTTGTAATCATCTCCCTCCTGAGAATCACAGGAATAATTTCACACAGCTGTAATGGAAGTAAATGTCAATGACGCAATGCTATATTGTATATATATTGTCCTGAATGGCATGTAGGACCAGGGGAGTGGCCCGTGATGATGAAACTGGATGTATACTTGGCATGGGCGAATGTTCTACGGCGCACAACGCCCTGTCAAAAACCCACCGTCCATTATCATCTGTGTTTTCTTTCACCACGCTGAAAGAATATCTGGTGAAGAGAGTATAAAAATGAGGCGATAACACGCGAGGCGATGATATCACAGCTACCTAAAACACCGGTAGCCGTGATGTACTACAATACATCACAGTCTTGAGCAGACTGTTCCCAGACTTCTCGGTTCGAAACTAAAAAGATAAATTTGGAGTCTGACGCAAACGTACGCAACTACATTATGTAATATTTTAAAGAGTGTAAATAGGCAATCTACATGTTCACAACTTGTCAAGTTACGCGTTGTGAACATGTAGATTGGCTATTTTCACTATTAAAAAAAAAGAAGAATTAAGTTATAGTTATTTTGAAATTGAGAACATTTCTGCAATTCTTTGAAAAAATATGTTTTTTTTTTATTATAGAAAATTCTTGAAAATCTAAGAAACTTAAAAAAGAGGGATATTTACCCACACAAATGGGTGCTGCTGACCCACTGACAGTCATTGCTTCATGATCAACAGCTATTTGCAGCAGAATTCACTATGTTAACCAACAAGACAAAGAGTCTAAAAGCTGCAGCGCTGCTCCGTAGTTCACCCACCAAGACCAACGAGGTGTGAACTGACTGACTGACTGACTGACTGACTGACTGACTGACTGACTGAGAGGCCTGTGGTCTTACTACTAAGCAAGTGGAAATGTTGGCCTAAGGGTGGCGCTAGACGGAAAGGCCATGGGGGTCATCCATGTTAAGTGGTCAGATAGGTGGGCCACGAACGCTTTGTGGGCCCTGATCCAGAAATGGTTAGTTGGGAACCCACTGATCTGCTCTAAAGGAATGTGTTTGTTGTTGTTCACAGGCCCGGCCCAAAGGAGAAGGGCTGACTCCATACCAAGGGAAGAAGAGATGCTTTGGCGAGTACAAGTGCCCCAAGTGCAAGAGGAAGTGGATGAGTGGAAACTCCTGGGCCAACATGGGGCAAGAATGTATCAAGTGCCACATCAACGTGTACCCGCACAAGCAGGTACTGGATTCTATTGTGTATGCACAATAGTAGTAGTGGTTCTCAAACCTTTTCATGTCAAGGACCCCCATCTCTTATCTTTTATGATGTATATCTTGTTTAGCTTTTTCATTTTTTAAAGACATAAAATCTCAAAAATATTTTGTGCCAGGGACCTCCAGAAGCAAAGATTTGAGTAAAAAATGTCCGCTTGCACACATTTTCTCGATTTTTCAAAAATAGCAGATCTACAAGCTCATAGCGTGGCACGAAGTGATGTGTTATGAGTTTGTATATCTGCTATTTTTTGAATAGCCAAAGTATAAGTGGACTCTATGTAAAGTAAATATGAACACCACAAAACATTTACGTTTACACCTCCAGGAATGTCATTACTTTTCTTTAATATATACAGTATGAGTACTTAAAACTGTAGTTATACAGTGTTGTAAGCAGATGCTAATGCATTATAAGTATAAAATCATTGTAATGCATTATAGAGAAGAAAAAAGTGTTGCACACCTATTCACATGTTAATGTTTGTGACGTTCGAAGACCTGAGGTTTCTGTAGTCTTCAACTTTAAAACTTTTAAATGGTAAAGAAAAAGGAGGGAAAAAAGAGCCTTCAGCCAACATTGAGTTGAGCCCAGACCCTGTGAGGGGAATGTGGTCACATTAGTGGTTTGTGTGGTTGCTTATGGTATTGGGGGAGGTCCAGCTCGTCTCATTAAAATATAAAGAGAAAATCAAAACGAGAGATATTTGGCTCCATCACTGGATAATAAAGCACTTCAGTAACATTACTTTAATATTGTAACTGGTATTCAAAAAAAATAGGCTACTTGTGTTATCAATCTTATGCCTTGATAAAATAGGCTCAAGTGTCCCATGCACTTAAGAGTACAGCTGTGGCAACATTGCAGGCAATGAAACACTTGGTTCTCGAAAGCCTTCTCAACAGTGTGACAATAAAAACGGAATCATGTGGATCTTTGGGATCCACGCGGGAATGGCCTGGCACCAATGCGGCCAGCCTGGGACGTCGGTCATCAATGACATAACTATGACATACAGCAGGGATCTTCAACGGGCGGTCCGGGACCCCTAAGGGGTCTTCAGAGTTACTACAGGGGGGCCGCCATATCGTTGTGTGATGGAAACTTTTTTTTCTTTAACCATTTGAACCCTAGCATCTATACTCTATTAATACGTATTCATTTGGGGGGGGGGGGGGGGGGGGGGGGGGTTTGACATGAAAAAAAATGTCAGAAGCACTGGACTAAATCAGGTTACAAAAACTGAAGGGAGCAGGAGCACAAATCGTCAGGCCAAAACAATAAGCCAAACAGCACACTACCTCAGAAAGAAACAAAGTCAACGTACAACTGGAACAAAATACATCAAATCAACATAAAGAAAACACATGATAGGAACGTAAATGTACACATTTATAAAGAAAAGACAAGTACCTTATTCCGTCCCGCACACGCTCAAACAATACGCTCCTTAGTGAGCGGAAGTGTATCAATGTAACACGCTTGTGAAACCACACCTTATAACGCGTTCCGGCTTGATCAAGACAATTAGACCTTCCGGTGCAACAAATACATGGTAAACCCAAGTTGAGGGCAAATAAATTATATTACAATATAGATAAATAAAAAATATAACAAATTACAACCCATTAAGGCAGTTACATAGACCCTTACGGGTGTGTAACCCGAATTTGAAACAAAAGATTTTGTAACTTCGAGAGGGTACACATTTGTAACACTCTGAATTATGGGGGCCCTGATGCACTATGCACACCAAAGTGGTGTGTCCTTGAAATGAAAAAAGTTTGAGAACCACTGATCACTAAGTCAATACAACTGTAGTTTCCCTGACTAGCAGCAAAAACAGGGGGAAAATGGTGAATAAAATAAATGGCAGCGCAGCCCCGACTAAAAGCTTCCCATATCCACACTTTAAACAGACACAGCAAACACATTCAGTACAGGATGGCAACGACTTAAAAGGCCTGGAGTGGAGTTTCTCCCAGACTGACTGATTACCAATGAAGTCCAGGTGCAGCCACACCACTGCCAATCTCACACAAACACACACACACACATGCGCGCACGCACACACACACACACACACACACACACACACACACACACACACACGCGCGAGCAGGCACGCACGCACGCACGCACGCACGCACGCAGGCACGCACACACACACACACACACACACACACACACTCACACACACACACACACACACACACACACACACACACACACACACACACACACACACACACACAATCTTACAATTGAAGAATCTCTATTATGTACGTATGTATGTGCGTACGTACGTACGTCTGTAATCCACGTATCTCCAGAACCGTTCGACCGACCAACTTCAAATTCGACACAAGTCGAGGGAGTGCAGTTCGGTCGGATAGGCGATTGTCCTGAACCACCAGAAAAGGCTCTGGCCGTGGCCCGAATGAGCCAATTGATTGCCATGGCCTGATTTGGCAAATTCCCCACACCTGCCGAATTCCCCACACCTGCCATTTGATTCGTTTTATTCCCTATTTTCATTGGTCCCAACTTGCATCGTTCCCAAGTAGACCGGTGCCAGACGGGGACAGGTCTAGTACTTTCAAAATAGCAAAAAAATAGCCTATCTACAAGCTAATAGGCAGTGCAGTAACATAAACGTGCCTCTGCACTGCCTCTCTCTCTGTCCGCCTCGGGTTGCGTGAGTGAGTGCCGACAAAAGGGTGTTCACTCTCCATTCCGACATCTCACCACTCCGACTAGTGGCTTCCGCGTGCGGTTAGGGTTAGGGTTAGGGTTAGGTATAGGGTTCGCCAACGTCGGAAAGGCGACATGTCGGAAAGGAGAAATGCACCCCGACAAAAGGCCAGTTAGTCTGCAGGAAAGTGCATGATCGGAAATTACATTAAATGACAGGAGCCTGTACGTAAAATCATTTAACTCCATTTTTTACACCCATCAACATCTGATGTGACCATAAAGTTGCAGTTGAGTTGAGTTGAAGTTAGCGTGGAGATTAAAATCCTCTGTCAAACGCCATTAATGCACTTACTGATGGATGCAGTGACCGACTCTGTGTAGTCATAAAAGTTTGCCTCTGCTGCTTCCCATGAAAAAGAACAAACAGTTTCAAAAAGAAAAAAGAAAGAATATGTCATAGACAAAAAAGGAACATCCATCCACACTCAAAATTATTTTCAAAGTGTCTTTTAATGCATGGCATGCAGCATTCACAAAAAAAGAGAACGCGCTTCTGGCCTTTGTCAGCGTTTGTTTCTGTGATTGCTGCTGTGTTGCATTAGAAGAAGCTTTGAAACGTACGTGGTGATGTGCCTTTTGTTATTATGTACTGTACGTATGTTAAAGAATATGCACCAGGCATTAGTCATTTTGTGAGTAGAGCATGGCAATCCTCCGGACTACTTGATAGACTGATGTTGCTATTATAATGCTGCGTTCACATTTGCAGATACAAAGCTATATAACCATTAATTTTCCGCGGAAGCCAGCGACATGAAGATGCAAAGCAACGGCCACTGTTTGCAGCTGCTACAAAATGTAAAATATTGACACACCCATTTTTGCCTGTGTCCAACTCCAGATTCATACATTCAACTTGAATTAAAATGAAATAATCAAGTCTCAAGTTTTTGATCTCTTTGTGGCATTTGTTCGATGATGTCTTCAGAATCATCCCACAACCAACCTCAGCGATGGGATTTCACACAAAGCCTGAAAACACCCACATTTGTAATTCATATTTGTTAGAAATACATAATTGTTTTTACAATTAAAATGGTAAATACTTTTCACATCAACTCTCTTCTCATCAGTGTCAACTCCGTTTTTTAAGGTTTTACATCATTAGATATGTTTCATAGACGCCATGAACGATGCAAGTCGGGAATGCATTCCCAGCCAGTTATGCAATACCCGTTGTACCTGTTGTCGCTGGTAGGCGAGTTTCTGAACTGTCCACAGCCCTCCTCTGAGACACACAGAGCAGACAAAAATGGTACCATATTATAATGAGCATTAGTGAGGACCTATGAAGATGGGTGAAGTGGTCCTTTAACAAGTAGATGAGAAGATGTATAAAAACGAACACTCTTACACTTTTTGATCAAATTGTTGATTACACACACTCACACGCAGTACACACGCAGTACATACAGTATGTTTGTCTGTATTTAGGGATATTATCGCATCTCTCTCTCTCTGTTAACATCACAAGTCTGAAAGACTGCATTAATAATTGTTGAACGTCGCCGAATGTTCGCCTATTAGAATGTAAATCAAATGACTGATCATCTGGGCGTTCCCCAAAACTTGATCAACTAAACTAAACTAAATCAATGAAAAACACCATAGCACCTTAGCTCTTCCATAAATCTAAATGATATATAACATAACATTTCAAATTTGATCACGTGATCGTTTACTTGCCAACAACACCCACACCAGATACATTTGATCTCTTTAACTAAGTTTCCACAGGAACTTGGAAGTGCGTGACGCTTCTATCGGTAAAGTCCTCACAGTTCCTGGCAGACAAACTGAGGACAGAAATAATTCCTTGCGATGACCCAGGGTAACCTGGTTTCCTTCAGTTGGTCTGCTTGGAAGGAATAGCCATGTTGTAAAAAAAAAAGAAAAAGAAGAGCAAAAAAAAGAACTTACAACAATAGATGGGAAAGAAAATCCTGTAGAGGGATTGTTAAAACAACATCCAGGATTTTTGGCTCAGAGATGTACTCTGTCCTTCATACAGCGTCCAAGAAAAACCTTTCCAAGTGTAGTTTGCTGGTATTATCATCGCAGGCCTTTATTGTCAAATGTCTGCTGGAGCTGTTTCTTTAATACCAAGCTGTTAAAGGGAATGATTGATATGGTGACGGCACTTTGCCATATCTCTGCAAGCAATTGTAAAGAAAGAAGAAAAAAAAGTATGGGTCTGGTCTGTTTGGGAGTAAAGAATTGTGGTCAAAGAAGCAGCTGGGTATACAGCTCAGTGGAGTCTGGTTCTTTATAAAGTAGGGAGACCTTATTGGTGTAGGCTTTGTGTGTGTGTGTGTGTGTGTGTGTGTGTGTGTGTGTGTGTGTGTGTGTGTGTGTGTGTGTGTGTGTGTGTGTGTGTGTGTGTGTGTATGTATGTGTGTGCGTGTGTGCATGTGTGTGTGTGTGTGTGTGTGTGTGTGTGTGTGTGTGTGTGTGTGTGTGTGTGTGTGTGTGTGTGTGTGTGTGTGTGTGTGTGCGTGCATGTGTGGTGCGTGTGTGCATGTGTGTGTGTGTGTGTGTGGTGTAGGTGATGGGGGTAAATAGCACATGATACGGTATGTTTTCCCCTGTCATTTTTCCACAGCTTTTTGTGTGACTCATGATTTTCTCTCTCTCTCTCTCTCTCTCCTCAGCGCCCTTTAGAGAAGCCGGATGGTCTGGATGTGTCTGACCAGAGCAAGGAGCATCCCCAACACCTGTGTGAGAAATGCAAAGTCCTGGGCTACTACTGCCGCCGCGTGCAATAATCACCCCGCTCTCCGCTACTGTCAGAGCAACTCCTTCTGCCCCCCCCCCTGCAACGCCTCTCAGAATGTTTCCTACCAAATCTGATACCCCCCCAACGCGTCCATCATACTGTATGTGTCCTGGCGCAGTGGTTCTCAACCATCTTCCTTTCAAAGGACCCCCAGTTTGAAACCATTTCTCTTTTCCTCTGGGACCCCACGTCTAACATTGTAAATTCCTCAGTGTTACATTAATTCAGGGAGTGCACACATGTCACTCTCTGTGCACTCTCTGAGTTACAGACCTTTAAGAGCAGCGTTGGGTTCCTAACTTTACCCGGGGACCTCCTGGAACCCCTTCAAGGACCCCTGGAGTGTCCGCGGACCCCACGTTGAGAACCAGTGTCCTAAGTGTACCTCATCTCTGTCCCGTTCCTCCCCGACCTCCTCTCCTCTCCCCTCGCTCTCGTGTTCCAGAACCGAAATCAGTACGCAGTAGCACCGCCCCGGTACAACCTGGCCTCTTCGCTTGTACCTGCCCCCCCCCGCCTCCCACCCCCCCTCCTCAGCAGAAACCACAAGACGAAGGCCCCGCTCCACCAAAACCACAAACGCAGGGTTCCAGCAGTCCAGCAGCCCCCCTCCTGCCCAGCGATTGGGTGTCCAAGATTAGGATCAGGAATGAAACATAACAGGGTAGACCCTACATAGACTTAGGATCAATCACTATCCTGTGTGATTTGTAGCCGCAAAGTGCTCTTTTGTGAAAAGTGAAGGAAAAAAATGAAACTTGCCAAAACCAAGGAGTGTAAATATTCTCAATGCTAACGCAGGTCCTGATGTACCAGAAACCACATTAACCGTTTATTTAAGTATGTGTACCGACAACTGATCACTGCATTGAAATACTAGCAATGGGCACGTTTTTATCGTTGTCACTGACAGTATTGCCACCGACATAGAACGCCACAGAGATGGCGCCTTCCAACGTGGACGTTAGCTACGCCATGGGCTCCTACCGCACATTGACAAAGGAATTTGTTTTGCATTGCGCTTGGGGTAAATGACGGAAATAAGCTCTGTAGCAAGGCTGTTCGCACGCTTTGTTCAAAAGACATACAGTCATCTTGGAAAATCACAACATTTTTGGACCATGCAGGAGATTAATCACTTAAGCACTATATACCTTGTACTATAAGTATGATGTACTGTATACTATTGTACTATCATACTTTGTATGATGAATAGCCAAAATAGCCAAAACATTTTGTTCTCAATTACATTTTCAGAAATGGCTGATCTACTGTACAAGCTCCCAATGCGTCGTGAGCTTGTGCTTGTTTCAATTTCTGAAAATGTAATTGAAAAAAAAAAAAAAAAAAAGATGTCGCCCCTATAATGGCCTGCCCAAAATAGGGACGACAGGTTGAAAGTGGTTAATAATAATTAAAAACAAAAAGCACTTAATGGCTTTAAAATTCTCGTATTGTAACGGGTGTAATTCATATCATAAAAACAAATGAGTAAACAAAAAGTAAACGTCTCTTAGGCTTAGGTTTACAATTACAATAACAATTTATAATTATCAACCACAGAGCTTATCTTCTGCATTAACAAAAAAAAACAAAAAACGATGGGATATAAGAGCTTTTAAATCTGTCCGGGGAACCCATGACGAACTGACTTCCTGGTTTTAGGACTCCATTGAACTGTGGCACTCTATTGGTCACAATGAATTACCTCATTTTGGGGTTTTTGTAGATTTTGTGTTTACAGAGATCTGCCTTCCGTTTCCCTGCCAAGTGAAGTGCGTGGTGATGTGTTGCGCGTTAAGTCAGGGCCTCGTATGATGGTATTATATAAAGCACATCAGTGGTTCCCAACCTCCTCTGGATCAGGGCCTCGAAAATCTCGAAAAGCGTCCGCCGACCACCCATCTGACCACTTAACACGGCAGCCCAAAGTGGCCTGGATGGGCGGTCCGCGTGCCTTTTCAGGCTACGGCATGTTTATTTTAATGATCAATCGATCGATTGTGTTCCGGGCTTGGATCAATGGAACTAGCGTAGTATACTTTTTAAGTTCCTATTTATCGGTATCACAATGAAAACAAACTTTTCAAGGTTTGAAAGAATATAAGATATATATATTACTGTTATATTATCATTACAATCGCAGTGTTTTGCCAATAGGCCCTATGCACAGCATAATGAAGGCTCTGTTCCATTCTGGTCAGACGGAGTCAGGGTGCTGATATTGTGCATGTTGGCTCACTGGAAACACTCCGAAATGGCCCTTTACGGGTGTGTAACTCTTAAGAGTGTACAAATGGAACCAAATGGACCCATAAGGGTCCATTTGGTTCCATTTGTACACTCTCAGAGTTATGGGGGTCGTGGAAATTGAAATATCTGAGAACCACTGTGCTACACTAAATGGAACAGAGCCTTCATTAGTATCACTGGTAACACCTGTGAAGGAAGTGATAACATGGCTGCTGTGCATAGAGCCTATTATTTGGGGGCCCCACTTGCAATATCCTCACGGCCCACCGGTGGGCCCCGGGCCCGCAGGTTGGGAATCGCTGATGTACACGAGGCCTTTGGCGTGGTCGTCGGGGTCGTTGGGGTCAGCAGCACATCGTATTAACTGTGAATTAACTGAGGGATTAATGTGATAATAATGTTCATCCCTGGCTTTACATTTGGCCTATTTATTTTTCTTGTTGTCTACGTGTGCAATTTGAATTTTAACTGGGACATATAGAAATGTTTTCTTTTGTTATGTTATGTACTATATCACAATATTGTGTTACTGCGTCCACGTGTCCTTAGAAACTACTGTAGGTTTAAGCATAGTTCTTGTGCATAGATAACAGCTAGTGGTTCATTTACCTTCCCTATTTATGTTGCCACGCATAGCCTTGAATTATGTACAATATGACATGTAAGTTGGGTTGCTATCATTTCACAAAACGTTTATTTTGCTTTCTCCAAAAGGCATCAGTGCAATAACAGTAGTTTCCCATGCTGATGACTAGAGCATGCTCTAGTCATTTGTACATTCATAGTCCAACTTTTGATTATGCAAAGCAATCGATGAGAGAACTTCCGCTTAGTTTTTTGTTTTGTTTAGTTTTTTCCCCAAATTGAACGTTACCAAACTCAAACTGGTTGCAGACCGTTGAATGTTCACGCGTAAAACCTTAATTAGACGTAACGCGTCACCCGGAGATAATGTCTTTTGTTTGACTTTTAAAAGCACACATTTAAGTACAGTACAAGCGCCTATTGATGCCTTATATTAAAAGTCGGGAGGTTACAGTGAAGCTGAAGGGTAAATGCCCTGATTTATATTCTCTACAAATACTCTACAAAGAAAGTCCAGAGGAAGGTGATGCATTGGAAGAGTCTAAGCCTGATTTATAGCAAGACCATGTCGCTTGGCGACAACTGATCTCAACATCAGCTTAAAACCACTTAAACCCTAATAGTTGACCGGGATCCCACAGGGCTCTGTACTGGGTTCGCTAGGTATTTCCTTAATACACCAAAATCTCATTCCAGAAACAGCCGATCTACAAGCTCGCACTGTTTTTCGAGTGATGTCCGCCCCCCAGAATGGAGACGCTAAAGGGTTCGTGTGGTTAAAGGTCGGTCCTTGGCGGCAAGTGACACCGTCTTGTGACAGAGCGTAAATGAATGTTGATGATTCATGATGTTGAGGAATACAGACAGGTCAACTTGTGATAGGATGAGATTCGGATTATCAGAGGACATAACTGAAAGTGATGATGGGTTAAGTTTACACTCTGTGGTTGTTTTTCATGCCCCCCCCTTACTAATATAAACCAATGTCTATAACGGAAGGGAGGTACATATCTTATCCTCTGTTTACAAACATTGTAGTATATTTACTTTAGCTCATAAAGTACTATATGGGAAATCTGGACGTGTAGTCTATATTATTAATGTAATCTTGCCTTAGATAAGGTTCTTACTTTTATGGAAATTCTTACTTTGTGAATGGTGATTTTTTTTTTTTTTTTGGGGCATGTATTTCTAGACTGATAAAATCTGGTCCACTTTATATGATGCAAACGCATGTGCCTTACAAAACACACACACAAAAAAAAGGTAAATCACTTTAAAATACCAAGAAATGTTTTGTATAATGTGAACATTTGACATTATGAATAATTTAGACATGGGTTAGGGCTTTTGAGATGGAGCGAAACATGAGCATGTGCTAACGGTGATATGTAGCAAGTTTGGCCAAGTTTTATGCAGGTTTAAGATTGAAGACAGGTCATAAAGAACAGTACCGTTCCCACTTTTAACGTTGAGAATCTGACCTGTCATTGTGGCATTTACCTCAACAGCCTTTGCTGAGTTGGAGACATGAACTAAACTAACATTTCCAGCTGGCAATAACCATCCACTGTGGTCTGTTGTCATAATTTTTTTTTATAGATATAGATATAAAAAAACAAAACATGTAATTTATTTTAGTCTGTCCTACGGACAGAATGGAGGCACACACTACAGTGTGTTGCACGCCTTGCATCTTGTATGTTGGATTTTGTGAAAACCACAACACAAAAACAGTAGGACTTGGTTGGTAAAAACTGTAAGACTTGGTTCTTCCCAGCTGAAAACACAAGGCGCTCGCCTAGCAACGCTTCCAAAACGCTCGAGTTGAAAATATTTCAACTCTCGGCAAACCGACATGAAAACGCCAGACAGCGCCTTGTCACGCTGCTGCTCTCCAATTGTAAACAATTAAAAACCTACGCTGCCCTCAGGAAACAGTCCAATGAAACTCTTAGTGGACATGGCCCCTTACAGTAGATGTGAAAGATACCGGTGGATGTAACCAAGTGACTTGTCAACACTTGATGTTTGAATTAGAAAGAAAGTTCTGGTCGGTGCAAATAATGCACATTCTTGCATGTCAGTGAATCGGTTTGAGCAGGTTGAGTGAAGGATTCTCGTTTGACCCATGCATTGTTGGGAACAATCCATTTTCAGTACTGTAAAACTCCTACTTTATACTCCAAAGTACGACATGCCGCTTGCCGGCAAGAACGTCAGTCGTTCTTGCCGACAAGTGACGGGAGTATAAATTAAGCTTAATGGCTTCTTTCTGTTTCTTTGTGTGATGACACTAATATAGTCTCAATGATATTATCCATTTAAACCCTTCATTGACCGCGGTCCGCCAGGGGTCTAAACAGTATGTAGTTGGTTCCCTTTCCCCCCCTCAAAACCAAATCTCTTCGCTGAAAGTTGCCGATCTACAAGTTCACAATAGATCGGCAATTTTCATCGAATGTTCACCTATTATGGCATGCCCAGAACAAGGACAGTAGGGTTCATGTGGTTAAATCTACTTTGATTTAGTCTGAAACGTAATAGTATGTTATACGTCGTAATTGTGTTGGTAGTGAAAATAGTAAATACCAGTAACGCCTTGTGAACTACGTTACAATACTTATCAGGATTGCAAAGAGTTCTGGCAGAACATGAATGAGAAATTAGTTCTATAAAATCCCCTCATAGGGGTCTTGAATGTTGCAAGACATTCAGAAAAGAAAAAAAGCCATTGAACTGGCAGATCAGGAGCCAATGGGAGGGATAGATAAAGCTATAATTTGAAAATAATCTCTACAATTGTTATCTGATGTATGTTGTCTTGAATTACAGACTGTATACTTGACTTTTCTAGTACATTTTCAGTTTGAGTTGTTATTTTCTATGAACAATATGTGTATTTTGGAAAACTTAATAGATGTTGAAATTTTCTGAGCAATTTGCAACAACTCAAAGAGTTATTTCCCTGACAAAGATATTTACAAGTGACTGTTTTATGTATATATTCGATGGCCATAATTTTCAAGGATAGTAGCTCTTTTGAAGTGTTATGCAATATTGAAGCTTTTTTATGTGAAGAAGGGCCTATTGCTGAGAAATAAACAAGCTGGGAGTTTTTTTCTTTTCTTTTTTTTATGTTTTACAATGATCTGAGGGCTTATCCTACAGAAATATTTATGGAAAGATTTTTTACAACACTTTTTGTATAGAATATGCAACAAAGTTACACTAAGAAGGAAATATTATTGTCTACATAGAATATTATTAAAAAGCTGGTACATAATTAATACCCTTTCTCAATTATAAGCCATTGTGTTTTTTCTTTGTTTTGTTCTACGGTGTTATTGGTGTTGAATAACCCACAATATCCAAGTGCTATATGTGTAACCAATTATGCCTGTGACCTGCCATTTTGCGTCCATACAGTAGCATTTATTCATTTTATATGCAACTATTACAATGTTATGAAGAGAAACGTAAATGTTTTGTCTATCAAATTCTTTGTACCATTGAAATATTGATGAATAAGCAAAAAATATTGTGTTAACATGCAGAATCCTTCTCTCTTTATTAGTGACCGATACTCACCACTGTATAAGCACGTTAAACTGTGAGTTGTAGTTTGCTTAAAGCAGCAATGACAAGGAACTATTATATATATATATATTAAAAAAGACTATGGTGTTATTCCTAGTTTAGGAAGTGTGTATTTCTGTGCATAAAGTATGTGTGACAAATGACTATTTTAGAGTTTGCATGTGCATGAGTTTGGTTTTGAATGAAATATCATATTGTGCAATGTACACTTATTTAAATTCTGCACAGTGGCGTAGTTAGGCTACGTATTGTTTTTGGTTTTTTTTAACATTGTCAATGACTTCTAACTGATTGTTGCTGGTCATGAAATATTTCATTTATTGATGGTGTGTAACCCATACAAAATAATACCTAGTTACAGAATGTAATGTGTTAACACTCGCGTATGTGGTCAATTAGAAAGTCATGTTTATATTCTTTGATGTCTGTATCATTTTGAGCTTATTGTTATTGCGTTATTGCAACAATGTAATATCTGAATTGGACAGAAATGCAGACCTGAGGTTGGGATGAAAAGGGTTTCGGGAAGCAGATCGTGTTTATGAAGCAAAGCCCCGTCAGGCCTGTTTATTCACGTCCATGAAATGGCATTCCAAAATGTGCCTTATTTGTTAGTTTGGAAAACATTTTAGTGCTTTAGTGCCGTTGGTGAGTTTGATGAATAAAAAGAAAAGTCATATCGAATTAGAACTGCTTTTGTTTTCTGTGGTTTTCATTTACTTGTGTGTTCTCTGCTCGGCTATGTTAACAGTTACTGGTGGGAAGTAACTAAGTACATTTACTCAAGTACTGTACTTTACTGAAGTACGTTCATTTTTCAGTGCTTTATACTTCTACACCACTACATCTCAGAAGCAAATATTGTGCTTATACTCCACTTATTTGACAGCTTTAGTTATAGTTACTTTGCAGATTTAGATTATTACAAAACATACTGTGCATTAACCAATTAAGCCCAATTATATACTTCAGCTATTCAAAAATAGCCGATCTACAAGCTCACAACGCGTTGCAATCGATCGCTATTTTTGAAAGATTTTGACACGTTTTTGAGATAATGAGTGCTTTTACTTTTGTTTTGTTATAGCCTACTTTAAGTATATTTTTATGCCAATAGTGGATTTTTACTTGTAACAGAGCATTTCTAATTGTGGTATTGCTAAAAAACAAACAATCTGAGTACTTCTTCCACCGCTGGTTAACAGTTACTGGGGGAGGAAGGCGTTCCCTCCAGGAGACTGATTTCAGCCAACTGCAAAGCTGTTTTTTCTTTTTTGCTTGGATACTTCCCAGATCCGTGTGTGTGTGTGTGTGTGTGTGTGTGTGTGTGTGTGTGTGTGTGTGTGTGTGTGTGTGTGTGTGTGTGTGTGTGTGTGTGTGTGTGTGGACTGAACGTGTACATTTCCATATAGACGTGGTACTCTGTGTCTCGCGAGTACATGTGCAGGATGGATGGATTACATAAGACTGGGCATATGGATTATGGTGATGAGGACTTTAATGGTTTAAACATGCCAATTGTGTAATGGAGAACTTTCTTTTTAGCGGGAGAATAAGGGGGGGGGGGGGCTTCGTAGAACTCTAGTCCCCCTCTGTCGTCTGTTCTCCTGATGAAAAGGCAGATACATTCATATGACCTCACTTGATTTCAACACGTAACCACTTAAAACCCTACATATCTCCATATTCTGCCCTACTTGATGATCATACTACAGCGTCACACAAAAGCATCAAAAGAAGCAGATCGCGACGCGTTTCGAGCTTGTAGATCTGCTACTTTTGCTGCTTTTGAATTTGATTCCTGAAAAGTATAACGGTTTTGGACATATGAGGTTTCCACGCGACAGAGATGATTTATGCTTCAGTTGCACGGCGTCCCACAGACGTCTGTTCTTGGCCCCCTCTACTTTTTGCCCTCTCGAACCTCAGTCAAATCTCTTCGCCAGAAACATCCGATCTACGAGCACACAATGCGACAGATCGGATAGTTTGCTCGATTATTTCTATTGAATGTTTGCCTATATGAAATGCCCAGAATATATTTAAACACAGTGAGTGCAGGCAGGCCAATGTTAGGCAACATGGGGAGCAAGTAAAGTAATATATTAGCCTACTTTCCCCAGTTACAAGTACTGTAGTAACTCTGCATTACTATTCTTTTTTTCGGTGATTTTTTATATACATAAGTATGTATACATAATAGTATATCCCATCAGCTTTGAGAGGCTGCAGTGTGAGCAGTTTGCCTGATTGGTGACTCCCCCTGTGAGATCAATTAATTACCTAATTAATCAATTACTGTTCCAATAAAGTGGATTTAGATCTAAAATGAGCAGGCTAAACATCACATCAGGAACATCACTTTGTAAGTAGAGAAAGTAATGTTGTAATACAACAAGATTACTTGTGATACCAAGTATTCCGTAATGCTCTTACTCTTTGAAGGAGTAAAAGAGTAACTTATTACACGTCCTGAGTAACTTGTTGCCCAACACTTGTGCGCGCTCTCTCTCAGCATGAGGCGGCAGACTGCAGCGATTGCAGATGTTATTGTTTTGCATGTGTATTAAAACGTTGGCCACAACACCAGCCTGTGTGTCGCCAAGTTTCCATGCACACAACACTGGACACGCATTTCCAAACAACTAGAACTCACCCAGAGGAGGGCGGGGGAGCCGAGAATTATATCAAGTTTGTTACAACATCTCGCTAACTCAAACAAGAGTGAGAAAACTGCGAGGTCTCCATGGCAACGGTGTAATCGGAGAATTCAAACAAACGGTGGAAGGTCAGCGGGCATGTGGTTCCATTTAGGAGCAAGGACCGCGTTTTCACATTGCTTCATTATTTACTTTCATAAAGTATTAGCTTGATAAGCAGCACCACCCAGTCTCTGGCTCCGAGACACGCTTGGGGCCTGCCTGCCCTAAAAGGACCACTTCACCCCTTTTCAACCCAACTTTATGTGGTTCTGAAAACCTTTTTGTGTCAAGGATCCCCAAATTTATATATATATATATATATATATTTGGCCGCAGAACTCCATCTGAAAATATGTTTGTGACGGCACCATTTCTGTCTACTCACTCTGTGTAAGAGGAGGGCTGTGGACAGTATAGAAATGTGCCTACCAGCGACATCATCGGTACGCAGGTTTGGTAATTTCAAACAAGATTTCAATCTTTTTTATTTATTTTTCATTAATGCAAGAACAGTGTCTTCTATTTCTGCATGTCAAGGAAGAGATAGGCTGTATCGTCTATTAGCTTGGAATCCCCTGTCATTGTAGGCAGGTTTCTGAACTGTTCATAGCCCACCAATGAGACAGCGAGTAGACAGAAATGGTGACATCTAATAATGAGCATTAGTGAGGACTAACAATATGAAGATAAGGTTAAAATTGGGTGAATTCGTGCTTTGTCGAACGGTGGTGAAGCGCGGCGAAAACGGACGATCTGTAAGCTCACAACGTGAAGCGTCCACGCCAAGTTCTGATTTTGTAGATCGGCTATTTTTGCACGTCCGACATAGTATAAATTGTCTCTTTCTCCTGGAAACATGCTGTGTCTAGAATAAAGATCTTGCAGGTACTGAGGTACAGTAACTATTTACTCAAGCTTTTGGCAATTAATGTGTTTATTGTGTGTACTGTAAAGCGTCCTTGGGTTTCTGAAAGGCGCTATATAAATCCAAGTTATTATTATTATTATTAGTAAAAAATGGACACATACAAAGCACAAGTGAAGGCCGTTTAAGTCCCTTCGTGACAACAGCTGGATGAACTCACATGCTTGAGGAGGCAGCAGCCACGACATTTGATCTCCACTGTAGCTTATTTCTGCAATTCCAGCCAAGAGGCAATTTAATCCAACAAACAAAAAAACTGGATCATGGACAAAGAAACCTGTGAACATTTACAAAATAGGCTAAAATTTGTTTTCTCTGTTTACTGTTGTCCTTCCTTGTATTTTATATCTTTAATAGAATTTTTACAGCTATTTGTTTTTCTCCTTTTGTACCTTTTGTACCCTATTGTGTCTCTTGTAATGTTGCTCGTTTCTTCTTCTTCCGTATATCGCCATCAAAAGTCCAACTCTGTGTCGTGCAGCCACGCCCTCGTGTCTGGTCAACACAGTCTCACCCCGAAGAAGGCATATATTGCCTTTTTGCCAGAACCCCAGGAAGGCAGTATGTGTCGTCCAAGTCCGCCCCCGACGATAATATGCGCCTTCCAGGGTCACTCATAGACATTCATAGAATTCCTCAAAAGGCAGCCTGCGCCTTCTTAGGCGTTCCATTGATAATACATGGGACTGACACACAACGTGAGCTAAGGGACTTGGTTGAAATGCACCAGAGCACACACCACCCACAAAAACCTGACAACAATATTCTGAGCATTACTATATTATTTTGGTAATTTTTCGATGAGTATTTGTTGAGAACGGGACATTTCTTTGACTTTTCCAAGCCCATGACGTCATTTCAGATTACTTCCGCATTCCGTAGTGTCCGTCACGGGCGTCATGGCTGAACTTCAGCCTTTTTTTCTTTGCACTATTTCCATTACACTCGATACATCTACATTAACGTTCAAATCTCAAATATAAAGTGCTTGCTTAATGGCCACGGATGTTACAATTCTGTACGGGTCCTCCAAAATACCTGTATCTTTTGTATTGTTCAATAAAAAGCTTTTTAATCCGATTGGTGGCCATTTTCTCCATGCTTTTCACACCTGACCCTATCGGTTGAAAGGTATATTGCACTCTGACACTTTATAACTCTGTGAGAAAATGGCAGCCAATCGGATTAAAATGCTTTTTATTGAACAACACGGAATATACAAGTATTTTTAAGGAACCGTAAATAATCTTAACGTCCGTGGCCATTGGGTAAGCACTTTATAGTTGAAATTTGAACGTTAATGTAGATTTGCAGGCCGTAAATGGAAAAAGTGCAACCATCAGGTTGAAGAGAGAGAGAGAGAGAGAGAGAGAGAGAGAGAGAGAGAGAGAGAGAGAGAGAGAGAGAGAGAGAGAGAGAGAGAGAGAGAGAGAGAGAGAGAGAGAGAGAGAGAGAGAGATACATCTATCTATCTATCGACAGATGTATATGGAGAGAGAGAGAGAGAGAGAGAGAGAGAGAGAGAGAGAGAGACAGAGAGAGAGAGATACATCTATCTATCTATCGACAGATGTATATGGAGAGAGAGAGAGAGAGAGAGAGAGAGAGAGAGAGAGAGAGAGAGAGAGAGAGAGAGAGAGAGAGAGATCTATATCTATCTATCTATCGACAGATGTATATGGAGAGAGAGAGAGAGAGAGAGAGAGAGAGAGAGAGAGAGAGAGAGAGAGAGAGAGAGAGAGATCTATATCTATCTATCTATCTATTTATCTATCTAATAGATAGATACATAGATAGCTTCTATCTATCTATCTATCTATCTATCTATCTATCTATCTATCTATCTATCTATCTATCTATCTATCTATCTATCTATCTATCTATCTATCTATCTATCTATATCTATATCTATATCTATCTAATCTATTATTAATTAATTAATGTTTCCAAGTGGCAGATGTAATGCATCTGGATCCGGACGTAAACCGTCCGTTTCCGTATCCGCCCTCTTAATCGCGTTTGTTTAGACAGTATTGTTTAGACAGTGCAAAAAACAGAGCACTTTTTCCATTAATAACACCTTTGTCTAAATATACGTTCACATTTCAAATACAAAGTGCTTACCGTTTGGCCACAGACTTTATTATTATGTACGGGTTCATAAAAAAAACAGTATTTTCCGTATTTTCTAATAAAAAGTATTTTAATCTGATTGATGGCCATCTTCCCATAGAGTTAATAATGTATCAGCGTGCAGTACACCTCCCAATCGATAGGCTGACGTTATTGAAAGCATAGAAAAAAAGTCTAGGAAAATGGCCACTGATTGGATTAAAATGCTTTTTATTGAACACTACAGACAATACAGATACTTATGAGAATCCGTACATAATATTAACACCCGTGGCCATGAGTTAAGCACTTTACATTTGAAATGTGAACGTTTATGTAGATGTACGGGTTGTATGGAGAAAGTGCCAAAACCAGGTTGAAGTTTGGCCTCCCATAATGCATTGCGAGCCGCCATTTTCAAACCAATAGGAATGTAAACATTGCGACGCGATCCTGCTCCATTCATTCTGATTCTTCCTGTTCCTTGAGGTAAGCTGCAGATATTTTACTCTTACATTTATTTAAAAATAAATACATCGTTAAATCTGCACCACCACCACTAAATGATAGACCCACGTCACAGTGTTAACATTAGGATGCCAACGGTAGCAAGTTGGTGGGTCTGTTTACGTTTAAAACTGCCTTTCTTTGTACTTATCCCTAAGCTAAGCTAACAAGCTAAGCTAAACACAACAACAGGTCGTTTACACTCGGCTATTTGTGTCCCTTCATTTGTGTAGTTATTTCTTTTATCTGCCGTTTGTTTGCACAACATTAAAGGCAAAACAAAGTTTATTCCCATGGATGTGTTTTTCAGGGTTTTGGTTGATAAATTGAATACTTTATTAACCATGTCACAGTACTAGTAGTACAGCCAAATGTTATGCTAAAATATTAACACAATAAGCCCCAGGGGCTTGTTTCCATTTTCGTCCATTGTACTCAATTCATCAGTCACACATATAATGTATTATACAATACAGAGATGCAATCCAAAATATGTTGGGACAAAGTTCAGTTGAGGGGTGGGGGCGGGGGGCAGAGGATTCTACTATAATGATGGTACCATGTTCCATGAGTTAAACTATGTCCCGTAGTATTTTGAGAACAGGAACTATTTAAACAGTTGATTTAAATGTATTATGGGGTTAATGTTATTCTTGGGCTATTCGAAAGTAGCTGATCTAAAAGCTTGCAACGCACCGCAATGTGACCTGTTGTGAGCTTAATAGATCTGTTATTTTTGTGAGATGTTGCATATTAATTTGGAGTCCTTGACATGGAAAAACTTGTTGAACCACTGTCATAAGGGTCTATTTGGTTCTGTACACTGTCAGAGTTCATCTCAGGATTTAATTGTATGCAGTTATCAAAGGCATTGTGATGTGTTTTTTGGCTTTATGAACCAGTATAGGATTCTGCATATCTGGTTGAGGGCTGTTTATCCTCTTTTACAATGTAGGGTGTTAAATTCTGAATAATTTGCTTTCTCTTACAGATTCATCCAACAAACCTCTGCTAAACAAACAAACAAACAAACCAAAACAACTGTTAAGAGCCACTCACTCTCTCTCTCTCACACACACACTCTCTCTCTTTCTCTCTCTCCCCCCTCCCTCCCCCCCCCCCCCCCCCCCCCCCCCCCACCATCACCATGAGTGATCCAAAAGATGTGGTCGCGGAACTGGAAATGAGTTTAAAGCGCGCACAAGCGGCTGCTGTGGCCAAAGGTCTTGCTGACTTGATTCCTCCAGAGTCACAAGGCACAGCACCACCACCACCAGCGAAGAAGGCAAAGGCATCTGCAACGATGGTGAGGTGGGTAGAGAGAGACAGCGATGGAAACGTGATCTCTGCAAGGTCAAGGTCAAGATCAACCAGGAGTCAGTCAAATCAGGGTCAGTATTGCTATAGCATTAACTCATTTAGACCTGAGGCCCATTGTAAAATCCACTTGGAAATGTCAAATGTTTTTGCGGCACACCCATGCCACACCACTATGGCTGCCATGTTAAGTGGTCAGATGGGTGGACTTGCTCTGCCGTCTGTGTTGATGTGGGTGAATGTAATAAGCATTGAATATCACTGTGGATATTTGCCTTGGTAAGGCTTCCATTGAAATCATTTGTTTTGAGTGCCCTGCCAATGGGCCGCCAGACCTTTTTTTTTTTTATCAAGCTATAGCAATCATTCCTATTTGATAGCATATTAATAGGCAGATAAGTGACGCTAATTTAACTGCCCACATTATGGTTTGGGAAAAGTCTACTAGTCCTCTCAGGATAATAACCAGGCTGACACTAGCCTTACAGCAAATAGGACAATTGGATGTTATAAATGTTCATATATTGTTTTTTTTCTGGTTTAGCTGGTCCAAGTCGGCAGGCTGTTCAGAAACCTGTTCCTCCCATCGATGTTCCTGACACTATATCTGAGGTTGCCTATGCTCCAGACGCTATTGGTGTGCATTTCATTAGTGCAAAGCAATATGTTCATAATATATTCTAATAATCTGTCAATGAGTTTGAATGTTAATTATATGTTTGTATTACACATTTACCAGAATAAATGTGCAACTAACCTTTTCACAGCCATTATTACACTTTTTATATTGTAAATGTAAAACATAACATAATGTTGTTTTTCAATATCCAATACTATCTTAACAGAGCGTTTCATACAAGAGCTCCAGCACTCCCTAAGCGTTGCATCGGCTGACATCGAGGAAGCACCAACCCCAGCTCCTCTCCAAGCTTCCTCCGACTGGAGTACGCGGAACCGCTCTCTTTTAGAGAGATGGCGGGCAGAGAGACCCCAGCTGATTAACCGCGTTGCAGCGAGGGCACATGTAGGCACACACATGTGCCAACAGTGTGCCATCAGTCCAGCTGCTGTCTGCTGTCATGGCTGTGAACCACGGCCATTCCTGTGTGCCGAATGTGACATCAAAACGCACACAGACACTAGAAACGTGATGCACAACAGGGATGCCATGACTGGCGGGTTCTTCGAGCCTTTGCCTCCAACCACCTGCATTGTAGATGAGGCTCATAGCCGTTGTGGTAAGTTCTTGTTTGTGAGTACACCATAACATATCCTCTCTGACTCATTAATCTCATTACTTTGACCACTAAACAATGCATTTCTTTTGTCCTGTCTTACGACCATGTAATCTTTTTAACCTTTCTCACTCTTCATTCAGTCTCTTCAAGTGGTTCCAGCAATCGTAATGTTCTATTTCCCATTGGACACAAATGATCTAAATTCAAATCTATGGTCTTTTTCAGAGCGCTTTGTACCTGTGCGGGTACCTGAAAATATCTGTGGTTGTGCATCGGCATTGAGGGTCAACCCAGGGAAGGCTGTTGCTGTGATCACAATGGATGGTAAGGATTTTTTTTAATTTTTTTTAAGCATCTTAAAAATATATTTTCACTTGGTAATTCCCACAAGGTTTGTCATAGGTGTATTTATGAAATCAAACGTATGCCTATTGACTCATTTATGCCACGCTAGGTTTTACATTACAGTGTGGATGTGTCTTTGATTTTTCTAGGGCGATATGATCTCAGCATGCCTGACCTGAGTTGCGAGTCATGCCAAGCCACTTGGACTGCTGGAGTGGACGATCTCATTTGCAGTAACTACTGGCCTGCTACACTTCAGTTCGCAACAGTTTATGCCACAGATATATTTTTCTCATTTGAGAAAAGGAAGATGGCTGCACCAGGACTGTCCTGCCAGGCATTTTTAAGAATGCTTGATCAGCGAACTGTTCACTTTGGCCGTGTGAGTATTTAATTTAGTTAGCCTACAGTATATATTTTTTTATTTTTGTCTTGTGCATTGAATTTGTTGCTTATTTATTGCCTGCCCATTAATCTCTCAAGAACAGATTCCGACCTGCGGTGGAATCTGTCGGAGCGGTTCGTCCTAACCAGTGCGCATTGGCTAAAAGTGGGCGTGCCTTCAGATCAGGAAGTGGGCCGCGCTTTACCCAATCAAATGTAGTGGGCGGGATTCACGTGTCCATCCACCATGATCCACCCTCCCCCCCTCGAAACTAGCCGAAACTAATTTAACAATAGCGTCCTCGGAGCGGACAAAACCACGGAAAGATATTCACATTTTAAATTACTCTTTCATCATAGAAACAAGTGGGCTTATAACCAAAACCATCCATGTTCTCTGGGAGAAGTGGTGTTAGTGTTCCGTGTAGAAATATTGTTAGTGGGAATGAAAACATGGTCGCACCAACCGGAAGTGATGCGCTATAGGCAGACATGAAACCGGTGTTTCCCTGCGCTCTAGTCTAACATTATACTCCTGCCAGACTCCACAGAATATCAGAAAAGCAGAGGTCGCTGTTTTTCATTTTCTGTGGGGTCTGGCTACGCGAGACTACCTGCCCATTAACTGTTGATATCTTTATTTTGAAATAGACAGGGAAGATCTCAACAGATGCCTTCCTGAAGAGCTACTTTCAGTGGGAAGTTGTGCAGTTTGAGGTCGAAAAACTCTGCAAGGAGGAGCCCTTTGTGTGCCCTGCATGCACACCCGAAATGGTTGCGATTTCGGTCGATGGAAATCGCAAACATTATCGTTTTAAGAGTGCATCCAGGTACTTCAAAATTAGTATAATGTAACAGCATTTATATTACCAAGAAACCTTTGGCTGAAATCTATTGTAAAATGTTGTTGAGTATGTTTTCTTTCTTTTTTTCTTTCATTCTTGCTTCCTTTTTCTTTTTATCTTTCCTTTTAGATCTGAGGAACAGGCCAACTTTGATGGAATCTTCATTGCCAGGGATGAAGATGTGACCAGATTTGTGAATTACATACACAAGACCACCAATCATGTAAGATTACATACTATAATTATATTTCAAAATGCGCTGTCCTCTCACCTTGAGCTTACTTGTTCATGCTATCGTTGGTCTGATTGAGGATGATGAGATAAGATATTGAGGAAGAGTGGATGAGTTTGCTGGTTGGTGTAAGAGTAACTTCCTTCAGTTGAATGTTAAGAACACTAAGAAGGTTGCTTTTGGGACTAGTGCTTGTGCACACCAGAAAACAGTCATTGATGGGGATGAGGTAGAAACTGGAAGAATACAAGTACTTGGGTACAACGATTGATTCCAAGATGACATGGAATTCCAACACTGATGGCGTCTATAAGAAAGGTCAGCAGAGGCTGCATTTTATCCGCAGACTGAGAAAGTATAACGTGGATAAAAGTCTAATCGTACTTTTACATCGATCCTTTGTGGAAAGTAGTATTTTGTTCTGTTTTCTACAGATATGTATTTTTATGTATTCTGTAACTTGCGGACCCCCTTGAAAACGAGATGGTTCATCTCAAGGGGTTATACACAACTACAATAAGCTCATACGAAAAATTTTTTATCATCCATTTTCCATATTTTAGGTCCCTGGGAGAGCCGTTTGTGGTGGTCAGTGGTCAGCGGCCAGAGAGACGTCCAAACGTTCTGCAAGCAACCTTGATGAAGAGGGACTGGAGATTGCAGTGTGCCGCCATGGAGTGCTACATGGCGCTCTCAATATGTTTAGGGGAGAAATATTTGCCTACCCATTATACCTGCAGAACCAGCTGGCCAGCAGGCAAATCAAGTTCTTCTGCATGGACGTAACATGCAAATATTGGCCATACCTTCAGAAAGTTGCAAATAAATGTCCAGAATTAAACCATCTGCTTCACATGAAACCCTTCCTCTCTGTGTTTCATGCTAAGGCCCATGACTTCAAATGTGAGGTAAGGAAACATTATCATGTGATAGTATTACTTTATCAGAACACCGGCACATGGATGTCAACCTAATCTGTGCATTGTATTTGTTGTTGTATACATTTTCCCAGGTGAAATGGAGTGGAAATCATCAAGATGGAGCTGGATTAACTTTGGGAGAGGAGGTAAGTGATATAATTATGTAGCATTGACTGTTATGGACACGTTTTTGGTACTTAACAGTACTTTTTCCTTTTCATACGTCTCTGTAACTTGTAACCTTAACTGCTGTGCTGCCTCTGTGCAACTGATTTCCCCCCTTGGGATAATAAAGATATCTGTCTGTCTGTCTGTCTGTCTGTCTGTCTGTCTGTCTGTCTGTCTGTCTGTCTAGGTTGAGCAATGCAATGCCTTCCTCTCCAGAATTGCAGTGACCACCAAGCACATGTCAAAAGCAGGTGAGATAACCACTTCAAAAACGTATACAAGTATAATAATACTTACTTAGGCCTATGTGTTAACATATATTATGATAATGTTAACATCAATTTCAATTTGCAGCACTCACAAACATGTTGACTGGCATGCCCATGTGCTGTAATCGGCTAAATATTGGCGTTTTCAATCATTTTTAAAACTTTGCATCAATTTATATTTGCAGGACGCACAGACATGTTGTGTCTCATGGCCATGCGCTGGAATAAACAAAAGATTGACAATTTAGCCACATCTCTGTCTCGCCGATATCAGAAGGTAATGATATCAGTGATGTTCTTTCAGATTTTTAATATTCCATGAGGCAGTATTTTACGTGTTTGAGACAAACATTTGTTTTCTTGTCTCTGATTCTTTGTCATTGTAGGCCGTTAAAGGTCTTCAAAGCCAACAGCAGAACCTAATTCAACTAAAGGTTGAATTAGCGGTGTCAGAGAGCCAGTTGGAGGATTGGGTGAAGGATGTGAAGGAGTGGGCAGAAGGTGAGGAATTGATTATTGTTAATGCACATATTATTTGCTCACAGCTTTAAAAGTAATAAGTCAAATCTTAAAATCGATTCTGACACTAACGGGTAACCAGTGAAGACAGCTAAGATGGGGGTGATATGGTCACGTTACCTGGAGTTCAGTGACATTGGGTTCTTAATCCTTGTGTCTTATACTGTGGTTTTGTACCCACCTATTTCCTCTCTTCTGCAGCACCAACAACTACTGCTGATGAGCCTGATGCCTTGGCCAATAGGATAGAGATGCTGGTCCTTGGGCTCAAAAGGAGGTCTCAGCGTCTGCATAAAGACACTGACGGAGCAAAAGCTCGTGCCAGGATCCTTCGAAAGATGAGGAAGGAGAAGGAGATCCTAGCTTCTGTTGTGGAACAGTACAACAGGTTGGTTCCTAGCGCAGAACACCTGAGCATGGATACCATCCTATCTGTTGATACAGCATGGCCATGGCAGCTACAACACAGTGGTATGTACACTAGTCTGTTGACTGCTTCCAACAAATTTGACCCATAATTACACATAATATACACACTTGCTCGTTGAGTTTGGGAGAGGCAACTTTGAGTGGTGTGTTTACAAGTGTCTACAAGTGGCTAACACTGCTCATTTTCCCTGTGAATCTTTGTCATAAATGCATTCCAGACACTGTTGATCTAAGAACAAAGAGACGGGTGTTTGACGTCATCATGGCAGGAAGGCGACTCACAGAGGAGAAGGAAATCCTGGTGACTGAGATGGAACATCACTGGAAGAGTCTTTCAGCTCATGACCATGTCCTGAAGGAGCTGTCCTGCAGTGTTTCTTCGGGGCCAATGAGTATGTATTTGCAATAAATTATTTTTGTAACAACTGCTATGCATTCCATGTCTATAAATCATTATAAACATACTTCTAATACATTCTAATCTGCGTATAACACTGTATAATTATAAAAATTACAAAATAATCTTAATGTGTTTTAACAGTTATCATAACACAAATAGCATTTCATGATGACTTGAGTTTCGGGTGTCGAAACATCTCGGCAGCACCCTCCGAACCTCTGAATGACGTTGTTTGGACAGAGCCAAGCCCATTTTAACTCTGCTCTAAAAGTGGAGTACGCATCGGCCCTTATAAGGTGACTTAAGGACAGATATGGATAGACAGTTATGACAGTATAATGGATTTTAACAAATATTAGAATGCATTATAAGCGTGATTATAAAGCATTACTACTATGAGAATTAAGATGGGGTTGTTAGGAAGTGTCATTATACAATGGTTTATGATTGCAGTTCTGATTGCTTATAACTGTAACTATAGTTTTATAAGCTTACACCAATTTATTCGTACATGGCCTTATACGTCATTATACAAATATCTATTATATGTGCAATAACCATATAATGTTATGGTTATTGTTATAAGGCATTATTCATGTGTGCTATACTTAAAACTGTATAAGTATGTTTATAACACATTATAGGCATGGGATGCATAGCAAGTGTTACAATATTTCATGAATATAATACATACCACTGATGACTGTTACTAACACAGGTTTTGTCTTGTGTTCTACCCCAAGGCTCACCGTGGAAACTAAGTTTCGAGGGTGTTAAAGGACTCCAGTGCATAATCCTCCGTAAGCAGTGGGAAAACCGAAAAGTAATGATGCTGACACGGGATAGTTACATGAAAGTTCTAAATGATGCAGAGAACGTCACCTTTTTGGACGACACAGATGATGATGACAGTGACTCAGACATGTCTGAGGACGAATTGGAATAGGCAACCATTTCAGACCATTTCATTTGGCTCTCCTCTGGTCATGTCTATCTCGCTCCCTCTCAACCACTCCTACCTACAGGCCTTTTTTTACAGCCACACTGGACCACTTTTCTTTGATGGACTACTCCCAATGTTGGATTACCACGATTTGTGTTGATTGTTCCCCTTTGCGGACTACTAAACTGCCCCTGGCAGGTAAATAAAACTTCAGGTGGAGTTTGCTTTCAGGTTGCCCGACTGGGGACAGCAGGGCTGTGTTGTGTCAGATGGAGCATGGGGTAGGAGAAGGAGAGAGGAGGTCATTGACTCTGGCCCTCAGCAAGGAACACAATCCAACCATTTATGAAGAACACATGAGGATGCAGAGAGCACGTCCCCTCCACTGTTTGAGAGCGGACGCCAACGGAATCATCTTTATAAACACAACATGAGATGTCTGCCTAAACACCTGAACTTGGCCAGAGCACTCTTTCTTCTGGTCTGTGGAATGTAAAAAAAAGAGCACTGTTTGCCTATAATGTGCTGTTCTCACTGTTGCTACACTTAAAAATATAAAATGGCAAGTGTGAACCCATAGTCATATTCACAGCTAGGTATGTAGAAACCTGAAAGTAAAACCCCCCCATAAAAAAGTTGAATTGAACGGTAATCAAAATGTAACATATCATTCCATAATGGATGACATTTGGGAAAGTAGAACATGACCTGTCCTTGCCCGACAGGCGAGTGCCTCTGAGACCTTAGTGTCAACCCCTGAAATAAGATATATATATTTCAAGAGCATGATATCACAGTAAACATCCATCTAAACCAGTGATATTCAACTGGTGGGCCAAATGTGTAGTTCTCTTGTGGCCCTGTAACACATTCCAACTGGAATACATTCCATATACCCAAAATATATTTTGGATGGTTGGTTGTACAGGATGACAACTTTTTTTTTGCTTTCCCTAACCGTTAACCAAAACTTGTTTCATCAGCTTGTTGCATGCTGACCACTGACCACTCCAGTGTTTTGTGCTATAGTAGAAAGGTATGTCCATTGCACAGTATGTGCTGCAGGTAGGCTACTATATTACCATAATGGACATGGATACTTACTGACTGCTTCATACATTTATGCATTTGATGTTTGAGAGGATAATGTCTGTGACAGATCTTTTTAGTGCACAGGCTTTAAAAGTATGCATTTCAATGGGTTCTGTGTGCATGTTCCTTTGTGTCTTTGTGAGAACAGTAGGCCTAGCAGGTGAAATGGTTCTGAAGTGTTTGTATGAATGGGTGAAGTGGTCCTTTTTCCTGTTAAGACTTTTAACAGTACAGGCAGTACACTAAGTTTATGCTAATGTAATGACACAAATCAAATAAGGCCCAGGGGATTCTTTTCCATTGTGCGACTGTGATCTGTGTTTTGCAGGGTACATGTTTGTATACTATTGTATACTGTTTATTATTGATGGTAGTTCTGGACCATTATGAAGGTGTGATTCACACGGAAATGCTGTCTGATTTATACACTTCTCTGCACCTTAATAAACGTCAGTTAAACCTTCCTTGTTGTTCCATTGCCTCCTTAGGATTAATACAAGCATCTATATAACCTGTAATGTGCCAATAACACTGATTCTGATGAAAAATAGTTAAAGCTACTTGTAGAACACCAGGAAATGCCCACGTGTATTGTTTGTATTCTATGCAAGTAATACATTTTTCAGTAAATGTCTGTTATACAAATGTTCTTATGAAGCATGTTCTTAGAATATTTTTGTTCATACTAAACCACATATGCTTTCATTCCCAATAGCTGGAGGACAAATGTTGTGGACATCATTCAAAGTAGAGAGTTGGGACATTTCTGGGGCTCAAACATATTTTCTTAATCATTGTATACCAGCCAGCCTATTACCATGTGATAACAAAATATTACATTACAAGGTGATTCCTGGCTTAAGCTGCCTGTGGGAATGTAACCACAATAAATTCCAAGAATCTGTATTAGTATAGTAGCACTCATAAGCAGATTATAGTGCTTTACAACTATGCTTATAAGACATTATAGACATGGGATGCATAGCAAGTGTTATCAAGGTGTGTGTCTACATAAAATACATGAGTATCAGAGAGTGTGGGAACACATAATGGCCACCTCGGGCAAGTGGGGTTGAATATAATGACTTCTGTCATTTCACTAAAGGATGTTTTTGACCAAATTTTGAGATCTGCTACATAAGTCACATCGGTGGAACCAGGCTTTCAGGGACATAGAATCGTGTGTAGACTGCTACCCTGCAGAAGAGGAAGGACCTTTTGATAAAAGGTCAAATTATTGTCATTTTAAAAGACATAACATTACAATGTACTGTAATCGAGGTCCATCCTGCTACCCTGGGGAATAAGGCTCTAATGGCCATATTCAGCAAAGGGAAGTGTTAGGGTTAGGGTCATTTAACCCTAAATCTAACTATATACAAGGTACATAGTTTGTGGAGAAATGGGGTCTAAACTTTTCCAAATTGTAATGAATGAGGTACACATCAATATCAATATAACACATTTTGTTACTAAATAATTCCTGAAACATACAGTATGTTTGACTGATGTTATCTAGGATGACTCTGAAATGGTCTGAGAATGTATGGCTGTTAAGACTCATAGCTTGGAAGGAAATGGAAAATGGAAACTGTCATAGGACAACAGCAAAGCCATCATTTGAAAGGCCTTGGCCTACATAGAAACATATTTCAGTGTAAATATTATGGGTTGTTCCTGCTCATCACAGGTGCCCTTTGAACCTTGACACTGAGACACGTTTGAAGGCTCATAAGTCAGCAACAGAATGTGTGGTTTTAGGGTTTATAGTTTGCTTACATGTAAGTTAATCTGACAAGACAATTCAGCTTTAAGTGCAACTGCAATCAGATGTATTAAATAATAAACACCAGCAGTTGTCGGTTTATAAAAGTAGCCTATTGCGTTGGTTCTCAAAGGGTCCTGGGGGGAATTCCGGGGGGTCTCCAGCTAAATATAGTTGATAGTTAGGAACCAAATGAACCCTTTTGGTTCTGTAACTGTGAGAGTGTACAAATGGAACCAAATGGACCCATAAGGGTCCATTTGGCTCAGAGTTAAATTAACATTGATTTTACAATATCAATGGGGTCCCAGATATAGAAATGCCATAAAATGGGGGTCCGTAGCCTAATGCATGTCAAACTGGGGGTCCTTGAAAAAAAAAGTCTGAGAATCACTGCTAGAGCCATAAAAATCTTCTCTACTGGGGGTCCCTGGTATATCTTTTCAAATGGGGGTCCGTGGGCTAATAAGTGTCAATTTGGGGGTCCTTGACATGAAAAAGTTTTAGAACCACTGGCCTATTGAACATAGGCCTACACCAAGACGCATTCCTCGTACAATGGTGCCGTGTGCCTAAAATACACCATCTACAAAGATCACAACGGGATGTAGATGATACTCATTTTGAGCTTGTGGATAGGATATTTTCGGCAAGTAACACCGTGCATAGCATAAACGTTCACATTTCAAATACAAAGTGCTTACCCTTTGGCCACAGATTTTATTATTATGTACGGGTTCTCAAAAGAACCAGTATTTTCCGTATTTTCTAATAAAAAGTATTTTAATCCGATTGATAGTCATCTTACTCATAGAGTTAATTATGTAACAGCGTGCAGTACACCTCCCAATCGATAGGCTGACGTTATTGAAAGCATTGAGAAAAGTCTCAGAAAATGGCCACTGATTGGATTAAAATGCTTTTTACTGAACACTACAGACAATACAGAAACTTATGAAAATCCGTATATAATATTAACATCCGTGGCCATAGGTTAAGCACTTTATATTTGAAATTTGAACGTTTCTGTAGATGTACAGGTTGTATGGAGAAAGTGCCAAAACCAGGTTGAAGTTCCACTTTTCAGTGCCAGTCTAACAAATGCCTCAAATTACCTCACTTCCTCCCACAATGCATCTGACCTCCATTGAGAACGCGCGTATTGCAAACTACTCGAGTCTCCCTCAACCCAAACAGGTAAACAGCCATTTATTTTCTCATTCATCTGAAAATAAATCTTCAATCTGCACCACAAAATGACAGAACCTGTTTTTTTGGTTAACATGTATGGGTATGTACTTTCGAAAGTTGGTGGGTGTGTAAGTTGAAGACAGTTTAAGACAATCTCTTTGGAGATTTAGGTTAGCTTAGCTAACAAGCTAATCTAGCAACAACAATGCCTTGTGATTGAGCTAAATATATCTGCTATTTTTGGCCTTCATTTGTATATATGTGCACCCCTTTGTGTATTTCATATTTATCACATCTGCCCTTTGTGGACATAAATGTAGAATGTGTTTACAATTTGCACTCAAAGAGTGTACAAATGGAATCAAAGTGATGTTTCTCAGAGTTGGGTCAGAGACCTTAGAGCAGGGGTTTTCAACCGGTGGTCCACGGACCACTGGTGGTCCGCGGAGGTATTGCAGGTGGTCCCTAGCCAAAAAAAAAAAAAAACCTTTTTTTTTAAACTTTTTTTTATTTTTATGTTTTACTTTTAATAACTTACAGGAGTAATTACTCTAGTCTATGGTGTGTGTGTGTGTGATATGAAATGTGAGTTTACCTTAATCACAGTAAACCTTAATAATATTCCATCATATTCAAACAAAATTACTGTATTTTATTAGATATTATATTGATATTATAGCTATTTCTCCAGCTCCCTGTGGTGCATGAACCCCCCACCACTATTGTGTGGGGTGGGTCTATGATGGACCCGCCACGCACAATGGTGGTGGTCCCCAGGTTGCTCTTTGTCAGGATGGTGGTCCCTGGGTCAAAATCAGTTGAAAACCCCTGCCTTAGAGGGTTATCCAGGGGGTAACCAGCAGAATGAGGAATTTAAACACTTAAACATATTTTTAATTTATTATATAGTTTTGTGTTATTATTGGGCTGGGTTATGACTATTACAGGGTTTTTCTTTGAAGGTAAAGAAATCCATAATGTATGAGCAAACTTTGCACCCCAGTTTTTACAGTCGATCCAGGGGTATGCCTCCTTTTTCTGGCCCACATCTCCTCTGTCCATATAGCAAATGGTGAGCTTCCCTCCCCTGTGCTACAGTCAGGAATCGTAGTGGAGGATGAGGATAGAGGAATGCTCATTTTAGGTGTACAGCTACCATCTCTCTGCTCTGTGCTGCTGCTTTCCTCAGACAGCTGAAGAACTAATGCTATTTGTCTTTTTCTTGTTGTGTTATCATCATGTCTGTCCTCCAGTGGTTTCTACTCTACTGCGTGCCATGACAAAACCAAAGAAGAGAACGTGTCCCCAATGTGGTGTGGTGGCTGAGCCCAGAAAGACCACATGTGGGGCCTGTTTAGGTCAGCTCACCACCACACCCAAAGTTGCTGCTAGGGCAGCAAAGTTTGACGCCCAGTGGGCCACACGGCAGCATAATTTGAAAAATGCATCCAGGGCCGTGAACTCAGCAAGAATTGCAGTAAGTAAAACTATATATAAAATATATATATCGATCAATGTGGTATGGCATGGAGGCAATCAGCCTGTGGCACTGAGGTGTTGGAATGGAATGGAAGCCCAGGTTTGCATTGATAGCGGTCTTCAGCTTATCTGTGTGGTTGGGTCTGGTGTCTCATCTTCCTCTTGACAATACAACATAGATTCACTATGGGGTTCAGGTCAGTTGGCCGGTCAGTCAAGCACAGTAAAACCATGGTCAGTACAGTTTAATCATACAGTTAATCCCTATTATATTTCGGCTATTCAAAAAATGCTGATCTACAAACTCACATGTTGTATTGCAACACATTGAGATCTTGTAGATGTGCTATTTTATTTTGTTTTATATATTTTCTTTTTGGCGATTTAGAAGGTGTTTTTAGAATCATCCTCAGGTCTAAATGGGTTAACATAATATGGCAATCAAAAAAGTGAAGGGTTGCTGGAGGTTAATCTAACACTGGTGTAAACATGGTCTCCATAACTTATACATTATTCTGCCATTTTAAATGTTTTGTGTGGAAGAAGCCATTTCTCTCTATAAACTGTGATAAAGAGAGGAAGTTGTGTTGTCTGTCAGATAATACATAATTGACATATGGCCTTACATGGGAATGAGCATTGAGGTACAACAATGTTGCTTCTAAGGTAATGAAATAAATTAGACAGGTTGCGCTTCCTTTTCAATAATTCAGTGGTTTTAACTTATGTATGCCAACTGCTTTTCTTCTTTTGTTCATTTCAGATTGCAAAACTTGGTGCCTTAGGCTTCAAGCCAATACTCTTCTTTGGTAAACGGCAAGGCGGGCAAGCCAAGTTGATTTGTGACCACATCCAGGCCATACAAATCGATGATGTGTACATGACTGTCTTTAAAACCATGAAGACGGCATATGAGTACCTCTTGAAAGTCACGTGTAAGAAAACATGTATATGTATGTATGTATATATATATATATATATATATATATATATATATATATATATATATATACAATATTTTAAAGAACTTTTTTTTAAGTACATGATTTTGTCTCGGTTAATATGTACACATTTAAAATTTATACTACATATTAACCAAATGTTGATTTGTTAATTGACTAATCACAGCGGATACAGATCAACCAGAGATGGGTGCAGCCGCAGAGAGTCCTGCCGCAGAGAGTCCAGCCGCAGAGAGTCCAGACCCTTCTCAAGAGGGTACGTTTTGTTTAGTATGGTCTTACTATTTTTCTGGCCTCTATAGTTCCCAACATTCAAATGACATGGTTATTGTAACCCGAGCATTCTGAGGCTAATATTCATAAAAAAATTGCAGATCTACAAGCTATAGTGGAGGTCGAGGACCACAGCCCGGCAGAGCAGCAGCAGCAGGAGGAGCAGCAGGACCGAGCAGCTGAGGAGAGTCTATCAGTGTTAGTATCCCCCCCCTCGTTTTTGTTGTCAGCTTTTTAAATAGTCTTATGTATTAAGTCCATGTTTTATTGCTGTCCTGTTGCTATTCTGTGTTAACATTCTTTTTGTTTTTATGTAGTCGAGTCGTGTGTTTAAAGGTTTTTATTTTATTATTAGTTATTAATTGCCAATACTTTTTTTTCTATTCTATTCTAGTCCCACCAAAGATCACTTCACACTGAACTTAGTGTCCTGCGAAGAGGAGGACCGGAGCCCGGCAGAAGTGCGGCGGGAAGGGAACCGAGGCGAGGAGCAGCAGGACACACCTGAAGCTTCTCCTCCTCTCGATGCCCCTACTCCTCCTCTTCATGCCCCTACTCCTCCTCTCGATGCCCCTACTCCTCCTCTTCATGCCCCTACTCCTCCTCTTCATGCCCCTACTCCTCCTCTTCATGCCCCTACTCCTCTTCAGACCACTCCTGTCCATAAGAGAGCCCATTCCCCTCCCACGGCTTCTTTTGCAAAGAAGATGAAAAAGGGTACGTTTTGTTTAGTATGGTCTTACTATTTTTCTGGCCTCTATAGTCCCCAACATTCAAAGGCCATGGTTATTGTAACCCCGGCAATATGAGGCTAATATTCAGAAAACAATTGCAGATCTACAAGCTACAGTGGAGGATCACAGCCCGGCAGAGGTGCGGCAGGAAGTGAACCCAAGCCCAAGGGAACCCAAGCCTACTCCTCCTCTTCGGCTCCCGTCTGCCCGTAGCAGAGCCAAAAAGACACAAGTGGACAGCCCAAAAAGACCCCAGAAGGAGAAGAGAAAGGGTAAGTTTTGTTTAATATGGTCTTACTGTTTTTCTGGCCTCTATCCACAAGTTTCCTTGGGCGTTGTGGTCATCACTTCCTATCGATTTGATCAGGTATCGGGGATCAAATCGATAGGAAGTGATGCCCACAACGCCCTAGGAACTAAAGAAAGAAACATGTGGATAGTTGCCAAGATTCAAAGGCCATAGTTATTCTAACCCTGAGCATTCTGGGGCTAATATTCAGAAAAAGCTTCTAAATCCTAATTTGTACTTGTACTTGTTCCCTCTACACTTAATCAATAGTATGTTGAAAATACCCAAGCTATAACGTGCATTGTGAGGTGGCAGATCTGTTGTTTTGGCTGAAATCTTGCTTATTACCTGCACACAATTGGAACTTGTAGATGGGCTGGTTACACTGAATGTTCTCTGGGACACAAGGGTTAATGTGGTTAAGCTAATAGGGCTTTGTGAGTGAAACCCAGACGAGTAATATTTGTTTGCCAAGGGTTAGGGTTAGGTGACAAACTCATATTGACACAATGTAAAAAATACTGCAGATATTAACAAAGCATCATGGCTTAATAAACTGTTGTCTTTTCATCATTTAAGGTTGCAAGAAATGTAACTCCACCCAGACGAAGAAACTCTACATATATAAGGGGATAATTGGGAAAAGGACATATCAGGTAAAAATGTAGAACCATTATTTATACACACACACACACACACACACACACACACACACACACACACACACACACACACACACACACACACACACACACACACACACACACACACACACACACATTTTTATAAACATACTGGAAAGTTCTGTTGGGTCGATTATTTCTCTATTGTAACAAAGCTTCTTGGCAATAGCTGTTATACCGGTTTGCGGCCACAAACACTGTGACGAAACTCTGCCAATGCCAAACCTCTTATTCTTCTGTTGCTATGGACTGTTGTCTTGAGCTTTTAACCCCCAAAGGGTACATGGGTCAGGGTTCCTACAAGGAAAGTATGGAATTTATAGGCAAAAAGTTTAATGTACAAAATAGCCGATCTACAAGCTGATTGTAGATAAGCTATTTTAGCTGTCTTCGGTAGACTGCATCTTTGTATCTGCCATTGTGAACACAGCATTAGAGTGGGACCCCCTACATAAGAAGTTTTCCATTGGCAGGAATTTGTCAAAACAATTTTCCCCAGCTAAATGTATTTGTGAACCAAATGGACCCTTGTAGGTTTGTTACTCTTGAGAGTGTAATATGAAACCAAGGGTCTATTTTGTTTCATTTTACACTCTCAAGAGTTCCTAGACAGGAACGGAACAGCTGCCGAATGTACAACTGTAACCAAACATTGGCAAACATTAGCATACTAAAGGCATTATCCTTAACATTGTCGTGACAACCGGCTACAGTGATCCTATCTGATGTGGAAAACATAAGTGAAGCTCAGCAGAGTTGAGCTTGACTCTATGCAATGGGAAAGCGTCATTTGATGTGTTAACCCATTCAATCCAGGAAGGAATTTGTGATGTTAGCTATCTATCTATCTATCTATCTATCTATCTATCTATCTAACAATCCACAGTTAAGTTAACTTCACGTCACCAGGCTTTCTGCATAGCAATACTGTGAGGAACTGCAAGGTCATTTTACTGCTCAGCACTCAGAACCGGTTCAGACTACTGTATCCAGTACAAACCAATTATACACAAAGAGAGGCAGTTTCCATATCCGCAATAGACTCCAACAAATCCCACTGTCATCGTCCATCACAATGTTTTGATGTACTCATGGCAATTTAATAGACATCATCCAGGCCTAATAGTCTCACAGTGTATAGATACAGGAAGCAGGGAGATTGAGTATGGGAGTGACATGCAACAAAGGTCTGACCTTCCCAGGAATCAACCTGGGGACTCACTGCCAGACGGTGGTACTCCCCATAACCACTTGGCTATCGGCCCCACAGAACCATGTTAATTTGTATATTTGTAGTTAGGCTCATCACTGAGACAAGCAAAGGTACTAAAATAATGGTATGCCTTACCCAGTGATTTCTTAGACAGCAAATATAATTGTGTGTGTGTTTTTTTTTAGGGTCAAAAACAAGTGTTGGTGCGTTGGGAGCCTTGCCCTGCATGGTAAGAAATTGTTGATATTATTCCATTTACATTATTTGCCCTACCAGAGGCAGTGGTTGCTGGTTGATCCCACAAGTTGTTCTTGCCTCTCCAATTCACCTTACTATTTAGGAAGTTTCACCTCATCTTTGTGGTTTTGCAGACCTGCCGACATGTACGCATTTTGTGTACCAGGCCCACATTTTACATCAAAGTACGCTGGTACGACGTGTCCCTCTATAGTATGCAAAATTAAAAGCTGACAACATAACATCCAGCAGCTTTAATCTCTCTCCCTCACTCTCTACTCCCACTGTGTGCTGTTCAGCGTATGGGCTTGTTTGGCAGCTGCAGTCTACCAGCCTCAGTAGTTGAAGCTTCTGTGTGACTAGCATGTACAGCTTGAATGTCCATTTCAGGAAGGTTACAAACTGCTGATTGTTGTATTCTAGTCTAGTAATTAATGACTGTTTGTTCACTAATGTTAATGACTTCTCTTTCTGACTTCATATATGGACATTATGTCACCAGGACAAGATTAAAATGTTTTATGAGGAACTAATTGGAACTCTAAATTAACAAAAGTTGAAATCAAACTAATAAACAGCAATTTAGGCTGGAAGTGGTTGGATGTAGGCAATAGGGCTGCATGATTCTGATGCAAACAGTTTTTTCCCCTGTACACCAAAATTAGACGATCTACAAACTCACAACACGTCTCAGCGCGAGCCATTGTGAACTTGTAGATCTTCTCTTCTTCGAATGCTTTAAGTAAAAAAAAAAAAAAAAAGAAATATATATATATATATATATATATATATATATATATATATATATATATATATATTAATTACACAAAGACTTAGCAGCCCCCTCTAGTAACTCTGCGGACTGTTGAAGACCCATGCTCTAAATTAATTCCTCTAACTCATTTATTTGTACTTTACAGTTGCTGTCCCTACGACAACACCTGGGAACCTGCAGAGACTTTTCCGGACGCCCACTCTCCCTCTGGTTCAACCAGCCAGTAATCCATTTAGACCTCCGGCCAGGGCGAGACTCCTCCCAGGCTAGCACACAAACTACTAAGCCTCTACTACTGCATCTTCAAGACTGAACTGCTTATTAATTACTTGAGAGAGATGTTTTTGTTTGATTTAGAACTTCAGCTGGTTTCGAGGTTGTGTACATCCTCATGCTTTAAAGCATAGGAAACAAGCTGCTGCTGTGTTACGAACGGTGAACTGATCGACTCCACAGTTTGTGACACCAAACAACATCAGTCATCATGACATCCACTCCACCCCTGAATGTATCAGAAATTGGGCTTTCCACAACAATTCCCCCACATGTGGATACAATTGAAGTGGTAACAACTGCAGTTTCAATGCACACAGACTCCACTGTTATTGCAGTGGTTATAGTTCTGGTCCTACTCACAGTACTTGGTACTAGAAGGAATCCCAATCCTTCTTTATCAATATCTCTGTCACAACAAAGGCGATTACAGAACAACAGGGTAACTGGCTCCAGCAGAGGACCCTGATGAGGACTGCAACGTTCAGGCCACAGTTGAAAAGAAGGAATACTTTATCTGAACTTGTTAGAAGGCTGACAGCAAAGGAGTCATTGGATCTTAACTTTGGTCTAAAAAAAGAGTGGCTTCTGGCCAAGAATAAAGACTCTAAAGTCTTTTGAGAGTTGCCCACTTTTGAGTTGCCCACTGCGGGCTATGTTAAGATGTGCTGTACAATAGCCATGCATAGGCACGGTTCTGACAGGTAACGGAACAGGTATGTGTATATTTACAGTGCTAAACAAGAAGTATTGGGATTTGATCAAAATGTCTAGGGTGTTATTATAGGTTGAATATGTTTCATAATAAATTATTAGCATGTCTCTGCTACTGTACAGTCATATTTTGCTTTGTTTATAAAGTATCTGTGATGTTTGATTTAGACAGATATAGGGCATCGCAGTTGCGGCCACTTCCTGGTGCCACTGCAAAATACTCAATGCATTTTTCCAATTGACTTTTCCAAAAATATTTATATCAATTCATTTAAGCCTAGAATCAAGCCATCCAGGATCCTGGTGAATCATGACCATAAAACCTTTTTTATCTGTGATTTTTATTTTATTTTATGATTTGATATACTATATTTAATAAATACCCTTTGTTTTGCCGTTTTCAAATACGTTTTTTCACAGAATCAAACGTTATATGGTCATGATTCACCAGGATCCTGGATAGCTTCATTCTAGGCTTAAATTAATTGATATAAATATTTTTTGAAAAGTCAATGGGAAAAATGCAGTGAGTATTTTGCAGTGGCACCAGGAAGTGGCAGGGAACTGCGATGCCCTATTTTGATATTTACTTTTCAAAACAGGATATTTGTGGAAGATGTGTCCTGGGGCCAAAAATGCTGTTTTATTTTTTTTTATATAATGTGAACACATTTTTTTTTTTAAGCGAGCAGCTCGGCTATATTTGTTCCCTTTTTACCAATTATCTTCCATGATGTTTTGCCAAACGTTACTGATAAAAAATATACTTCTCCATTTAAGGTGAGCATGGAAGGCAATAAAAACCTGTTTAAAAAACT
>NC_139950.1:10481807-10604307 GCF_963454915.1 Gymnoscopelus microlampas
AGATCTACTATTTTCGAGCGAAGATCTCCTCAGAATAGGGATGCTAGGGTTCAAGTGGTTAATGTAAAAAAAAAGAAGGTATATCCTATCACACAAAGATTTGGCGGCCCCCCTGTAGTAACTCTGAGGACCCCTAGGGGTCCCGGACCGCCTATTGAAGACCCCTGCTCTAGTCCATTGGTTCTCAAAGTGGGGTCCGGGGACCCCCAGGGGTACTTGAGGGAGTTCCAGGGGGTCCCCAGCTAAATGATGGACAGGAACCAAATGGACCCTTATGTGTCTGTAACTCTGAGAGTGTACAAATGGAACCAAATGGACTCTCCCGGGTCCATTTGGTTCCATTTGTACACTCTCAGAGTTAAAATAACATTGATTTTACAATATGAATTAGGGTCCCAGAGGTATAAATGCCATTAAATGAGGGTCCGTAGCCTAATGCATGTTAAACTGGGGGTCCTCTAAATTAAAATGGTTGACAATCACTGCTAGAGAGCCGCAAAAATCTTCTCTTATTGGGGTCCCTGGCTTATTTTTTCAAATGGGGGTCCGTGGGCTAATAAGTGTCAATTTGGGGGTCCTTGACATGAAAAAGTTTGAGAACCACCGCTCTAATCTATACTAGGAAGGTATAGGTCTGCTGCTCTAGTCTATACTAGGTAGGTATAGGTCTACTAGTATTTCCCTCTACACGAAATCTCTGTGTCAAAATCGCAGATCTACAAGCTCTCAACGCGACGTGTCGTGCTTCTAGATATGCTATTTTCAACATTCACTTTGGTATTTACATCTACAGTAGACATCTTACCATTCAGTTTGTTACTTACATCTGGACAGCTTACCATTCAGTTTGAGCCGTGCAGATGAAGAACTGAGAGCCGTTGGTGTGAGGCCCCGAATTTGCCATTGATAAGATTCCTAAAAGAAGCGGAACGTCAAAAACGTCAAATAAAACTACCGTACATCTGGTGCGATATATAAATATGACACAGAGATATGCGTTATATCAATCAGGAACGTCTGGGCCTCCATAAATATCCTCCAACCACTGAGGAGTAAGATTTAGAGCCCGGCCGAAGCCAGATTGCGGCGTCCGATTCCGATCCCGATTTTGGAGAGTCCTAGTCCGTGTTTTGACTGATATTCTTGTCACAAAGTAAATATCCGATCTATCTACAAGCTTGCAACTTTTGAAAAGCTTGTAGATCTGGCAATTTCTTTGAAAATGTCTGAAGACTTTTGAAAATTTCCACCTGTTATGACATCCCCAAAAGGTTTTAGTGATTAGGAATCGGCTCATAATTGCCGATACCTACTGTATGTCATCCATAAGAGTCAAAGTAACGGGCTATCGGCCTGACCAATACATCTGTCTGGCTCTAGTAGGTTTAGAGCCTGAGGTAGAGGCATGGTCATGGGGCAACGAACGCAGCATCTGTATTGAGTAAGGCTGGTTTCCCTTTTTGAAATCTGACACATTCTGCGATTATGCAACAGCACTCACTAAACTGTGTGTCTATATAAGATCAACATGCGGAAAAACTTTACTTTAAAAAAAAAAACTTATTTTGATAAGTGGATGTTGTTGACTCACTAGGAAAGTAGGTCATTCACTTTAGGATTACAACATCTATATAGCAAAGGGTCTAGTGTTGCTGAGGTTAGGTCCTGCAGTGCCACCTAGTGGGATAAGAATCCTGTGGAAGCATGGCATGCGATGCTGTCTAAATCAAAACAAAGTTAAAACAATTAGGGCAGCAGTGCAACGAACAATATTAAGCGTTTTTTCATCGATTAATCAAATAAAGCATGTTTTTTAAATATTATATAAGTTGTGGATCCAGATCCATGGATGCAGTCCGGGTTTTCTTCCTAATACAAATAGCAACATTTTTATTTTTTATAAAAAAAACAGTACTGGGTTGTCTGATGTTTTATACTGTCAGAATCAGCTTCGTTTGTCTTCGTTTACAGGCTAAAGGAGTGACTTTGAGAGCTGTTTCACTGTACAATGTAGATCAATGAGGAGCATATTTTGAATTATCACTGGAACAACTATTTTTGATTTCCAAAGTCCACCTTTGGAGTTACATCATGGCAAGGTACAGTAACTGCACAACCTGGTCCTTTTTAAAACTGTACAACTGAGAGGAGCTCTGCATATTCACCTGGACACGTGTGTTGGAGTTTGAAGTTCTCATCTCTAAACGTGGTTCCATAAATGGATTTTCCTCCCGTCCCGTTGTGATTGGTGAAATCCCCTCCCTACAAAAGAGATCTCTTATCAACAGACAAAATGACCACACACACACACACACACACACACACACACACACACACACACACACACACACACACACACACACACACACACGTGTGTGTACGCACACTATGTATATGTTTATCAGTGGTGTTCAACCTTTTCTGGATCAGGGGCCACTCGAAAATCTCAACAGCTTTCGCGGCCCACCCATCTGACCACTTAACACTTAACACGGCAGCCTTACGGTGTCAGATGGGAGGGCCACGTGCATTTCCAGAGCATGTTGTTTTAATGGTCGATCAATCTGATTGTATTCCAATCCAGTGGAACTAACGCAGTATACTTTAAGTTCCTATTCATCGGTAGCCCTAGAATGACTGTGATATATTGCATACATTTCACGTATTCCAAATACACAGCCATAGATCGCTCCCATGCCCGCCTGGGTAGCAGCCTGATCTTCGTAGCATAAACCGAGTCGGTGCTGTGTGTGTACTCACCCAATAATGAATTCCTGCGACTTGGGAGATATTTTCCTCTAGTTTCATATCCAGTTGAAACTATGTTTTGGCAGAAAACGTGTGTTTAGTAAAATATCTCCACTTTTCCACAAGCTGCACACGGACAGCATTCTCTGTGGGCGACGGGCCCGAAATGTTTGCTGCACTGAACATTACGAAAACTTCCTTTGGGAAGCACAAATGTATGTGGCACACAATTGACAGGTGTGATTAATTACCCCACACCAATCGCAACGCACCTGTCAATTGTGTGCCCCATACGTTTGTGCTTCCCAAACATAGATTGTTCCCAAAGGACGTCTTCATATGTTCAGTCCAGCAGTCACTTCGGGTCCGGCCCCGTCGCCGACAGAGAATGTTATCTGTGTGCAGCTCGTGGAAAATAAGAGATATTTTAGTAAACACACATTTTCTGACTCCAATATCTGACTCCAAGCTGCAGGAATTCATTATTGGGTGAGTACACACGCAGCGCCGACTCGCTTTATGCCGCGAAGATCAGGCTGATCTTTGGTTGTGTATTTGGAATACAGGAAATGTCTGTAATATCACAGTCATTCTAGGGCTACCGATGACTAGAAAAAGTATATACTACGTTAGTTCCACTGGATTGGAATACAATCAGATTGATCGATCATTAAAATCAACATGCTCTGAAAATGAAAATATGTAATATCACAGCCATTCTAGGGCTAATTCATCGGGGCGCCGATAGCCAAGTGGTTAAGGCGCGTACCACCTGATATAAGCTCTGATGCCTGATAGCGAGGCCCCGGTTCGATTTCCGAGCCTGGCAGACCCCCCCCCGCCCCCCAAAAAAGTTCTTATTTATCGGTATCACAAAGAAATCTCCTCTTGAAATGTTAAATTTATGTTAAATGATCAATAATATCAAACACAGTACTCATATTCACCTTACCTGACACATGAACTCAGGAATAATTCTGTGGAACACAGAGCTCTTGAAACCAAAGCCATGTTCTCCAGTGCACAGTGCTCTGAAGTTTTCTGTTGAAAACAAACAGTCCAATAAGAATATTTCAGAGTGGCTCTCATGTGTACAACTGAATGTTTTAAAACGGTAAAGAAATAATTATAACAAAAATAGTAACCGGAAGAGTGGGCACCTCGATGTTAAATTGGCTATTCTTTCCTAAATATATTTAAAAAAAATGTGTGTGTATATATATATATATATATATATATATATATATATATATATATATATATATATATATATATATATATATATATATATATATATATATATATATATATTTAGAAAATGGTAAAGTATACAGTATAATATACTGTATACATATTATGATTAGAACATGCCTGAACATTTGGAAATTAAGGTCTAATATAATATTTCTACCATTATTACAAATTACTGCAAAACGAGTATATCCAGTAATTATGGGCATAAATAAGAAGTTGAAGGGTCAATTTAAGTCTGATAATAATGTACCGTGCATGTGTTCAAATCATGTATGGTACTTTACTTAAGATTTGTATTTTTTTTAAAGTTCATTTGTTTTACATTTTGGAAATAATTACCAATAGGCTCTATTCACAGCAGCCATATTATGAAGACATTCACAGGTGTTACCAATGATACTAATGAAGGCTCTGTTCCATTCTGATCAAACAGAGTCAGGGTGCTGATATTGTGCATGTTGGCTCACTGGAAACACTCTGCTACACCAGCAGTGGGTCTACAGTTGGGGTCCAGGGACCCTCATGGGCTTCCAAATGGCCCCTTACAGGTGTGTAACTCTACTCTGAGAGTGTACAAATGGAACCAAATGGGTCCATTTGGTTCCATTCGTACACTGGCAGAGTTATGGGGATCGTGGAAACCACTGTGCTACAATAAACGGAACAGAGCCTTCATTAGTATCATTGGTAACACCTGTGAAGGAAGTGATAATATGGCTGCTGTGCATACTGCATAGAGCCTATTTAACATCGAGGTGCCTACTTTTCCTTGGTGCCCACTCTTCCTGCAACCTTTTAAAACGGCATTAGATATTTATTAATATATATAAATAGTAAAGCATAGCCTACCTGCAGTTTTAGGTACAACGTCTGCATTCAACTGTAATGAAAGTAAACCAAATGATGGATGTTTGCATGTCATTAAAGCCTCAAAGTTCAAAATATAGCCTATTGACTTGTGTCACGTACTGTTGCACTTGCATAGTTGCATTACCATTAAAAGCGAGCAATATCTTGCATGCATGCAAGAAAATGGTGACCTATCGAATTTTGTGATTCGCACGCAAACATCCCAGCTTGTTTGCCGCAATTGAACAACAGCGACCCCCTAGGTGCACACAATTCGATAAGTCACCAGATTCAACGTGACACCCAAGGTCTTCCACTGAAGCTAATGTTAGCCAACGAAACGTGAGGGTACCTCAATGATTATCCTCCCTAGAGGTTCATTGTCAGCTTCGATGTCCAAATACACAACTGGGTTCTTGGTAGGGGTTCTAGAAAACAACCTGGAGGCAGCGATCGCCAGTGAGCAGTATTTCATACGGTTTTTCATTTGCAACATGGTGGCATTATTTCTGTCTGCTCTGTGGACAGTGTGGAGGCGATGGTGATGCCGACAGTTGTGTTTACATTCGACATAACCTCGCGTCACCAGACTTTCCACCTCGGGAGGAAAACGTTTGACACACAGAAAGAGCTGTACTTGTCAAACAGCGACACCATGTGGAATAGGCTCTATGCACAGCAGCCATATTGGAAAGTCATTGGGCCTCTTCTTACTTCCCAGTTCACATGTGTTACCAATGATACTAATGAAGGCTCTGTTCCATTCTCGTCAGGGTGCTGATATTGTGCATGTTGGCTCACTAGAAACACTCCATTTTGGTTCCCAAATTGCCCCTTATGGTGGCTGTGTAACTCTGAGAGTGTACAAATGGAACCAAATGGACCCGTGGTGGCCGTAATTGTCACTTATTTATCTTTGTTGAGTGGTATATTATTGGGGTTCTTAGAAAGTTAAAGATGTACTACATTTTCTACTGTTTAGTTTGCGTAATTTGCATACTTGGCGAATTATTGGCCAAAAACTGGAAATAGCTATAATTTTGTTTCTAATTAAATTACAAAGGTAACCCAATTGAGTCTAATGTTTGACCATGTTTGTGATCTCCGGACATTCATCTATTACCATGGCGCAGTTGTGCAACCTCTCCTCATTAGCATAATTTGCATAAATAATCCAAAGATACAATAAAAATCAGGAAATTACTGCAATTTTCACCTTTTCCAACTTAGATAGATGATTTCAGACTCTCATAGACTCTAAGTCTATGTTTACATGTTCAGACATTATTACTTTGCCATAACTAAATCATGCAACCCTTTGTCATTAGCATAATTGGCATAAATGATAAGCTGAAAGCAGGACATAGCTACAATATAGCCAGCCACCACATGGAAGAGATTCCAGGGTGGCAAGCCTCCAACTACTTACCATGTGGAAGACGACACACCATTGGGGAAAGTATCAGCAACAGTTAGTCAAACAGCATCAAAGATGTCTATCTCGCAAGAGTGGCAATACATCTCTGGATTGAGTTCACTGACACTGATGTCTTTTGTCTTGCAACCAGATGGTACCATCAGCTATGCAAGCACACCTACGTACTTCATAATCGGGAACCAGAAACAGATTATCAGTAGGGCATGCACTTGGTAAAGGGATGGCGGAAGCCTTACAAGGGTTCCATGCCTTCTCTGTAGCTGACAAAACATTTTGCTGGTGGGCACTTGTACTCCTGGATTTCTCCTGGATTTGGTATCAAACTCCCAAAATTCACCAGAACACAGGAAATTACATCTACTATGAAAAAAATCGGAGTACTGTACTTAAGTACATAAGTATTAGATTGTTTTAATACTTTTTATGTTCACTCAAGTACACCTCCAAGACAAATCTTTTACTTTTACTCAAGTACGTGTCTAGGAAGGCTGTAAAGTATAGGCTGTGTTCTTCAAAGAAGGAAACCACCGTACACACTCTTCACTGTGGGATCTACATCATGGGTATTCAACAGGGGGTCCGTGACCTCTAGGTGGTCCGTGAAGTCACTGCAGGGGGGCCACCCATTTGTTTTTCTGATACTTTTTTTTGGTTTGTTTTAAATGTCTGAAAATATGCATGAATCCAACATACTATTAGCAAATATAAATTGTAAGAAAGGCTGCCCAACTATTAACCCCCACTGTGTGGAGGACAGTCGCAATTTAAGCAACAGATAAGTTAAACAATATATAGACTCAGACTAGTAAAAGTGTACATACCTCATATAATTACAAATATGAACGATAATAATTCATAGATAAGCCCTAACAATAAGCCGTTCAACAGAACCTACTGTTTTAGCCACGATTTTTCTGCCACTGTTCTGTGCTATTGTTTTATATTCTTTATTTTCTTGTTTTTGCTCTGGTTACCACTGTTCCTTGCTATTGTTCTATATTTTATTAATTTTGTTTTTTGCTCTGTTTTTTGCTTTTTGTTCTTCTTGCTCTGTAAAGCACTTTGCGCTGCATTTATGTCATGAAAGGTGCTATATAAATAAAGTTTATTATTATTATTATTATTATTATTATTATTATTAATATTATTATTATTATTATTACTGTAGAAAGTTCACACTTTTGAGTGTTACTTGCATAATGTCCTATGATGTAAACCACACTTCACACCCACATATGTCTGAGAAACGTTTATATATCCTTCTTCTGCCGAGTGTTTTTAAAAGTGTTGCATAGCGAGTGCTGACAACTTATTTAGCTATTTTTGTGCCTTTTATACTACTGGTTTTAACAAGAAACATGGAGACTGCCATGTTCAACTAAAACGTTTTCAGACTTTGACCATTAGTATCTGTACTTTTACTCAAGTACTGGGGTTGAGTGAGTACTTCGTCCTCCACTGCTTTTAAGTAATGAGGTGAGGCAGTTCATTGACAATCAAATGATGGTAACATTGTACCTCTAACTTAGAGAAACTCCAGGGGGTTTGATATTCAGTGATTTTTAAAGAGGTGGTGCCATGGTTTTGCACTTTTTCTGTTTTTCATGTGTCTATGAGGTTGATAGAACTTCATTAAGCCTCCTGGTGGTGTTTTTATGGTGTCTTGTGTCTTCTCTGACTATTTTGAGTTTCTACCTGGAGGCTGAAACCTTGAGGGTCAAACGTGCCAATGGAAAAACAGCGCTTTAGTGACTTAGTAAAAACATACCCTCCCCCTCATTATCATAACACAACAGGTGTGGGCATGAGGAGGAGGAGGGACTAGGACAGGTGGGTGGTGCTAAGGTGGTTGAGGAGGTGCTAAGGTGAGAACCAGGTATACTTAATGAACTGGAGGCGTGTCCACATAAAAACATAATTTTAACTATTTCTGTACACTTTTTTGAAAAAAAATCTTCCTCCTAGTATAACCATAATACCTGATGATTATGTTACGTTGACTGTACAAAATGTTGACTAATTACTTGACCCCCCCCCCTCCCCCCCAAAAAAATCTCCTGGATTCTGACAGTCCAATGTTGGCAGCCCTGGCATTGATGGATGATGACGTGGCAGATGGAGATCCTTCAATAACATGGTTACAAAACTATGTAATGGAAGATGCCATCGAGACTTGTGTTTATTTTGTTTGTATTCATACTTGGTCATCATTTCTTGTTTTCAAACCTTTTATGTGCACTATGCAGTTTAAAATAAACTTAATCTGGTAAATCTGTGACCATTTTTTATATTCTTTATTTTACATGAATGATATATTTTTCCATAATGTCTGCAAATGATACTAAAAAAGAAAAGTTGCATAACTTAGTTATTGGAATAGATTAATTTATGACATCCAAACTGACCACCTATATCAATTATTAGCAAAGATACCAATGCTTATGAGGAAAGGTGGCATGACTGCACCATTGTAATAGATACATTTCTTGACATCACAAACATGGACTTAGACTCTTGGATTACCTTTTGTAATGATTTTTATTCTCTAGTCTAGGTCATTCAAAGTCTACTCAGATGATGTGGATGAGAGAAGTTCATTGGCGAACAGAAGATGATGTCTCATTTATAGCAGCATAGAAGAAGAGCGATGCATCGGGAACACATTGAGTCTCAAGCAAGCGTCCAAGTTAACATGTTCTAATTTATTGAAAGACTAGAGTTTCGGGGGCTACGCCCCCCTCAACCCCAGCCGCGCACGGGGCTTTGCGTTTGTTGGTCCCTCCGTGTCCCTGTCTCTGTATCCGTGTAGCTGCAGCACAGAGTGGGCAGTATAGATGGGGATTATGGCTGTTAGAGGCATGTACGCGCACGGGGCCCGCGTGGGCGTGTGTATATGGGGGTAGACAAATTGTCTAAGTAACATTTGCAAAAAGGAAAAAAAAAAAAAAAAAATGGAAGAAAGTGTAATGTAAAAGTTACAAAATGATGAAAAATAAGTAGAAGAAATTATATTTTGTATGTTTCGCGGACCACCAGGGGGTGGTCCGCGCGGAAATCGTGGGATGAAAATTTCCAAAAGGAAAAAAAAAAAAAAAAAAAAAAAATATGAAGGTGGTTGCTTGTTTTTCTGAAAGCTGGCGAATGGCAGCCCTTTCTGCAAGATGGCGGCCGCCTGGTGTTGTTGTGATTTGGTCGTGCGCACGTGCTCTCGGTTACACAGCGTTGTACTGGCGAAGTATAGTTGTGGCTTACACAGACATGTCCAGACATGTTGTAGGTCCCTCCGTGTCCCTGTCTGTGTGTCCGTGTAGCTGCAGCACAGAGTGGGCAGTAGAGATTTCTGGCGCAGGCTGTGCAAACCTGGCAACCCAGCGCATGCTGCCGCACGTTACACCAGAAATGGTGCCTGGAGAAAATGGTGACCAAAAAAAAAGTTTGGAAAAAAAGGAAAAAACCCCCGCAGCGGCTGGCTGCTGTTGTGGTGATGAGGTCGTGCGCACGGTAAACGGTACGAAGCTGCCTCCCCTTCCGTTTTGTCCGACATTTGGTGAGTAGAATTAATTATGTTGCGCGGTGGAAAAGGTGTAGTGAGCAGTGAGATGTCCCCTACGCGAGGCGTAAATTCAGCGCGGCAGCCGTGGCGAGTCAGTTGGCGACATGTGGTCTGGCGGTGCGTTGTTTATTCGATAACAGAGCTGTGGGGTGTCGACACCGAGGGTGCGGAAGTCGGTCGCCATTTATATAGTTAGATAGGTCACGTATATACATTGACAGAATTTGTGTTGGACAGCCCACCGAGGTGGTCTGGTCTTGTATGGGCGTAGCTATTACACAGATAATAGATTATGCCTATACTGTATGTGTAAGTGGAGTGAAGTACTAAAGTTCATCAGATGAGATAAGCGAAGACATCGACAGGGGCCCTTTGCCACATCCTTGTTTGTCAAACAGATGTGCTGACGTGAAGCTTTGCGGTGGCCCAAAAGGACCCGAAGTTGAGCAATATCAACAGGCTTTCCACCACTGGTGCATGTGGCCCTTCTCGTAGAAGGAAGGCTGCGAGATGACTAGATAAGACATCCACGAATCCTGCAAATAACTGTCACCTCTGCAAACATTGCAAACATAGACTAGCTGTAACCACGAAACGGTAGAGTGACAAGGGAACAGGAAATAGGTTAAGACTCGAGGCACTGCACCTCGACACTTCCATCCAGGACAGGTTGCACCACTAACGTAAAGAAAGTCAATTACTTTTTCATTATGTCAGTGATGTGAAACTGCATACGAGGAGTTGGGTAGAGAAAAGTTAGGTAGAGGAAAGGGCAGCACGCATACATTGTATAATATTCACAACACCTTTCAAAGTCCAATAATTAGCCAATTATGCAAATTACACAAACTAAACACAACAGTAGAAAATGGAGATATCTTTATTTGACTTTCTAAGAACTCCAAGAATCAAAATATACCACTCAACAAAGATAAATAAGTGACAATTACGGCCACCACAATTTGATGGATAAAGTAGGCGACTAGGCGTGGTCGATTTTATGGCCAGGAGTCATTTTTTTTACTAAAAATGAATGGTTGGAATGGATTCAGCACCCCCAAAAACCCATAATTTAACATCGCACAAGTTCATATTGGCTGGGCAAAAATATGTTTTTTTGCCCAGGCCCTCCGGGTACCGCAACTTCGATTGGTGTGTTGTTAGACAACTTTATGAATACATTTGTGTAAAAAAAGGGCTAACTTTCCATAACTAAATACACAGGATACAGAATACACAATGGATACAAGCCCTTAGGGCTTTTTGTGTTATCCTTTTAGCACCATTGTAAAATCGTAACTAAATTGCAAAATGTTAATAAAGTATTCAATCAATCAATCAATAAATCAGTATCTTCCCAAAACTTTGGCACACAAAATCAGCTTACTGTGGACACGCATGCTTGTATTTTTTACTTTGAAATGTTTTTGAAATATTTCACTTTAATAGTTTTAAAAGTATAATGGAAGTCAATGGGGAAATATTGGATCTCACAACTTCATACTTTCACCACTCATTCACAATTTAATACAACTTCAGCTTACTGTAGACATGCATCATGCTTGAGATTTTTACTTTGAAATAATTTGTAAGTGCAAATTTAAAATCAATCTGACTTTTGCTTCATATCTATGATGGTGTTGGTCTCTATCGCCCTATAGTCACTGGAACCTCTCCATACCGTACATGTACAAAAAAAAACATATCAAGTGCTGACCCTGTAGCCACGGATGTTAATTCGACATTAGGAACCTGTGTGCACTCTATCAGTCCGTATTTTTAAATAGATATGTGTTTTAATCCAGTCTGTGCCTGAACCATATTATTTCCTCGTTTACATCCTGTTTACATCGAGGGTAATGCCAGCTTTCACCTGATGCGCCCCACCACTACCACCCATTGAGGAATACAGGGGATTTCCGACAGAATCCAACACAGATGGGATTAAAACATATCTATTTAAAAATACGGACTAATACGGTGCACACAGGTTCCAAATGTCGAGTTAACATCCGTGGCTACAGGGTCAGCACTTTATTTTAAAAAAATTGTACATGTATGGATATCTCAGATGTCACTGCAGTTGACAGTGCTGAATCCAGGAAGTGTCACCCTGCCTCTTCTGAGGTCAGTCTCAGGGCCTGTATTTATTTGCCGGATAAACTTCTTCTCAAATTCGAAGGGGTGCCAGTTGTACGCTGCGCCCTGTGCCCCGCAGCCGTAGTAATCTTCGTAGTAGTGGCACAGGGCTGTCTGCCTCACGGAGGGAATGTACTCGTACACGTGGACTTCGTCGCACAGCTCCATCATCAGTGTAATGCCCATAAAGCCAGAGGTAGGCGGGTTGGGCTGGATGTCCACCTGCGTGCTTCCCTGAATCACCTGCCAGAGCTGATCGACGTAGCTGGGGTGAAGAACGTAGAAGGGCTGACCAGGGTTCAGCCTGCGGCGCTCTACATACGGACTGAACAGTTTTCCATGGGCATACCACTGTGTCAAGTTGAGGTCATGAGGGGCTTTTTCCCAGGTCACCAGGGTGACATTCTTGTAGAGAGAGTTGGTGTCGAATTGAAATCGAGATTTATACAGAATCTGTTCGTTCAAGAGGCGAATAGTTGTTCTGGTTCCCACATCTTTCTCGTAACCCTCTGTTGGTGCATGATTGAACCGCATAACCGCTTCATGGGAATCAATCTCCTTGCCTAGTCCTGAGTGCAGCATCGCCCCAGCAGAGGCCACCATAGCGCAGGTCTTGATGCTGCTTTGGTTCTCCTGCCATCTGTGGAGCTGCTCCAGAGGAATGGAGGGTACCAGACGGGACCAGCCAAGCAAGGAGAAGGGCTGCTCCGATCCGTCCACTGTCCTCAGCCTTGCCTGGGTCTTCAGTTCACACAGTAGCTCCTTTGGGCTCTGGGTAGGCCTGCGGACGCCCTTGTATACATGGTACAGTTCCGGTTCAGATGCAGCCCGGAAAAGGAGAATCCAAGTCAGGATTACAAGAGTGCAAGGCAGGAACGCCGCCAGGATCAGCTTACGACGCCATTGCCTCATATTGAACTTATGCAATCTCTTTGTTCTACTGAGTTGTCCTGGACACAGTGATCGGAATATGAAACATAGAGAAAAAAGTATTTATGAATGAAAAGCTTTATTTTGAACATTTAGACACAATTAGACAACAGACTCAAATTGTTAGTAAGTACCTTGAGGATTGTGCTGACAGGTTTGTGTACATTGTTTCCAGTGGTGGAAACCAAGTAACCAAGCACACTTACTTGAGTACTGCACTTAAGTAATTTTCAAAGAATTGAAATGAAAATAGCTGATTTGCAAGCTCATGATGTGTCACATTGCGACGTGTTATGAGCTTGTAGATCTGCTATTTTCACTAATATTTATATTATGTTGAACATTTCTGGAAAATCTTTGAATTATTTTCGAAAATATCTTAATTTCAATACAATAATGCGTTGATATTAAAAAACAAAATGTAATTAATACGTTTGACTTAGACTACTTGAGTATTTTTAAAAGCATGCCATGCACTTTCGAATAGGCTACATAATAGACTCATATTCATGAATATCTTTGGCTTGACCTGTATCTGTTTGACCGTAGGTTTGACCTGTATCTGTACTGATTCACTCTCATCTGCATACGGTAAAATATTTTTAAAATCAGTGCTACGGTTAATAAGAAATGTCCACAGGAAGTTTGTTAGCAAGTTGTTGCACTCCTAATGAGTATCAAATAGTAACCTGATCAAAAGCAGATACTGGCTAGCTGATACCATTCATTCCATTAGCATTGCTAAAACATGCTAACAAGTCTAGAGTGGACATACTGTATATCAGCAATCTGGGAACCCATCGCCAAATAAAAAGGAAAAACAGCACCCTCTGCTGTTTTTTACTTATTCATTTGGCTCTGGGTGGAGCTGAACGGACGACCCGTGCTCAGGGAAACCGGGGTTTTGGTCTGCCTTCAGCCTTTCACCTCCGGTGGTGCGACTATGTTTTCATTCCCACTAACAATATTTCTCCACGGAACACTAACACCATTTCTCCCAAAGAACATGGATCGTTTTGGTTATAAGCCCACGGGCCACTTGTTTCTATGATAAAAGAGCAATTTAAAATGTTACTAACTTTTCGTGGTTTTGTCGGCTTCGAGGACGCTATTGTTAAATGAGTTTCGGTTTGTTTCCAGTGGGGAACGAACGGCACACGCGTAAATCCCGCCCACTACATTTGATTGGGTAAAGCGCGGCCTGCTTCCTGATCTGATGGCACGCCCACTTGTAGCCAATGTGCACGGGTTATCAACACGGCTACCAACAGATTCAAACGCAGAGCAGAATCTGTTCTTGAGAGATTAGTATATCAGTAACAGAAGGGCAGATTTTAAAAGAGTTTTCACGTTTTTGACCAGTTCCTTGGTAAGTGTAATCAAACCCAAAAATGAAAAACTGAACTATCCCTTTAATACAGTTTGCCAACAAATAGCAAAAATCACACAAGTAAAAAAAAATCTGTCCATATAGTAGTATGTTGCAATAGATTAGGTAAGACTACAGTAAGTAATTAATGGTGCTGTATATATATATAATGTATATGTATAATATATTATAACTGTTATTTTCATGATCTAAGACAATTTCATATGTTCTTCAGATCAACATGTTAAGTAATGTAACATGCTTACTGTATGTAGCCCTTACTGGTAACACTTGCTCATAAGGTACCCGTAATTAACACTTAATTTATGATTACTTAATACATTATTTAAGCGTTAATTGAGCAGTCATTCCTTGTAATTCTAACATCATTAGTTAATCATTAGTTAAGCAGAGTTACTTAATACATGATTTAAGCGTTAATTAAGCGTGGATTAAGCATTAATTCATCATGAATTCCTTGTAATTCATCACTAAGTAACCTCATTATTTAATCATTAGTTAAGCAAAGTTACTTAATACATGAATTACAAGGAATTCATGCTTAATTAATGCTTAATTAAGGCTTAATTAACGCTTAATAAACGCTTAAATAATGTATTAAGTAAAATAAGTAATAATGTAATAAATTAAGCTTTCATTACGGGCAGTGGTGGACAGTAATGGAGTAAATGTACTTGAGTACAGATTTTGAGGACCTGTACTTTACTTGAGTATTAGATTTGGCAGTTGCAAGGAGTTGCATTGGTGTGGTTGACCTTAAAACGGTTCAGTTGCAAGGATATGAGTTGTGATTTGTTTTCTTCCCTAAAATGCAATTGGCCACACGTCTGCTCTCACACTAGCCGTGTTTCTGGATTCCCCCTCTGCTCGCCTCTTTACACCCCTATACACCCATCTTGTATGGGTGTATAGGAGTAAAAGTATTCAGTTATGGTTCCACAGTCATTTCTATGCTTTTATAGGTGTTTCTGCAGGCTTTGTATAACGTAGTGGTTCTACAAGCACATGCAAGTGCATGCAGTGCAGGTGGTTTCAGAGAGTTACTTCTCTGAAACAAGAGTTACAAGGTCCTGTAAATTCATTGTGAAAACATTACAGCAATTCATTGATATAAAAATTAAGAAATGTACTTCTACTTTTACTTTTACTTGTACTTTAAGTCTTTTTCAAAGCATGTACTTTGGAATACTTAAGTATATTTAAAAGCAATGACTTTTTTACTCTTACTTGAGTAACATTTTGACTGAGATACTTTGACTTATAGTGGAGTAAATTTGACCAGGAGTATCTGTACTCTTAAGTACCTTATCATAACTTTCATCAAAGGAAATCATCTTGAAAAGGTGGCTAGGAGTGTAATAAGAAGTTTAAAAAATTAAGGCATTATTCTGTCATAAGCAAATAGTTTCTTCTTTGGCATAATTTGCATGTATTTGTAATAAATGGTTTAGAAGGAAATATAACAATAATTGACATCTCCACAAAATGTGATGGGTACTAAATGTGTTGTTTCTGTATGATATTTAGGTGCTGAATCAATTTCTGTTTTATAATGAGGAGTAAAAGTTTACTTAATAATAATAATAATAATAATAATAATGATAATAATAATGGCCAGTTAAAAAGTTTTGATACATCTTTAAAAAATGTACACAAAAATCAAGAACAAAAAAGTGCTACTGGGCCAATTAAAACAAAACTGTGCATTCACAGGCAGATGCGTTTGTTTTCTATACACATAAAAAAGAACATGCTACACAAAGTGGAAAACAGCAAAATACAAAATGTTCAATGTTAATTGTAGTTTCTGCACTTACATGGCTGTCTTGCATCCAGTGGTGCAGGCACAGGTTATTACAGTAGCTCCACACAAGCTTCTGGAACTGGAGGCAGTGACATGAGTTGAGAAACTCAGTGTCATATTCATTCTGACACTCCCTATTTTCGTTTTTCATGAGCCATGTGGCTGCAGGAAACTCCAAATGTTACTGTTAGGGTATCAGATTCTACTCCCATTTAAATGAACAAATTGCTTCTAATTGCCTTCTAATGTTAGCTAGGAAATCAATAATGACAAAGTGGGTTGTTCATTAACCACCAATGAAGATAGAGTGCCGGTTCATCTGAATTAGTCTTTCATCCAGAACATGCTGTTCTCTCTGGGGTGGGCGGCAGAGGATGCTACCAAGGAGAAGGAGTTCAACTATCTATGCTCACTTGTATTTTGAACTCACAGGCTCCCCTGTGAGTTATACTTTGGTCTATAGGTATAAGTGAATAACTATTTCTTCATTTTTATTCTACCTTTATTTACAGGATGCAGGTAAAATCTTTATTTATGCAGGTAAAATACCACATTGAGATACAATATGGGATGAAATGAGCCCTGTCCATGGTAGCAGCAGTAAGAAATCGCTAATGTGTGAACCAGTTCTGCCCCTATCAAATGCATTGAGCTAAAATGAGGTGGTCATTGGTTCCAAATACAGTAACCTTTGACCTTTTAGTGATGAACAGCAAGGTCTTGACAGTAGACAGTTTGATGAAACAGTTTGAAAATATCATGACTATTGCAATTTGGGCTGAACAACGCACCTTAGATCTTTGTTACAAAATTACTATCAACTTGCAGGAATTAAAAGGTTTGCTGTATGGCTCAGAAAGGTAACCTGAGAACCGGTCCTCATTTTTCTTTTACTACCTGAGCATACGGCCAACGGCTACTGCGCCAGATAGACCACGCCATGGTGGTCCACCAGCAGTCTCCATGATGATGCTGGCACCCGGTGTTGACAAACCTATGTCTGGAAGAATTGAGGGCTGCACCCAGGGTAGTGCCTCTCCAACTCTGAGGCTCAGGGCTCCTGTCGGAGGCTCAGAATCACCCTGGCTACCCAGCTTGCTGTTCTCTCTGACTGCCAGCAGAGTGACTCGAACCACCACTTGCCTAGGTCCTGTGCATTGTACCACAGCTGCCCTTATGTTTGGTCGAGAGCCCAGACTAAGAGGGGAGGCTGGGTTGGACTACTTCACTCACTCAACTACACAGGAGCAATTATGAGAGGCCATGAACTGATCCTGTCATCTCTGTCCAGTTTTCTACATCTGTCTCTCCTGCCTGCCCCCAGAGTTATAATATATTGGCCTGCCCCTACATCTCTTTGTCTGACCTCTGCCCAGTTCCTGACTCATGACCAGAGGTCAAAGCCAACCTGCCCCCAGCAGCAACAAAAAGCTTGTTTTTTTTTGCACCCAAGTTCAAACCTTAAGTGGTGGACACTTGAAAACATGATATAAATTGCAGTTTGGTAATAATAGTCAATAGAATGCAATAAAGGCAGGATGCCACATACTACTATTACATTGTGTTGGTTGCTTCATGGGCCTGTGTTCCCAATATTGCAGTTAAATGCTTGGCTATGAACGTTTTAGTAGAGACTTCCCTGTTCACTCTCACACGATTATAAAATGTTGATTCCTCAAATATGAAAATGCAGTTATGTGTTGTCTAACATACGTGATTGTTAAAATAGGCTAGCTATGGACGGAGGACTGGGATGTTGTATTGTTATTATTTGCAGTTGACTGGTTATACATTAAGTAAAATAGCAGTGCTGTGTATTGGCAAGAATCTGCTGATACAATACATACAGTATACTGGAGTTTAATGTATTGCAAAATATTGCAATACGGTACATTTGTATTTCTCACAGCCCTATAATGTCCAACATAAAATAGTGCCTTTGTGTGCAATCTGAGCAACGGAATTAACGTTTGCCTATATCAGTAACATATTTGTTTCATTAATAAAATAATAAATAGCGTTTTTTCATAATCAATACAGTATCACAAAACATAATACCCTCAGAGGAGCGCACTTTTTCTAGTTTCCTTTGTGGTATTTCTATTGTAATGTCTTTGTGTGTCAACCGAGTGCCACGTGTTGGGGGTAGGAGAGACATACAGAAAATTGTATTAACAATAAATTGTATGAATTCAGTATGAATGTATTCAAATACATTCATACAATTTCCAACGTACTAGACAAGAAATAGCAAGAAACAACACGGGTGCAGCATAATGAACCTTCTATCATTAAAATACAACTAAACTAATTACTAGTATCATTGCTCTGAAACTCTGCATGTTTCACTTATTTTTCGGAGGCCCATGGGGCATTTTTATTTAAAAATATAACCTGTGTGGGTATACACAGTGCTGATGTCATGTCTGGCGTAAATCACTAGATTTTTATAATCCCTTTTTTGCTTTAATACAGAGATTCTCAACCTGTGGGCTGGGGCCAACTGGTAGGCTGTGGGTATATTGCAAGTGGGCCCCTGAGTGTGGGTATATTGCAAGTGGGCCCCTCAAAAACTTTCCAGAGCACTTAAGATCTTATTCACAATATAACATCATAATAAAAATAAATAATGTTAAAAAAGCTGTATGACTGTATTTTTTCTTTAAAGGTCCTGTGAAATTACTTTTTTTTTGGCCTACCAACCAATCAGAAGGTTCCATCCCTTCAGGCTATGTCACGGTAGAATAAGACCCATAGAGAGAGAGAGAGAGTTCCGTCACGCTCTGATCTCGCCCCAAAGCGGGCTGCTACGGACTGTATAGTTCCAAACATTGGAACTTCCTCATTGAGATAGACAGAGCATTTCCGCATTCCATTCTTACTATGGGAGTCTATGCTAGTGCTCACGTGGTGCACAGTGTTATTGTTTGTAGCCTGCAGGTGCACGCTGGCCAAGGGAAAGAGACGACCGCTGTGCAGAATATTTGTTACCAATTTCTAACCTCGAATGTTTTCAGATACATATTTTAGTGTGCTGATTAAGTATAACATGAGTAGCTCAGTAGTAAATCAGCTGTGTTTGGAAGAACATGCAGCTATGGGAATCACACAGGTGAACGAAATGAAGATTCATTTATATTCATGAAAGTGTATCTATGTCACCACGCAGCACGTACTCGTTCACAGGAAGTAATTAAGATTGGCTTTTTAGGGACTTACACAAACGCTCTAAAAGTGTGAAAAACATATTTTTCATTTCACCAGACCTTTACAACCTTGAAAAATGCGTTTTCGTTGCGATACCAATGAAGGAAATTAAACTACACTAGGTTAGTTCCATTGATTCAAGCCGGAACACAATCGATTGATTGACCATTCAAAATAAACATGCTTTGAAAATGATTCGGCTGCAGTGTTAAGTGGTCAGATGGGTGGGCCACAAACACTTTCGAGATTTTCAAGTGGGCCCTGAATCAGAAAAGGTTGAGAACCACTGCTTCGTAGAGTGTTTTGGAGTAGCCATAAAAGCGCTCTATAAGTTTGATGTACTGTATTATTCATGAATGAATTATTCAATTAATTACTGGCCTACTCTTGGCCATGTCGGTAATACATGGTCATCATATTACATGTTATGACCTCCTCTCTCCTACTTCTCATACTGTACCCTCACACACACTTTTCTTTGAATTTGAATAGATGATATATTTATTGGGATGATGATATTAGAGTCTATGGTACAAAGAAGAATTCTTGAATGTCTCATTCTTTCATATTGCTATGGCTTTTGCCTATTTTCTAAGCTTGGCCAATCCGTTAAGCCAACGGGTCGGATTGGTCAGTCAGAGAAGCCGATGCAATCTCCCGAACACACTGAGAATGTGTGCATCCTCCTCAGAACCGCGGTCAGACATTTACAGATATACAGATATTTGGTGTTTCAGTTCTCGGAAAACCGTTCAACGGGACACTTAGGGTCATATGAGACACACATGTCATGTTTGACGCTTTCCAACAGACAGACAGACAGAGATTTGGTAAATTAGTAGAAGGATGAACTATCGTGCAATAACCTGGCCATTACTGGGTAGCGATATACCGTATATGGCCAGACACACACATGCAGTGCTGCCTCATAGCACTGATGTGGTAGACGTCATAGAGTAGCCTCTAAGTGCACTGACAATGGGTACAGACGATCAGACAAACTGATGCACCTGATTCGACTTGTTCATTGATACATGTCTGTTAGAATCACTCAGTTCATGTGATCAGTCAGTTCAACAGGTTTGATTGCCATGGAAACTGCAGACACAGCTGCGTCCAGTTTTACGTTAGTCACGTGACACTACCTTTCTGAGTCATCATCTCAATTAATCTTACCTTTTGAACAAAAACAACAACAAAATATTGTCATTGTACAATCTGACCATCTTGCTCTCTCTCTTCTCGCCTCCCTCCAGGTTGTTACTTCTGTTTCCCCTGCCTGCAGTGTGACACAGCCCAGCATAACATGAGACAGCGCTACGGCATCCCTGTAAGACCCTCTGCCTCTTTGATTACACACTGAATTAGGATGTATTGGTGAGCGTTAAGCATGGCAAGGTTAGACAGTTAGAGAACAGGGAATAAATGTGGACAGAGAGAGGTCCTCACAGGTATAGAAAGTAAGGCAAAGCCAATATCCTACCTCTATATGCAATTGGAGTGGGCTAGGTATTGGTTTTGTATGGTGGAGATTTAGGGACAGACATGCACGTTAGTGGAGAAAAAAAAGGGTGAAAATGGGTTACAAAAATCGTGGGATAAAAACTTAGAGAAAAAAAGAAAGAAAATGCACGTTAGTACCCACTATTGACCATATTTACACAGCTGCCAGGGCATGGGATAACCTCACCCTGTGAGAGTACTTCGGTAGGTTGGCCATATTTTCAAACCCCCAAAATGAGACCCTTAAATTAACTTATGACCATGCAAGCATGTTAATGCACTCATGTATTTGCAGACCATAGGTGTTGTTTTCAGGATGGGGAACAATTATTAAACACGCACCATTTCACCTGAATATAGAACGTCTGAGATATAAAATGAGAGATTACTTTTTAATGTATGAATCTGTCATGTTTTGCCAATTTGTTTTTGCAGAGTTAATTTGTAAATTGAGCGTGCACATGATGTCTGGTGGTGATAACTCTTAAAAGAGTTTGCATAGGATATCGTTAAAAATAGTACTTCCTGAAATGAAGAATTTCACTGTAAGAGGATTCAAAAAAGCAGATTATACAAAGTACAGTAATACGCACACATGCACAAATTAAAGTGTTTATGCAATTTAGCCTTTATGACACCCAACATCACTCCTCCCACAATTCACACCCACACATGTCTTGTGCAAGGGGATTTACTTCCCTTTCCTATGGGGGATCGACTGGTTCCTGACTGGGTCGAAGCCAAGGCCTTTTTCTTCGGCCCTTGCTGTAGGTCTGTGCATCTCTGCGTCCGGGGAAAAACTCCTGTAACTCTCCAGCAGTGGCCCTTAAATAGGTTTATAGCGAGAGCCTTCCAGCCCAGCACAAATGGCACCCTGCAACAGAGTCGCTATAGCTCATGCCCTGCTGTACCAGCTCAACTCACTTGCCCAATTGGGAGTCATCAATGCTGAACAACTGACTGGCTTCCAAGGCGCTACAACTCAAAATGAAATAAAGAAAATCGAGCATGCACAGAAAATCTACATCTAAAGTCATAAAACACAAGGCCAGCTATAATGCAAATAAGTCTGTCAGCATTACACACACACACACACACACACACACACACACACACACACAGACACGCACGCACGCACGCACACACACACACACACACACACACACACACACACACACACACACACACACACACACACACACACACACACACACACACACACACACACACACACACACACACACACACACACACACACACACACATATACACACATACACAAAAGCCTGCTTTTAAAAGACACCACAGCAACACCAATACATATCGTGAAAGTTGTGTTCACTATATTTGGTCTGAAATGCAGCTGCCGGTACTGTAAACAAAGCTCCTGAATGCCTATTCTATGCTCCGTGTTGGAATGGTGTCACGCACTGGAAATATCTAAGCTCCAAAAAGATCTATATGGATGGGCTATATTTGAACAGAGTAATAATCAGACTCACATGAAGCATTGCAATAGTTTAGGTAGATTTTTTGGTCACATGTCCATATCCTATCAGTCACATGCGGCCACAAGCTGAGCCACTAAAAGTGATCCTTTTAAGCTGGTCTTTCATGATTAACATTGTTTTGGTGCCAGATGATCAATGAGCTAGAGATCAGGAAGAACGCGGAGGTGGAGGTGAGCAAGCGGACAGCTCTGGGAACGATGAGAAAATAACCACCTTAGTGGTCACCACACAAGTTGTCCCCTTATTGCCTAAGTAATGACCCCCAACCCTTACTACTTATAGGGCAAGACTGATATCATCAATATGACAATATAATTGATCACGTCAGAGATCCACAGGGGAAACCGCAGAATCAGAATGAGCTTTATTGTCACATCACAGGCATCACACAATATCTCCATATTTCAACTTTTTATGTTAATGCCCTACTTCATCATACATTTTTTTTTATAATAAAAAGGAACGGTTTTGGACATATGAGGTTTCCACCCAACAGCGACCATATGTAATTGCCGAAAAACTCAAGTTTCTGAAAGAAAAGAAACAAACACAATGTTCATGTTGCAAACATGTACTGAAACATTTGACATTTGGCACTCAAAATGTATTCTATTGATCTAAACCTTTCGAATGTTACAGCACAGTAATGCATAATCCTTAAGGCGTCTGCAAATTTGTTTTGGTATTTAAAATTTGAGCTGTTTTGTTATTGCTCTCAATCTTATGTACCTTTTTGTGATATTTTTCCAATAAAAACTGTACTCTATAAAGAACCTCCATTTTATTATCGTCTTAACTTATTAATTCACATTAGGCAGAGAAAGAGGAAGTGCAAACATTTGACTTTTGTCCAGAGAATCTCATATTTGTCGCTCAAAACCTGCACTCATCATTTTTAGCAAGTTAACACATACTGTAACACCCGCAAACTATAGCACTGTGACAGCTACTTTCAAGTGGAACTGTGAATGCGGTGGAGCCTTTACAGGCGTGTGCGTGTGCCGTGCGTGTGTGTGTGTGTGTGTGTGTGTGTGTGTGTGTGTATGTGTGTGTGAGCTGAATAAAAAGACAATGTACTTTTATGCACCGCTACACAAGACTTAACAATACCCACCTTGACATTGACCTTGAGATTTACAATTGCAGCAGATGCATTATTTTAATTTTACTGATGACTTTTAAAGCCCTGCGAGGCCAGGCATAGATATGATTATCCCATAGTCCAGCCATAGCGTAGATGCTCATATAGGGCTCTCTTGGTTGTTGCCTCATCACCTGGGGTGATCGAGCTTAGGCAACTCGTCTCAGGTCCCATATCAAAGAGGCCAGCCTCCGATGGTGGTCTATGCAGGGGACAGGTGGTGATTATTTGATCAGCAGTCTGCTCCAGCTGAAATATGTACACAAACCTTTGTGCACATATTGTCAGATTATGATCATGTCATAATCTGACTTCTGTACCCATTCACATCACATAATAGTTAACCCCAACCCTTATTAATGGGTGGATCCTGCACATGAAAAATATGAGTCCCACCCAGCTAATTTAAATACTGTGCATTGACACACTGACACTGGTAGAAGTGATACGTTCTTCAAGAAGAGACTTTTTACAGACAAAAGTACTATACAGTAAGTGGCTAAACTAAATTAATTATTTACATTTATCATACAGAGTGACAGAGCTGCAAGTAATACATTTTTACTCTACTAATGTTATGTTACATTGTGTGGGTTGTTTCGTTCATGGCTATGAAAGTTTTACTAGAAACTTCCCTGTTCTCACTTGTCATGATAAATTACAAAATGTTTAGTTGTCAAAGATGAAAATGCAGTTAGTGTCGCCTTACATAGCTATTTGATTCAGTAGGCTAGCCTGAATTTAGGACCGGCAGATATTCTTCATTTGTGGTGTGACTCCAAATACTGGATCTGTGCATCCAGTCTGGGTCTTATTCCTAATTCAAATAGTACAATCAAGGTAAAGAGATTGGGCTCCATGGCTGTAACCCATTCTACATAACTGCTATAATAGCTGATGGTCTGTTTGGCAATACCTTTATAGGTGTAAAACCATGAGTGAAACCACTCCCCAGCCTGGTGTGGACTTTGAACAGCAAGGTAAGTTCTCAGGTGGATACCCAGTAGAGCTGTCAAACTTCCTCTATAATCCCATTTATAGAAGAAGAAGGACAAAAGTCAAATGATTACGCTTACTCTTTACATTTTCACCTACTGCAATTTGGCTTATTTTGTGTTCAGAACAACCAGAAAACAGCACAAGTGATGTTTGGCAATACATACCGTTACTGTTCCTTCTATAAATTAAGGACATGAATGCTGCCTGTAACTGCAAATTGTTCCTGTTCGCTGATGACTCAGCACTCCTGATCTCGGGCGAGGACAATTTTGCAGATTGAGGAAGCTCTCAGCTCTGAACTCACCAAAATCCGTACTTGGCTTACCGATAACAAACTGTCACTACACCTTAGTAAAACAGAATCCATTCTTTTTTGGGTCCAAACATTCAAATGTAAATGATTTCAAGATCAGAGTTGATGACACAGTAGTCTTGACAAAAACCTGACAGGTGAAAGCAACACATTCTTTTTTTTTTAAAGATTTTTGGGCAGAATTTCCTCTTTTGTCAACAAAAGTGCTCTCAGGGCTCTTGCCGGAGCTCTCATTCAATGCCACTTTGACTATGCTTGCACCTCCTGGTACTCCAACATCTTAATGTCACTAAAGACTAAGCTTCAAACCTCCCAAAACAAACTGATTCGACTACTTCTCGGCCTGGGGCCCATGACCCACTTTTGTCCCACACATTTTGCTAGCCTAGGATGGCTCAGGTTAGAAAACAGGGTAGGAGAAGGTCCGCACACCATCTTAATGCTCCCAACATAATATAATAAATAGAGCGGTCAATAAATAACAACGTTTCAGCCTATGTGGCCTTCATCAGGAACCTGACGATTGTATTGCAACTCAGCATCTGTTTGGTTGAGTCTCTAACCTGCGTGACTGTGAGCTAATATTCACTTCGGGTTGCTGTAAAGAGGCCAACGTGGCTACTTACTTGCATTTTCCTCTCTACTTTTTCTTCACTGACGTTTATCAAAAACAAATTCAGATCACAGCTATTAGTTAAAGGGATATTTCACTTTCAAACCATTTTTGGGTCATTTTATCATCTACTCAGGCTTTTGGGAGCACCCTGGACAGTTTTTAAGTTGCTCGATTCAGTATTTAGATATTTTATCAGACATGCCCCTTTCCTATACACGAATCCACGGAGCGCTGCCCTGCGCGCAGCCATTGCTGCGGTGTCAACGCTACGCGGACGCGACACCGCAGCAATGGCCGCCTACAGGCAGCTACGGGAAGCGCGTCTGTGGATTAGTCTATACAAACCCATAGTAACTTCAAACTCCATTTTAACCATGTTAGATTAATCGGAAACGCCCGTCATTGGTTCTGGTGACTGATATTGTCCTTCTAATATGTGAGGAGTTTTTTTCAATTACTTGTTTCATTTATGTTGATATGAAATTGAAATATAAAAATGAAAAAAAAACAAATATAATAAATAAAATAAAATAAAATAAATAAATTAAAAAGTTAATCGAAAAAACACGCCCCTTCACGTATTAGGAGGGCAGGAAACCTACATGGAAACATGTTACAAATTTAGTTTGAAGTTATAATGGGTTTGTATAGGAAGGGGGCTTGTCTGATAAAATGAATATCAAATATGTAAATACTGAATCAAGTAATCAACTAAAAAAACGTCTGGAGGGCTCAGAATAGCCTGAGTAGACGATAAAATGACCCAATTTTTGAAAGTGAAATATCCCTTTAAGGATGATTTCTGTGTCCACCTCCAAGACGAAAACGTCATCTCCATGTCCTGGTTTTAGGACTTGAAATGCTGGAAAAGGTGAAGGATGAGGTGGCGGATAAGGTGGCTGAAAAGTTGGTGGAACATGGTGCAGAGCTGGTTGAAGGGCTGGTTGATATCGGTACCACCGAACAGGGTACAGGCTCTTGGGGCACTGACCTGTGTGAGTGTGGCTGTGGTAAGTTGTGTCTGAAACATCTTGTATTTGCCCTTACTCATTGAGTGCCATTGACGTCATGTGACGTCATTTAAAATACAACGCTTCAGTGCCATTGACGTCTATAGATGTCATTTGGTGTTTTCAGTGATTACGATAGAGGGCGCTCTTCCGCAACCTGTGAGTGATCCTAGGACTCCCGAAGAAGAATGCACCCGGAAATCACGTGATCTAAAAAAAATCCAGCCCTCCAGCTTTTTACGAATGCAGCTGTTTTATATTATGCTTATATTTTATGAACATTGCATACAGGTCTAAACCATATATTAAGCTGAATTTGCCTACAATCATGAAGAACCATTTGTTGTCTAAAGATCATGTGGCTGCTATAGCCTAGAGCTCAGGGGTGTGAATTATGATTAACATCTCCATTGTTTAATTTAGAAGACACAAGGTCCAACAAAGCCACAGACACTGGCCCTCATTTATCAACACGGTGTAGACCAAATAATGGGCGTACGGCGAGATCACCGCAACTTTCGGCATTTATCAATATATCCTGACGTTGACTACGCATTGGCTATTTAAAAATTGCAGATGAAGTATTTTCTGCGTGGACACACCGTGGATGTGGAGGACGCTACACCTTAGTGAGAGTGGAACAGCCAAAAAGAGACACAAATTCCAAAGGTGATAACTTTTCTCCTGAGTCTTTATTTGCCGACCAGGAACATCAAAAATGGTTACTGCAAGGGTCCAAATTATAGCAGCACACTGCATTCACAAGGGTGCACACATATATACTGCAGATTCAAAAAGCGCTCCCAGCTTCCCTCCTAATCCTAATTTCAACCAATCACACGCTGATCCGTCGTGGCCGAGCGGCGTCAGCGTGTCCTGTCTGATTTAGAATACACATTTGCATGGAAATAACTCTGACAATACAATATTTGTTCCTATGGCCAAACTATAATCTAAAAGGAAATATCCTTTGATAATTCGTATTCAGCATGCCCTGAGCTTTAAAAGGAGTGTAAATAATGCATACATTTATATATATAGACAAAAGTTAGCAGAAGAGAGTTTAAAGGGACAAAGGACTCATTTCCATCTGGATGTTCTTTATCCGTGGTGGCTTTCTCCTTAATCAAAGGATCCCAAGACCTAATCCCTAAAAACCTGTTTTATTTTAACTACTGTAAACATCTTTACCAGAAAATGATACTATATAAGAAAGTACCTCTATGTCCAAGCCTAATGATTAGATACGTTTTGTGGCCTATAGTAACGTCTGCGACTAACATTAAATCTCTGCACAGCTGACCACATATATGAAGTTAAACAACTAAATTCTATCCAAACGCTATCTTAAAAGTAAATTCCGTGCCTCAAAAAGAAGTTTGAGAGCGTTTTAAAACCGAAAGTAAAAATAGCGGAGAGACAAGATGGCGGATCGTTCCGTTTTTGTCAGCTGCACTCGGCTCCATTCGCCACACGGACGCGCACGGTTGCGATTCATTTACGTCCCGGACAGAGCCGGATACCCGGATGTCAAAACATAAATAGTAGGGAAAATACGGATTTCAGAAAGAGGACTGTGTTTCAATGCAGGAAAACACCCCAGCATCATTATATAGTGGCTGATAGAGGGGAAAAAATGCAAAATATATATACATAAATATTTTTTAAATGTATGCTTCAAGCTGCCTAGAATCCCTTTAATCAAATCAAGAGATAGTTGTCCTGTGATTTCCCGAACACCCACTGTGTCACTGTTGCCAACCTTCCAGAACAAAAGGCCCCGCTTTCTCGTACCATGTCCAAATTGGGGGACAAGAATTTAACAAGCCTGTAATGTTTATATCCTAGTTTCCATATATGACTGTCTGAGAGATACTTCATAGATCTACATGCTCACAACGCGTCGCATCGCCAGGCGTTGTGAGCCTGTAGATCTGCTATTTTCATACGAGCGCTTATGCGAAAGCATTTTCGGGAGTTTGGACCGGTGCGGCGGCGCTGCTGTTATCTTTTCATGGACAGCGAGGTCTCCAAAACCTATATACAGTAGCGTGTAGTTATGTACAATCTGGATTGAGTATATAAACCCGACGCTCCACGGGACTGACTGCAGCCTGCCGGAGTCTCACGGGGAAAAGCCTACATGACTGGTTCATTTTAGTGTACCTCGAACGCGCACTGCTCGGTATGGGTTAAATAAATTAATATACAAACGCATTCCATTCATGGCGATGTGATTGGTATCATAATCTGTCATTCATGTAGGCTACAAGCCTACTTGACAAAGATTGTACCGTTATGGAATACATGAAAGACAGTTCGGCTTGCAAGTAGTTAGGTGCGTGCGTGTGTGTGTGTGTGTGTGTGTGTGTGTGTGTGTGTGTGTGACTTGACAGGTAGCGAGGCGGGCGGGGGAAACCCTTTCTTATTGGCTTTCCAATGCTTTGTTTGGTCGTATTCTGTTTCTTCATGTTGTAAAATCGGGGCGTTTCGAGGATATTTAAGGGTGTGTTATTTAAATGACACTAGGTTTCAGCTGTCAGATTTGTCAAAGCTCCGACCAAATATACGCTAGGATTGGCTGTATAAGATCGCTTGATAAATGCCACTTGGATTTTGGTGTAAGGCGAAATATAGGCAAAATATAAGACGTTTTTTACACTCCATTGATAAATGAGGGCCACTGTCTCCATGCCTTCCTTCCTGGCCCACGCAATTGTAGATTAGCAAGCTGATCAAAGAGTTGATCCGATCACCTTCCAGGGTGACACCCACACACCTGGACCTGCCTCTCTTTCTCTTTGAATGAAGCTACAGCATAAGAAGCGAACTGAAATGTGACTTGGTACGGTACTTCCCCGGGGGCTGAAAGGCTGCCCGGGAGGAGGGTGCCTTCAACCTTTCTTCAACAAGGCCCAGAAATCCTTTCACAGAACTCTGAAACAGATACATCACAGCTTACGAATGTTTCAGTAGGAAGCAGTGTACTAGTGTACTGCTAGCACTAGTATCCTAGTTGGGCATCTTGATTTCACTACATTTCAAGGAAACATCAAGTGGAGGCTGTGTGGCGAGCATTACACCCTCAGCTTCTTGCAAATAAACTACAACTACAATTAATACAAATGCTCCAAAACCTTGTCCAGTCTAGATTGATTGATCGATCCATTGATTGATTGATTTGAGATCCCATATATAACCCCTCTTGGAGTTACAGATCACTAAGGGTCCATTTGGACCGCTGGTGGTCCCCAGACCTGACGACGTTGAGAAACAGTGTGTTAGAATCAGTATAATCAGTCTTTTAGTTAGAATCACTCGTTCATGCAATCAGTCAGTTCAACAGGTTCGATTGGCATGGAAACTGGAGACTGCAGCTGCGTCTACTTTTACATTAGTCACACCTTTCTGCGTCATCTCAGTCCATGTTAACAACAAAACATAAACCATTCAGTGACATCATCGTACAGATGAATGACACATGAATGTACAAATTCATGTGTACTGTTGACCCGGTGAAAACTGTGTAATTGTGGTTTTAACTAACCCTGTAAAGAGATCTAATCTGGCCACCTTGCTCTCTCGCTGTTCTCCCCTCCCTCCAGATTGTTACAGCTGCTGGTGTTTTCCCTGCATGCAGTGCCAGACGGTCCAAGCCTTGAAATGGTGCCCTCTCATGCCAGTACTGGATGTTTGCTCGTGTTTGTTTATTGGATGCCCCTTTGTGTCCTGCTGCTTCCGTTCTTCCATGAGAGAGCGCTATGACATCAAGGTAAGACCCTCTACCTTTCTGATCACACACTGAAATTTGTTGTAATGGTGAGAGTTAAGCATGGCAATGTTTTAGACTGTTAGAGAACAGGGATTAAATGTGGAGAGACAAGATCCTACCTTCCTGCCTCTCAACTTCATATGCAATGGGAGTGCTTGGGCTAGGTATTGGTTTTGTATGGTGGCGATTTAAAGCATGCACCATATAGCCTGGCGTAGCTAGACTATATCACTGCGTGGATATGAGTCTGGTGCTTCCATGAGGACGTTTTGTTTCCCAAGGGGCAGGATCATAAATGTCCCTCGAGGCAATTGGTTAGACCTACAACCAACTACCAATTACAGTCGCCCATATTCGAATACTGGGCCCTGATTGGTGCCCCACGTCTTCTGGAACAGGAAATGGATTCTCTATGGAGCGGTGCCAGACCCAAATCCCAGAGTGCAATTTTGTTTTGCACTCGCAGATTCGTCTGGTCCCAGGCTATGCACCATAGTCTATAGACCCCACTTGACCGTATTTACACAGCTGCCATTTTATTGTTCATACACACCTCACCCCGTGATGGTACTTAGGAAGACCATATTTTCAAACCCCCAAAATAGGAACCATAAATGAACGCAACGTGTTTGTTCTTCAGTAAACATGAAATGCATTTCATGGGGAAAACTATTTTATACAATCAGGAGAGAGAACTCATACAGGTACAGGATAAATACGTGAAATTGGACACCAAGAAATGAGCTGACAAAATTGGAACACTATAAAATTGAACATGATAAATGGGTACTCTCTCCTGATTGGCTGAAATTGGCAACCCTCCTGAAAATGAATGTTCTGCTTATTAAAGAGCTGGAGAGATGGGGAGACCCATGTTTCTGACCCAGACGCCCTTGATATAAAAACGTTAGAGAACCACTGGTTTAAGCAGACCAGTGCTCCCTCTTTCATGATTAACACTGTTTTACCCCATTTGGGTCAGTGCATGGAAGGCTGAAAATAAAAAGCCCCTCTCTCTCTCTCTCTCTCTCTCTCTCTCTCTCTCTCTCTCTCTCTCTCTCCTATCAATTATGTTTTCTTTCCCTCCCTCCCGTTCTGCGTCTCTCCATCATCCAGGGTTCATACTGTGAAGACCTTATCACTATGTTCATCTGTTGCCCGTGTGCCTGGTGCCAGATGTCTAGGGAAGTGAAGAACAGGAAGAGTCCCGCCACCGTTGTCACTGGACAAGCCCCCGTAGGTAATGATGACGATGATGCTTGATCGATATAGGGCAGTGACGGACAAAGTACTCAACCCCAGCACTTGAGAGTGAAAGTATAGATACTCTTGGTTAAATGTGATTCAGCTATAAGTCAAATTTGTACTTTTAAAAATTGCTTTGACAAATTTTGCTTTTGAAAATACTCAGGTAAAAAATTGCAAAGTACATTTTGTTTTGGATATCAATGCATTGCTGTATTAATATTCAGACATCTAAACATTTTACAAACATGAAAAAAATAGTGAATAGCTCACACCACGTCACACCTTAAAAAACAAAAAAGGTTATTCGAATGTATTTGATTTGATTGAAGTTTCTATTTGAAAACATTTAACTTATAAGCAAATGTATAAATAAAAAATGCAAATAACTTTTTATAGAATGTTTTTTTTATTTAATTAAGTAAATATATGAAAAGAAAATGAATCTTTATTTATTTTTTTATTATTTCATTTTTTAATAATCTTTAATCACATTTTTTTTTAACTTGCAGGTTAAATAAAACAACCAATAACAATGAAAGCCACAATATAAAAATGTAATAAAAATTAAGTAAACAAAAACATTTAATGCTATCATTGATCATCCCCAACATGTTCAAAAAGGAGTAGGAAGAAGCAAACTCCTTTTCTTTTTTACAATTGCAAATTGTATACATGATATATGTATACATATACTCCTATACTCTATCTATATTATCTTATCTCTATATAATATATATCTAATACATATGACTCTATACATAACCCATATATACCCACTTGCTGTGAAATAATTTGGTGTCACATAGACAGTAAACTCCCAATCTGACCACAACATTTCTAAAAACATAAGTTAATTAATTAATACAATCAACCCACCCCTTCCTCCACTCTATAACAGCTAAGGATGTGCTTTTTATACATCCTCTTAAACTGTACACTATTAGTGCTTTGTTTGAGTTCCAAATCCAGACCATTCCATAAGTTGACCCCAAAGATTCTGATACACTGATTCTTCCTAGTGGCTAGTACTGTGTACAAGAAGTTGATTTAGGTTAAGCTCCCCTCTTAAAGAGTTTGGGTGTTCCTGATATCCTACATTTTCACAATCCTTATTGCCCTCTTTTGCTGTATGACCAATGGTTGTAAGTTACTTTTGTAGGTATTACCCCAGATCTCCACACAATAATTAAGATACGGCAAAACCAGTAAACAATACAGAATGTACAATCCCCTTTGATTTAGAATGAATCTTGTTTTTCCCAGTAGAAAAGCTTCTTGCCAGCTTAGCTCTTATATATGAAATATGGGGTTTCCAACTGATTTTGTGTTCTAGTATCACCCCAAGAAATGTAATTTCTTTAATATTGTTCTTATTATTATCCAATACATATGGATACTTTCTTACATGTTCTCATAATATTAGTTAACTTATTTTTGTATTTTTTATATTTATTTTCAGTCTGTATATTTCTATGAAATCGCTGTGTAGTGTATATTTCTTTTTGCAAGCATTTTGTAATCCTTTAGTTAACCACGGACTATCATTGTATTTCTGTTTTTTATTTTTTTTTAAATAGGACCATATTTATCATTCAATAATTGGAATATCTTTAGACATGATTCATATGCTAGATCTATATCTTCTACTTTATAATCCATATCCCAATTTTGTTTTAATTATTAATTTCTAAATAAAGCCATGGATTCCTCATTTCCAACTCGTTTATAGATGAATTTATTGGCATCCTTGTCCTCCCTATAATTGCAGTCATAGACTACAAATACTGGCAAGTGGTCACTGATGTCATTTACTAGGAGCCCACTCACTATATTGTCTTCCAACACATTAGTCAGTCTATTAGCGTGGCACTGTGTGCAGTAATTCTGCTTGGTCTTGTGATCTTTGCCCAAACTGTATATTGTATTTATGAAGTCCTCAGTATTTTTATGCTTGTTTGGGTTCAGAAGGTCCACATTCGTATCTCCACAGATGGACAAAACAGTCTATTCATGCTTGTGTAGTGCATGTACTTGAACAGTCTGTACCTTTACCTTATGTTCACTTGGATTCATACATATTTGTCCATTTCCTCCATCTCTCTGATGACCAGCACTTAATTGCCTGTTCTGTTGTTTAATTTGATGAAGATTTTGCAGTTTGTTGTCCACGTTAACTGAATCTTTTGCTGCTTTCTCAGGAATCGAGCCTTTCTGGCGATGTCCCATTATGGAAATTAACTGAACTTAATTTTTCTTTAAGCCGTATTTAAAACATTTCAAAAATAGAAGATCAACCCCACCCACACCGAATAACTGGCCTTACCGATGTCTTTTAAAAAAATCTAATAATGGCCCATATTTCGACCAAACCAATGTATCGGTCAGGCTCTATAGCCTAGGTCTGTGCTTTAACTGGTTGGGCCACCATGCACCCGTTTCAGGATCAGTAAGTTACATAATTTTTGCCTTTAACAACCAATATGTGCAAACTCTGTTTCTATTTTTCACATGTAAAATCAGGTGGGTTTTAGATATATTTTTTTGTCAGAAACGTATACGTTTAAAGGTAAATATACATGTATGAAACGTTTGGCATTTGACAGTCATAATGTATTACATTGTTTTTTACATTTGAATGAATCCTACGTTTTTATTTTTAGCTGTTTTGTTATTGTTGTCAAACCTCTGCTTTTTGTGATATTTTTCCAATAAAACCTGTACTGAACCTTCATTTTAGTTTTTTTTACTTAACTCGTTAATTTGTATTTGTCAGAGATACATTCTGGATGGTAACCTCTCTCAGTACATACAATGTATTGGCCAGTGCTTTAAAAGCTGTACATAAATAACAATGCTTACTGTCGGTAGATTATCACATTAGTCAACTACGGCCACTTGTGCCAGTTGATTCATGTGGTCTCTAGAGGGCAGTGAAACCTCATTGTTCCTTGGTGCACTGGCGACACTGTGTTTCATGACTTCTAAAGCTTTCTTTTTTTCTTTCTAGCAATTTGTAATTACTGTAAAATGACAGCTTTATTTATTTATCTATCAGGGACAGTGCACATCACTTCAACAAATAGATAGAGTACAGTATAAAGCATTACGGCTTTGTATTGGAGCTATTAGATCAACCCCAATAAATGCATTTTAAATTCCACTGGAGCTAAGGAGAGAGAAGCTCACACTGGCATACTGGATTAGAATAAAAGGTGTGGGGGGGAGAAGAGAATCCAGTAAAGAGTAGTAAATACCAGTTTTCAGGGAAGGGGGTTCGGATGGACATGGCAAGAGAAAGTGAGGGCATATGATATGGAGAATGTGGAGTTTACTTTGACTACTCCAGTTAGTGCTTGTCCATCATTGTTTCCGGAAACCAGAATAGATTTGAAAATTGTGGAAAAGAAAAGAGAATGGCAAGAAGAGGATATAGGAGCGCAAACAAGTGCTTATCTCAGGCAGAATTATTATAGCTATATGCAAATATTTAGAGATGGGTTTAAAGACAAGCAGCATAGGGTGGGAATTGGTGTGTATGTCCCAGAATCTGACGTTTCCATTGCAAAGAAAATGCCAGATTACCTATCAGTGTATACAGCAGAGAGTGTGGCTATCATCACTGGGTTGAGGAGGTTAGACCAGAGCGGGTGGTGGTGTGCACGGATTCATTAGCAGTATTGAAAAGTGTGCAGTCAGAAAAGTCAGTGATATATATATATGCACAAACCTTTGTGCACATATTGTCAGATTATGATCATGTCATAATCTGACTTCTGTTTCCTTATAATGGGTGGATCCTGCACATGAAAAATATGAGTCCCACCCAGCTAACTTAAGTACTGTGCATTGACACACTGACACCGGTAGAAGTGATACGTTCCTCAAGAAGACACTTTTTAGACTACACAGTAAGTGACTAAACTAAATGTAATTATTGACATTTATTCATATATCATACATACTTATATATATATATATATATATATATATATATATATATATATATATATATATATATATATATATATATATATATATATATATATATACATATATATATACTTATATACTTATATACTTATATACTTATATACTTATCTAACTATATAAATGGCGAGCAACTTCCGCACCCTCGGTGGTGACACCCCACAGCTCTGTTATCGACTAAACAACGCACCGCCAGACCACATGTCGCCTACTGACTCGCCACGCCGGCCGCGCTGAATTTACGCCTCGCGTAGGGGACATCTCACTGCTCACTACACCGTTTCCACCACGCAACATAATTAATTCTACTCACCAAATGTCGGACAAAACGGAAGGGGAGCCCGCTTCGTACCGTTTACCGTGCGCACGACCTCATCACCACAACAGCAGCCAGCCGCTGCGGGTGTTTTTTCCTTTTTTTCAAAACTTTTTTTTTGGTCACCATTTTCTCCAGGCACCATTTCTGGTGTAACGTCGGGTGTTTCTTTTCACCAGCCAATCACCTTTCACGTTGCCACGTCCGTTGCCACGTCGCGCTGACGTACGCTAAACAAGCGCTGCCGTCCGCACAATGCAAACGAGCCCAAAGGCGCGCAAAAATAAGCCGACCATTGCTTAGACACAAAGTCAGACCTGGCAACGCAGCCTACGCCAATCATGTGTGAGAGATCTACAAGCTATGGGGCAGAGACGCCACCGTATCTTAGCAACAACTACAGCGCTCACTCTCATTGGTCGTGTCACGCTAACAGCAGTCTCCAGACAATGGCATCGCAGACAGCTTGCTGTTACTGCTGTAGCCATCACAGGCAGTTGCAGCACGACGGACAGGGCGCTGTGATAGCTGCCATGTCGCTAACGCTAACCTGGTTGTCATGCCTGCAGCGGCTGTGCAATCACTTTGTCAACAATGCACGTTCGTGTGGTGAATGTCTATATTGCTGCTCAGTTCCTCCATTGTAGATGGTGTATGTTTGTGTGTGTCTTCTGGAGAACTATGTAGCTCCACAGCAACTACAGTAACTAACGTGCAACGCATGTTAGGCTGCATTATGGTCATGTAGTAATTTCAGATAATTTCGCTCCGATTACAGCAGTGTTTATCAACCCTTTCACGCCGCCCCCCCCCCCCCCCCAAATACACGTACTTGATCTGGGACCCCCCCATTCTGTTTGACTCCGTTCCACAAGTAAATATTGTCAAAATAGCCGATCTACAAGCTCGAAACGCCTCACGTTGAGAGGCTTTGTAAGCTTGGAGATCGGCTATTTCCTACATGATTGCCTCTTTCTTACATTCTTTGCCAATGTGGCCCATGTTTTCATAGCATAGTTTATTGACTACTTCTGTTGCAGAAATGGCCATTTCCTTTACTTTCGGTTTTTTATTGTCTCCGCCAGGCCGAAAGGCATGGCGCAAGACTATGTTTCACCCCCTGTCCGTCCGTCTGTGATAGCTAATCTCTCACATCGTTGACTTGATCGCAGGAAAATAACAGCCCGATGTGGAGAGTCAGTGAGAGCTGGATAAACGACGTAAAATGTGTCAAAAGGAGTCTGTACGGCTGTCGATAAATGAACACATGACGTCGGTGGGAGAGGAGATATTGTGTCTTTTGGACAAACAGCAGCGTGGTGCTGATGTTTGTTGTGTGAAGCAGCTTAATGTCAGAGTGTTTGGGTTGGAGCGCCTCAGTGCGGCTGCAGAGTTCATGTGCAACCTCTTCCAGAGAGACACAGAGACACTAGAAACTCTGCTGGGGAAAACAAACACTGCTGGGCATTGACTTTCCTATGGACATTGATCTACACACTGCAGGTATATCTGCTACACACACAACATCAAACTACACACTGCAGGTATGATGCAGCGTTTGCATTACAGCCAGCATGCCAGCGTAGTTCCCATATGGTTTCAAGGTGGGCTAAACCATATGGACCCCATGTCAGCAATGTCAGCGGCATCCACTTCAGTCCCAACTGCGATGCCCATGCAGGCTATAAGTAGCTTCTACCTGGCCCTTAGGTGGGCCCCAACTAGCCATGTTTATGTGGGACCAAGGCGGGTCCTAACTGGGTTTGCCCATGCAGGCTTTAACTGGGTTCTACCTGGGCCCTAGGTGTACCCTAACCAACCACAGTGCAGTGCCCATCGCTCCAATTGTTGTGACGTCAGGGCTCTCAATACTGCACATTGCTGGAGGAGGAGGGGCCGCAGGGCGACCGCACACATCGCTGAACCAATGGTAGCCCACGCATGTTTCCTCTGTGGATTTACAATCTGCCCCTCTATGCCACATATCATCCGCACTACAGGGTCTTCACTGACCGAGCCACGGCCCCACTGACCCTCATGACGCTACGCCACTTAAACGTGCGGCAGCATGCGCTGGGTTGGCAGGTTTGCACAGCCTGCGCCAGAAACAAGCAACCACCTTCATGAAAAAAAAAAAAACACCAAAATGGTCCGCAATGTTCCAGGGGTGTCCCCGCGCGTCCCAACACTCCACAGGGGGTCAGTGGACCATCAGGGGGTCCGCGGACCCCCTGTGGACCCCCTGAAACATAACAAATATTATTTCTTCAAATTTTTTCCTTTTTCAAAAAAACTTTTCCCCAGTTTCACTCCGGCGATTTGGGTCCCCCAATATACACACGGCCACGCTGGGCCCCGTGCGCGGCTGGGGTTGAGGGGGGCGTAGCCCCCCGAAACTCTAGTATACTATATAACTAATATACGTTGTGTATATGTTGTGTACTCCTTTCGACATGACGACCCTGAATACAGTACTTGCGCTGCTTCACAGGCGCAAGTAATAGGGCCTACTGTATGCCATACATTGTAAATGTATGGCTTGCAAAATTACACAATATGTTAAACATATTGTGGCCTATCTATAATTACACAGAAGTTCTTGCAGACAAGGCAACATATTACATACATAACACAACAACATATTACATACATACCTCAACCGAGCCGTGCCGCAGTCCAGAGAAAATTCGAAAATGTCTGTCCATCTACAGTATGTTTCAAAATCTGGTCCAACTGAATGGAATAGTCATGCGATCATTGTTTCCCAAATGGCGTCTCTTGAGACAAGTCCAGGTGTGCCTTGGGATTTTGACATCCACACATTATTATTACAGTATACAAGTATATTTATTTATGTATTTATGTATTTATGTATTTATGTATTTATGTATTTATGTATTTATGTATTTATGTATTTATTTATGTATTTATTTATTTATTTATTCTTCACACATTAAATGTGTGAATGAAATGGTAGATCTGTGTGGCGTGTTGTGAACTTGGAATTTGTGTCTTTTCGCAAAGAATGATAGTTATAGAAGCTATTTCACACAGATGTGAATACAGATCACACTTCACATTGTTACGGTCAAGTTAGGAAATCAACACCGACTTCAGGCTAATTTATGTCCCATAATTGTTCTATTGGTTTTGCCATGTGAGGAGACTACCTAGATTTTGGCAGTGAACTGTCAGATAAACCAGCCACTTTTTATTTAAAACAAAACTAAACACACACACACACATATGGGCGCGCACACACATTCGGCGGGTAAAGGAGGTAGACTACTGGATTCAGAAATCAGGGAAAAAGGGTAGGCCTACCTACAAAGCTAAATATATTTGATAACCAACCACTGGTAAAGAGCATGGCTCCTATAGGCCTACTGTAGCCCTGATCCACTAATGGAGGAATGAATGCAATGCAGTGAACTGTGAACAATTAAGTAGGCTACAATAAGCTGTGGGTAATTCTTCCACCATGTTTGACTGAAATTTGGTTTGCCCTGCATGCAATATTGTTCATAAGGTAAATCTTTGGCAGGACACTTACCTCAAGAAAAGAGTGTGATTGTTTTGTAAATTGGCTATGTAGGTTTGTGAATCTATGCGATAACTTTAACAATTTGAATTTATCAATTCAAATTCAAGTTTTGGCTATTTGTGACAAACTTAACACGGAGGTTCCAAACATCAAAATATAGACTAACTGAACACAAATTTATATTAGGGTTTCATTTGAACAGAGGAAAGCCCATTACGTTTTAATTGCATCTTGAATACGTGACCTTTTTCCTTCCTTTTTGCTCCCAGGCAGTGGTGGAAAAAGTACTACATTTTTAGCGGTGCCAACCGCTCTACATTTGACTTTGTCTGTGTGTATGTCCGTCCGTCCGTATGTTTGAGCACGACAAAGAAGTGTCCGTCCGTATGTGTGAGCACGGCACATGCAGTGTGCAGCCACCAGGAGGCAGAGTTTAGTAAAACACATTTTATAAATTTACAGGGATTTAACATTGTTTCTCTAGTTCATATATAGCCCAATTAAATAAACTCATCAAAGGCACCGCTTCCTTCACACAGGGTGTGATTTTTTTTTTACTAAAGTAAAAGTATCAATACTGCAATGCAGAAACACTGTTACAAGTAGAAGTCCAGTAATCAAAATTTACTTGAGTAAAAGTACCAAGCTATTGGCATCAAAATATACTAAAGTACTAAAAGTAAAAGTACTCATTATGCATAATGTAGTTTCACAGCTGGAAGGTCCTGGGTTCGATTCCCGCCGTGGACGCTGTGGGCACTGGGGGGCGTGTCCTCTCCTCCGCGTCATCAGTGCCCGTACCCTAGGTGGGGTTGGTGAAAGGGTCTCTCTGTGTGGAGTTTGTATGTTCTCCCTGTGTCTCCTAGAGTAGGTATACCCTCACAAAAACATGCTGTAATCCTATACCACCACTAGGCGACAGCGCTACCGACTGCGCCACCATGATATTCCATTACTTATACACTAAACGATATAGAAATAATTCCAAATGTTTGTTGGTTTTTTATGGTTTGAGAAAACTTCTCTCAAACCACAAAGGAGCTGGGTGAAGTAAGGACTTGTTCAGACTGGCTGCCCAAATCCATCTGATTTCCTATCCAGATTAGAGTGGGATTGGTTTGATGCAGTCTGAACAAGGCCAGGTATGTGATTCAAATCTGATTAGCAAAAATCTGTTTCCATGTGATTTTTGTTGTTCAGACTAAACAAAACCTGATTCCAATCTGGATAAGACAAAAAAATCTAATTTTGGGTGCCAGTGTGAACATAAGGTAGCCAAAGTGTCTTTATATGGATTAAACGTTTTGTGTCATGTCAATTATATGGATGGATTATATGGTTGGATGGATAGACAGTGTGCAGGCGATAACAAAGTTATATAAGAGTGTGTTTCCATGCACACAATATTCACATACCAGTCCCTGTACATAAGAATAAACTAAACACACCCCTGAGCAAGACTCTTAACCCCTAATTGCTCAAAGGTTCTCATTGGAAACAAGACCGCAAGGACTTTCATGAACGACCTGTTAAAAGGAATTATCCTTACACAATATAGTAAATACAGACCCAGGATCAAATGTAGACAAAAACAATTTAGCATTTCATCTGTATATCTCTCTCCTAATCAGGAGGTATTGGGATGTGAATTATTTTTTTTAAAGATTTATTTTTGAGCTTTGTATGCCTTTATTGGTAGTACAGTAGGCTGACAGGAAATCCACAAGCCTAGGTGGATGGGATGTGAATTCTGTGTATTTCTAAATGTTTACATTCTTGCCCCAGCTCAAAAAAACGAAACATGTCTTGTACAATATCATATTGATGTACTGTACATGCAAACACACTCAAAACAACAACAGAAGCAGTTTTACAAAGTAAAGTAGTTTTACAAAGTAAATTCACTGAATGGCTTGCAAAGGATAAAAACCCAGAGCAGAAACAGATGTAAGGTGCTCAAACACACTAATCGAGAAGAGAATAAGATAGCATAAAGTATATACAATGTATTAAATTACTGTTAACAGACTTTAGTAAGTTCCTGTGTTATTGAATTATTCTTTATTGTTTAAGTTGCAGAGAATGGTATTTGTTTGATTGTTTTGAAATATGTTTGATGGTTGATTGTTTTATTGCATTGACTCCAGTGTAGGGAGCATGCATGCATCAAGTATGCTCATTCCACCCATGCTGAACCATACCAACTGTGGGTTGGTTTAAAATTGGTAAAGTGGGAAGGTGGGTAGGCCTACTCTAATATTAATTATTATTATGTTGGTAATTCTTTTTTCTCTGAGTAATATGTGACACTTTAAAGTGTGGATATGAATTGTAATGTCTCTGGACATTACAATTAACTGGTTAAATTGAGGATTCAATTCAGGATTGGTACGGTCCAATGGGAGGGGTCTAGCCTATATACGAAGGGGGACCTGCCATTGCTTGGCAGTTGAGGAAGGATTGTTGAGGAGTAGACCTAAGGCCAATCTGACCAGCTGTAAGAGTTCTGCTGTGCCTCATTCTTTGTTCATGATTTTACTGACATGTAAGACGGTGAATAAAATCCACTTCCATTCTGCAACATCAAGGATTTTGTCTGCCGATTTTTGGCAGTTTTGCTATTTTACCATTGGTTTCTAACTGTGCCTTTCGGCAAACCCTCACTAGGTCAGAGTGTGACACCAGTCCTCTTTGATTAAACTAAATGGAACCCATGGGAAAATGTACTTTGTGTTTACATAGAACCATATGTTTTGAAAGAAAATTAATTCTGACAACTGGTTCATTTAAGCTCTGTCCACTTTCATAATGTAATCTTACAACTAAACACCAAGTTTTGCTTTGCAGTGTGAAAAAAGAGCCAGCATCAAAGTCTGTCAACTATAACGGATGCAGATGACTGAACCTGATCCTAGGCTGCACTTGGAGGGAAAATTCAATTTTTCTTTTTTTTCTCACAAAACACCCTCATTGCTTCACCAAACTGTAAATACTGGAAGGTGCTAAGCTAAGGGTGTTACAGAAGACCTTAGCCTACATACTGTATCTTCTAGAGTAGGGGTCTTCAAAAGGGGGTCCGGGACCCCTAGGGGGTCCTCAGAGTTACTACGGGGGGTCCGCCAAATGTTAGTGTGATTTTTACATTAGCCACTTCAACCCAGCGTCCTATTCTGAGGAGAACCTTAGCCAAAAATAGCAGATCTACAGTACATGCGCTATGTGGTTTGGTGGTGTTCTATGAAATCTATGAAAATAAATGTGTATACAGTATGTATTTAATGGGGGTCCCTGCTTCATCTCTCTTTCAGCTAGGGGGGGTCCTTGGACTGAAAACGTTGAAGACCCCTGTCCTAGAGCCAGCCAGGACGCCATTATTCCCCTTTGGCAGATGGTTGTTCTGAGAAAGTGACTCCTGTCGAGTTTAAAACCCTGCAACTACTAAAAAAGTATGTTTCCTTTTTTTTTTTTTTTTACTTAAATTTGTATTTAAAACATGACAATCTAAGCCATTTTTGTTGGCTTAGAATCATTGTACATAGAATATATCAAAGCAGTAAGTAATATAACAAAATGCATCAAATATTTTTTTTCCTTCCAAGGTCATAACTTAAAGCAGCACTATGTAGTGGGGTATCAGTGGCCACTTAAACACTCTGGACACAAATAACATGGCAGCCACTGTAGTTGACCTCATTACCCAAGAGTCTCTCCAAGCATGTCCGGCAAAGGCTGAGGCTGTGATTGGCCAGTCTCCCTTATACATAGTAATACAGTCAAGCCCCTAGCAGGGACCTCCCTGAGTCTATACATTTATGGAAGGATGATTGTTATTGCTTAAACATGTAACTTTATAATTTTGTTCGACATAATATGCTATATAGTTGGTTAAAAAGTTACAGTGCTGCTTTTTAGACCACTTAATTAGGGTGTTGGTTGTGTAGTTACCTTGCCATGACGTAACTCCAAAGGTGGACAAGAAATCAAAAATAATTGCTCCAGTGATTAGAAATTGATAATTCAAAATATGCTCCTCATTGACAGCTCTCAATTAAGTCACTCTTTTAGAACTAAAATGAACGCAAACAAAGTTGATTCAGACAATATAGAACATCACCAAACCCAGTAGTTCGTTTTTTTAATAAAAAAGTCTAACTTCCTGTTCATTTTACTATTTGACGATCCGGTTCAATTTAACATCCAATGCAATTCAACATTCTTGTCACGGGTGATCGTCTAGAATATAGATGAGAGAGAGAGATTTAGAGAGTTTCTGTCAGTGAATATTGAAACATTAGGAATGAAAATGATTACATTGTTTTGCCTTTTAGGCTTGTAAACAAAAATAGCACAGGGAGGCAGATATGACAAATAACAGACATAACGTATCGAATTACTTTATACTTTTAAAAAAAGAAAGAAAAACACGTGGCATGGTGGTGCATTTTGAGCTTGTAGATCTGCTATTTCTTAAAAGCAACATTTTGAACACAGAAATGATTATGACGATTATTCTAAAAAAGAATTGCTATTATGTCAAATAATTGCGATTAGGCGATTATGTGGGGAGATTATGTCAGGATGGGGGGAGAAGAGTGTAGTTGACTGGTGCTGCCGGGAGAGTGTGTGAGTGTGTGTGTGTGTGTGTGTGTGTGTGTGTGTGTGTGTGTGTGTGTGTGTGTGTGTGTGTGTGTGTGTGTGTGTGTGTGTGTGTGTGTGTGTGTCATCTGTCAGAGCATCTATGACTGTGTGTGGAACAGAACACCAACTCCCACTGACTAATGCCAGAGGTCGCCTCTTATGGGCACAACAGCAAAGGCAGCGGCAGCATTGGACTGAACTGAGGTTGCAAGGGAAGACTGCATGTTGCGGACCATTCTGTCTCGCACTCTGTGCTAAAAAATGTTGCTTTAGACAAATGCATTGTTGTCTTTTCTCTGAAAGCGAGGTTGCAGGTTTTACCATCTAAACTTAACCTCTCCATCTGGTTTCCAGGCAACCATGCTCCTCACTGTATACATCATGGTCATGAACAAATAGCTGAAACCATGTCCCACATCTTAAATGGGTGCCATGTAGCCTATACAGGGGAGGCATGACAGAATAGTGGATTTGATGTCTAAAGATATCACTTCTATTTTCAGGTCCTCCATCATGCTGTATAAGCATTCTACTGTGAAGCCGAGCATGTTTAACCTGTGTAACGATGATTCTGTGTTGAACACCCCTGATGTCATTGTTGTTAATGAAAACCATAGGGAGGTGTTCATTCTCGAGTTCGGCTGTACTTTTGATTACAGCTTAGAGGAAGCCTTCCTAACCAAAGTGCTAAAATATCATCAGCTAGAGCAGACCATCTCTCAGCTAGGCTACAGATGTAAACTTTTGGTTTTTATCTTTGGTAGTCTAGGACACGTGCACAAGTTGGTTGTGAGGGGCCTGCAAATGGCCGGCCTCTCCAAAAGGAGGGCTAAACAATTAGCAAGGTACTGCTCAATATCAGCTATTATAGGAATCCACTCAATTTGGAGGAGGCGTTGCTTCCTTTACCCATGATTGTTGTCCGCTGTGTTCGACAAGTATGCCATCCTTTGTTTTGTATGTAACAATGCTCTGCTTTACATGCACTTTGTAACTGGCTGTTTCCCCTTCATCTGACTGCACTGTGTGTGTGTGTGTGTGTGTGTGTGTGTGTGTGTGTGTGTGTGTGTGTGTGTGTGTGTGTGTGTGTGTGTGTGTGTGTGTGTGTGTGTGTGTGTGTGTGTGTGTGTGACTGTGTGTGTGTGTGTGTGTGTGTGTGTGTGTGTGTGTGTGTGTGTGTGTGTGTGTGTGTGTGTGTGTGTGTGTGTGTGTGTGTGCGCTCGCGTGCCAGCCAGCCAGCCAGCCAGCCGGGGCCTCGTGCCCCAGGATGCTGCCCTGTGAGCCTGTGTGTTAATGTGGCCCTGTCAGCAGGAAGAATTAATGATTGCAGGTTTATTATGAACACACAGACATCTTGTGTTATGGCTGTTATGCTCATCCCTCATGGATACTATTATTTATTTCAAAATAAATATTTGATAATTATAATGTGTTATTATTATAAATGAGTTGGAGGTTCAACTCCAGACCAAGTCACATCACAAACTGCTCAAATAAAGTTCTCAAGCTCACTCACCTTCAGGAGGAAAAAGGCAGCTGTTCAGCCACCCAGGCAATATACCCCATCACAGAGTCAGACACCATCTTTAAAGGCTCTGAGATTAAATTCAAACACAGCAATAACATAACATGATTAGAGATGTGCTGATAGAACTCTGTCCTTCCTGATACCAATCCCGATACCTGAACTTGTGTATCAGTTGATAAAAAAATGTGTTAATATAGCATCAACATCAGTTCAACCACTTTAACCCTATTTACTGTACATCGGGTATTTGAAAATATCAGATTATTATAATTATTTGCAAGCTAAATCATGACCCCAAGAATCAATATCTAATCGAATTGTGGGATACCAAAAGATTCACACCCCTAGGATCGGTCCTAGACAATTCTTAACATAACAAAAGTGATAAACGCCAAATAATTTGACGCTGCATGCAGCTGCTGAGCAGCAACTTTGTAAACATGTTGTATGTTATGTGTAACTTAAAATCAGTAGAGAAACTTACTACCAAACAGCCCGACAAAACTTCTAATATTCCATCCCCCAGGGGGAGGCACTGGAGGCACTTCATTCACTGGAGGAGGAAAACATCATTACATTGATGGGTTTCATTTGCTTTCAAGTAAACAGTTAATTTCTGCCTGTATGTCTATATACTGTATGAATTATATTGAATCATGATTTAGGCATATACTGTATGTGGTTAGCCACACATAAATGTGTATAGGTTATCATCATTTTAAACACACTCAGGGAGGTGCAATAACGTAGTAGTATCAAACTGCATTTCTGGCATGTCTAACCGTGGCTCCTTTTACACAGACAACCCACATCATTTCGGCTTATATTATTACGGGGCCGGGCTTCCAGCATGGACCCGTTTTGTTATTGGCATTATTCCATTTCTTCTTCTTCTTCTGCCGTTTTTGCCAGTTCTGGCTGAACCGTGCAGTCGCTTTTTATGAAACTCGGCCATATGATAGATGGTCATGAAAAACGATCAAAAAATAAATATCACAATCTTTCGTCAAAAGGTGGCGCTATAGCCAACTTTGAACAGGTACAACTCATGCCCTGTTTGACCTACAGCCATGAAACTTCGATGCACACATGCGTCTCCTCATGCCTAACAACTTTCACTGTTTGACTTTTGACCTCTGACCTTTAGATCTCCCACCATTTCGAATTATATGAAAAGCAGTAAAAAGCAGTTAAAACCTATCTCCTCCTGGGATTTTTGAGCAATCTGCACGAAACGTTTTACACATGAACTTTGGACCTATGCCGACAAAAATATGCAGCGGATTTTCCATAAGTGAAAAAATGAAGCTTTAATGAGCCAATGAATATTGCAGTTTTATGACAATTATTCATCTGCCCCTAACACATACATGCAGACTTACCATTCTTTGAAACTTTGCAGAAATGTAAAGGGCCATTCCAAATATCACTGAAACCAATCTTACTCCAATTGGTCAAACGGGGGCGCTATAGCAATTTTTTGAAAATTGAAACTTTAAACAGGCAAAAGTCATGCCTCGTTTGGCCGACAGCCATTAGACCTGCTTACACATGTGCCTTGACTAATGAGGAACACATCTATCACGTTGACCAGTAAGCACCGCCCTTAGATTGTCCGCAATCTTGAGCAGTTTGAAAAACACTTAAACCCAGGATTTTTCAGCTATTTGCGTGAAACTGTATGATCAGTGTGATCTCTTTTTTCAGAGGTTTGTCTGTTGGTCCAATAGCTTCCCGCTTAAGTGTATGTCTCACAACCTCAAGGTCACAGGTTCAAGCCTCACTTGGTGCAGACTTCATCTAAGTTGCATTTCACACAACATGACTATCAATGAATACATCTGCAATTGTTAAAGATAACATGAAATACTTAATTGAGTGTTTTTTACATACTTCATTGTGAAAATAGCTGATCTACAATCTCACAACTTTTCAGATAGCAATGAGAGTATGTTTTTTCAATGTATAACATACTTCATTGTGAAAATAGCCAATGTACAATCTGACAACTTTTAATGGTTTGTGAGCTTGTAGATCGGCTACTTTCACTAGTTTTGGTTCTGAGGAGATGTACAATTTCTTCATTGGTAAATGGTTTGTGAACGAGTGATCTTAGTGTTAGTGAAACAGGGGCTTGGGTCATGACAGAAGGCAAGACATGACAGAAGGTGATCCTCAACAGACAGTATCAGCCTGGACAAAGCTATAGCACTATAGGTAGTGTTGCAGCTACCTAAGAGTACCTCACGACCGCAAGGTTGCCGGTTCAAGCCTCACTTGATGCAGACTCATTTAAGTTGAATTGCAATAAACATGACTCAATCTATTCCGTTTCCATGGCTCTCTCTCTCTCTCTTCAATCTATTCCGTTTCCATGTCTTTCTCTTCAATCTATTCCGTTTCCATGTCTCTCTCTCTGTCTCTTCAATCTATTCCGTTTCCATGTCTCTCTCTCTCTCTCTCTCTCTCTCTTTCTTTCTCTCTCTCTCTCTCTCTCTCTCTCCCTCCCCGTGTCTGAGGGGCGGCCATAGCTAAGTGGTTAGTGAGCCCGCCTAGGGAGCCAGAGGCTCTGGTTGCCCCAGGTACGATTCCAGGCCAGGTCAGCAAATGTGTCGATGAAATGAAATTTGTCTCTGAGGAAGACTCTTAACCCTTAAGTGCTCACAGGCCCTCATTGGAAACAAGACCGCAAGGACTTTCATGAACTGACCTGTTAAAGGAATTATCATTTCTCTTTCTCTCTCTCCTGGCCCCGTATTATCGCTGCTTGCAGCTATATTTATTATTATTATTAGGCCTCCAACTTTGTATTTTCCATGTTGAATGTTGCATTGAGAATTTCTTACTGCTGCAGAAACCACGCAGCGTCAATGAAGGCATCAAACACTTGGAGTGTCTTACTCCCTGTGCCTCACACAGACACACATGGCCAGCTTTATGATGTTCTGTGTTAGAAGCCAAAATAATAATAAAAGAAAAAAAAACGGGAGCCCAGTTTTAGTTTAGACTAAAGACGAGACGAGGTGCAACTTGCAACAGAATCCCCAAAACTGTGGTTTGCAATGTTATAAAAGTGAACGCTCCACACTAGGAATGGGCAATTAACCGAAAACAGCAGACACTGCCTAAAAATGGACAACGAAAGTCCACATCAAGGCAACTTGCGGAGATAGTTTACCATTTCCATAGCACATGAACCTATTATATTATATTGTTATATTGTGTACGGTTGCATAAAAATATGAAATCGCCATACGCTCTTCTTTTCTCCTGTTTGCTAGCTCTATTTTTCGCTCTCTCTCCCTCTCTCACAGGCAGGTGCGTGAGATAAAAAAGAAAAAAAGTGATTGAGAGAGGAGGGATACAACATTACAATGGCATATTTGTATGAGCTATGTGTTTGTGTGATTGTGTGCTTTGGTTGCTATTGGACAAGTTTAATCGCTTTCCACACAATCAGCCGGCATGCGCCGACCGACAACGGGGCAATTCAGCCTGCAATGGGGGACAATATCCTCTGCATCGCTCTGCAATGGTTTCGTCACGTTGCGAATCATTAGTCTGAACGAGGCTTCAGACAGTGATTCATTTTGTACACATCGTGGAGTCAAACATTAAAAAAGTCCCAGCACACTGTCTAGTGTAGTTGCTGGGCGATATGACTTCAGTTCAAATCAATTAGAAAAAACAAGTCAAAAACAGGCAGGTCTCACCTAGACACAGGATCTGACAAAAGAAAATTAGCAAGCAGGCCGTTTCTATTAGTTCAATGGTAATGTCAGGACTTGCCCAGGAAACCATTCTTCTGTTTATAATGACAAACTTATTATTTTAAACCCACCAGGAGCACTAACTAACTATAACATTCAAACTAAATAAAGCATTGTGAACGGTGTTGGAGATCATGGTGCTTCAAGGGGGATTATACATTTAATTTAATCACAGCTTGCATTTCAGTGACACCAGCATCAAACAGAGTAAGCAGAATGCAAAGTGAATCTGGCTGCATGTATCTGCACTCACTGTTATGGTTAAAGCAAATCTGGGAACCCATTGCCAAATGAAAAGGAAAAACAGCGCCCTCTGCTGTGTTTTGTCTCCGCCAGGAGACTATGTTTTCACTTTGCGTCCCCCCCCCCCTCGGCCAAGCTAACATTGGTCAAGCCTCACGTGACACGTGACAATACATTGAAAGAGTGTGCTCTGATTGGCTAGTGAGACGCATGACGTATAGCGGCCTATAAATAGATGTGTCACATTGAAAGAGTCTGTGACTCTTTCAAAGTGAGGTAAGACAGGAATAATCACAAAATGGCGGAGCAATACATTATGTAGACACACTGGTGTCAATATGTAATATAAATAGCTTAGACAGGATTAATCAAGAACAGTACATTCCAGTACAAACTGAGATCACAGTTGATGACACAGTGCAACTAACTCTTATTATGCAAACTGAAGAAGCTAATCATTGTCTGCAAACCGATGAAGAAGCAAAGGCGCAACGCCAACAGGAGAAGGACAAAGCTAAGAAACAAAGACGAAGAACACTCGCATCTGAAAATGAGAAAGAACGAAGACTGCAGGATTTGCACCCGTTAGAGGAAAGGTTGATAAGTCAACGTATTGCCTTCATGAAACTTGTTGGCTTGCCAAGAAGTTGCCAACAAGTTCAAGGCAATCCACGGTAATGCAGTCAATGTGCCATCTGACGTACACACTATCATCAAAGTTCCAATCTTGAGCAAATATTGGAATAAATTCCAATATTTGGTGGCGGAGACTTGTGCTCCGAGGAGCACATTTTCTAGTTACTATCTCACTTTGCTCTGGGAGGAAGTCGACTTCCTGATCTGAAGGCACGCCCACTTGTAGGCCAGTGCGTAAGCGATATGACGAACCCCCCGACAGATTCAAACGCAGAGCAGAATCTGTTCTTGAGAGATTATGGCTAAAGTGATTCCCAATGTTGAATCGTGTACAAACACCTCCTGTTCATCACAAATGTATATGTAATGGTTACGATGGTAACTGGATATCAACATTGGGAAAAATATCACTTTAGTCAAACTGCAATGAGATGGATACATGTTGTAGCCTGGCCTTGGCCAGACTGATAACATGGATTCACTCGCACGTTCCTCCCCGGTATCAGTCTGGACGTCGGTCCATAGGGAGCGAGTATGAGAAATCAGAAAATGATCGGGCCAATCAATGACTGCTGTCCGAGTGTCCGTACAACAGTGAAAAGCATCAAAATCATTTTCTGATTTCTCATACTCGCTCCCTATGGGCCGAAGTCCAGACTGATACCGGGGAGGAACGTAAGAGTGACCCCCCCCCCCCATCTCTGATCCCTCGCTATCTCTCCCTCTCTCTGTCTAGCATACTTCATCAATTGTGAGTTGGTCGTCCTACTGATTTAGATACATTCATTTATCCTTAATCCTTGCATTGTCAATAAAGAATGTTAATAAGAAAACATCCTTCCATTAACCCTCACCATTCAAACTTACATTTTCTCTCCTGAGGACTTGACAGATGGCATTTAAAAATGTGGATATTATGATAGAAGTAGGCTACATACTGTATGAACACATGAACCATAATATTTATCCTTCACAGGACACAGTTCATACTTACTGATCACTTCAACCTTGTAAGTCTTGCTCTGCAGTCGGCCGTTTACCTCCACAGAATATACTCCACTGTCTTCTATGTTCATATTGTTGATGACCAACTTTCCACTTTCTTTATTCAAGTCAGTGCGGTCTCTATATGTCCCATAGTAATCCACATCAGGACCAAAGCCCTGATCCCATTCTGCTACCTTGTTGGGGCCATGTTTCCACAGGATGCCAGTGATGGGTTCAGAAACAGAGGTTGGCTCTGGAGCCAATTTAAGCGTTTCTCCCAGTTTCACTTCTTGCTGGGCTGTGTAGAAAACGATTTCAGTCAAATTAAACAGTTAGAGCAGCCAGTAATTATAATAAAATGTTTAGCAGTAAAAAAGCATCTACTGTACACCACCAGTCTAAAAAATAATATAAGATAAAATAAACACAACAACAATCTCTTCAAAACCCAAAAGACCCATAAATACAGCAATGTGTGTCTTGTTCCAGTGATAGACAAATACTAAACCCCAGTACTTGAGTCAAGGTATAGATATTGCTGGCAACACCTCAACTACAAGTGATTGCTCAGTCAAATTTGTACTTAAGATTTGTACCTTTTCAGTGAAAAGTACAATATTTGTAGCGGATTGAAAGTCAGAATCTGTTCATTTTAGTACATATTGTCATATTTACAACAAATTAGGTATAATAAATGGTGTAAATGACAATGACCGTCAAACAGGATGTTGATTCTCCAAACCAGAAGACACACAACATGAGTCTGGTGTGTCCATGTTATAAATATTTTAAAGTGTCTTCTCCTACCTGATGTCAGGATGAGTCCAGCTGCTGTCAACAGACAGACGAACCATGAAGCTCTGAGGAGACGAGCCTTCATCTTGATGATGTATAACTAATCAACAACAACACAACGCAACACAACCTACACAACCTACACACCCACGTTAATGGCGGACTGGACTAGTAGTTTGCTGTCTTCATGTGAGACCAACAGTCCTGTATTAGCCAGGATACCCAGTATGTTGACCAAAAGAGGCGCATCCCGTACGGACGTCACTTGACCCAGGTAAAGGGAAGATGCATATAAAATATATTTGTATCTGTGCGTCTGCCTGCCTATGTGTTTGTGTGCTGTACACGAAGGGCACTAGGACCCTGAGGGTGCCGATCAGTTGACACAGTGCACGCGTGCACTGTGTCAACTGATGCGCGCGTGCGTGTGCGTTTCCTCAGGTGGGCGGGCACATTAGTGTGTGTGTGGAAACAGGAGACTTTGTTCTTAAAACAAACAGTGGGAAGAACAACTGTGTTAAAGGGCAAGACCACTTTGGTAGAGGTTTGGGTTGTGTAGTTAACTTGCCATGATGTAACTCCAAAAGTGGACAAGAAATAAAAAATATTTGCTCCATTGATTAGAAATTGATAATTCAAAATATGCTCCTCATTGACTTACCTGCAGATGCGTAACTAGCGGGATACAGACAACGCTGTTGCGTTGGGTCCCAGAGTCATTTGGGGGCCCACGGTGACCACCCTGCATCGGGGCCCACTGTTGCCTTGTTACGCCGCTGCTTACATTGTACGGTAAAACAGCTCTCAAAGTCACTCTTTTAGCACGTAAACGAACACAAACAAAGCTGATTCAGACAATATAGAACATCACAAAACCCAGTACTGTTTTTTTTTTATAAAAATGTGAACTTCCTGCTATATTTTGAATTATCAATTTCTAATCAATGGGGCAATTATTTCAAATTTGTTGTCCACCTTTGGAGTTACATCATGGCAAGGTAAGGTAACTACACAACCCAAACCTCTACCAAAGTGGTCTTGCCCTTTAAAGGGATAGTTCGCCCCCAAAATAACTTGTTTTCTATTGATTAGTCACCCCATGGAGACTTCATGGATATTTTTTAGTTTTTGTCGCATTCATAAGCCAATAATTTGATGACCGGCAGCGGCTCCGGTAGGAGACACAAAGAGTCTTCTTTGTGTGTCCTACCGGAACCGCTGCCTACTGGTCCGCTGGTCATCAAATTATTGGCTTAGGAACGTGACAAAAACTAAAAAATATCCATGAATTAAAGTCTCCATGGGGTGACTAATCGATAGGGAAAAAAGTATTGTTTTGGGTAAACTATTAAGCCTGTGATTGGAGATGTGAGTGTCCAGAGACTACAGAGCCTTCTGGTAGCTCTGTAGAACCACGTTAGAACTGGACCTATATGGACCAGAGCTACTGTATGTAAGAGGAAGGTTTCATAACATGCCGGCACAGACATGCTCAAGCGGGCAACACAAAATAAAGGTGTTGCTGCATACTGACATTTATTATATAATAAAACATTTTTCAACATGAAAACGATTATGACAGAGTAATTGCGATGATCTCTATAATTGCGATGTTAATGTAATAATTGTGACAGACAATCTTTTGAAAATAGCTCAGAACGCTTTGCGATGCGACACTTTGTGAGCTTGTAGATCGGCTATTTCTAAAATGGCCAAAGTATGTATAGGTCTGAAGTGGTTTTGTAATAATGAAAATCTACAAAGTAACTAGTAACTAAAGTTTTCAAATAATTGTAGTCGAGTAAAAAGTACAATATTTGCCTCTGAGATGTGGTGGAGTAGAAGTAAAAGTACAGAAAATTGGAAATACTCCAGCAAAGTAAAAAATACCTCAAAATTGTACTTAGTACAATACTTGAGTAAATGTAGCCTACTTAGTTACTTTACACCACTGAGTTTAGAACAGTGAAACCATGGTTGTTAAATCATGAGTCAATGGGAGGATATCAGTGTTGTGAAAACTCACTAAAAACAAACATGATTTTTGAACTCTTACAAAGTGAGAGGTAAACGGTGTCCTGACATGACCTTAATGCTTCGATGAGCAGAGCAGAAGCAGCTGCTCCTCTGGTATGGGATCAATTCACTTTGCAGGTTGTTGATCCGGTCTGGATACGGAAACAGTGCGTGCGTGTGTGTGTGTGTGTGTGTGTGTGTGTGTGTGTGTGTGTGTGTGTGTGTGTGTGTGTGTGTGTGTGTGTGTGTGTGTGTGTGTGTGTGTGTGTGTGTGCAAAATACCGGATACAGTAGGCGGACTCTAGACCGGATCACACTGGTTAATCCCCTCTCTGCACCGTTAAAGTCTGTTTGTCAGCAAAACCAACCCCGGTCCCCGGAACAGTTTGACATGCTGCTGTAACCATATTATGGATTAAGGACATTCACCAAAAATAGCCAATCTACAAGCTCACAACGCATCGCGTTGCTCGGCCGGCTATTTCCGGAGAAGAGATTTTAGTGTAGAAATGATAAATTCACACAAAATAGTTTTTTGTATTGGATTGAATTGAACTAAGTAGGCTATACAGCATAGTTGCACTTTAAGTGGTTAAAGCAGAAATAATTTTTAAATGAATAAAATGTAATTTTGTCCACTCTGTATGGTAGAGTATGTTAATACAATATAATCTACAGTATACAATCCGTATGGTAGATTATGTTGATATATTATCACTTATATAATTGGAGTGGTTGTATTTTGTCTCCCTGCTCTTCTATTGAGACATTTAGATCGTGTCAAAGGTCATGTCTCACCTAGAAACAGGATCTGACATGAATTTTGACCTGAAGGTCAAGATTCAATTTATCCTCTGAGCAAGCGGACAGGCTCTATTGGCTCAATGGTAAAAGTGTGGAGGTGGAGTTACATTTACTATTTGATTGATTATGAATTTAAAGCACAGAAATAATCTAAAAAAGATATGACATTAATCAAAGGTCCCAGAGGAAAACATTTTAAAACATTACTGGAAATTTGCATTAAAAACCTTATTTATTTAATCTATTGTAATGTTTTTTCATTTTCAAAGAACAAATTAATAAATACTTAGTAAACACAGACCCCTCACGCATTAGAAGGACAATATCAGTCACCAGAAGCACGGACGTGTGTTTTCAATGAGTCTAACATTAATTAGAAGGACAATATCAGTCACCAGAAGCAGAGACGTGTGTTGTCTAACATGGTTAACATGGATTTTGAAGTAATAATGGGTTTATATATGAAGTGGTGATGCGCAGGTCAGGATTTTTTCATAACCCACCCCGCCACAGAGCCCAACCCACCCCAACCCGCCCCGCAAAACAATATATAAATCAACGACCCGGCCTGTCCGCAACCCGCAAAAAGTAGCCTACTGACCTGCTTTTCAACACTGTAGCCTATAGCAAGTCCATTCAATTGCTTTCGAGAAAGAGAAAGAGGGGGGGGGGGGGGGGGTAGGGAGAGAGAGAGAGAGAGAGAGAGAGAGAGGGAAGGAGTTTAGCCTGGTTCCAGATGAATCTGCCATTGAAAAGCAGATTGGCAGATTATGTCTGGCCCCTCTCAGTTGGATTTCTCTCCCTCCGAAGTTGTGAGGGACCAATCAGGGCCCAGTATGCAAATATGGGTCGGGTTTATCACCAGAGGCTTTTTGGGCGGTGCAGCCGCCCCTATAGAGACACACGGCCGGAAGCGGAAGGCCTACAAATTCACGCCCACTTTTGACACAGCGCCGCTACTCGGGGTCCGTTAGAACGATGAACTGCAGCTCTCAATGCAGTCCCTATGAGACACTGGTTAACTACTGAAGCTGTAGCGATTTTTTTGTGTTCTAATAAAGTGTCCCATTTGTTTAATTCATCCTTTTTAATGTCCCATATCTGCCATCTCGATATACTACCCACAATATACTATAATATACTCCATCAGTATGTCAAAACCGCTAGCATCGGAGATCTAGAGTTTAAGTGGTCGCACGTTATGTACGTCACGGACACATCCCTTGATGTTTTCAATACCCAGAAAAGTGGCGAAAGTGGCCGTTTTCAATATGTTTTGGTCATTATCTCTGGAACAGAAGGTCCAATCTGCTCGGTTCAAAGCTTGTTGGATGCGTGACTTTGAGGACATTAAGCACGCATTGACACCTTTTTGGGTTATTTTTTTTTTAAGGAGAGGCAAGATCTTAGTTGGGCAGGCGACCGCCTGTCCTGCCTCTACAGTGGGTTCGCCACTGGTCGCCGCTCGGCGCTCTTAAAGACAGCGATGTCACTGAAATGCGACAACTTGTCTGTCTGCCGTCTCGCCTCTGCTGTGTTAACAGTATGGGTAACTCGTTAAAGTGGCAAATTAAATGTGAAACACATCAACTATTAAGAAAACAAGAAGATATGTTGACAAAGACACTCCATACATTTGGAAACATATTTTTAGTTAAATCAATATTGTCTCCAGTTAATGTAGGAATATTTTAAAAGTAGGCCAATTCTCATATTCTCTCATAGAGATTGCATTGAGAGCTGCAGTTCATCGTTCTAACGGACCCCGAGTGTCAAAAGTGGGCGTGAATTTGTAGGCCTTCCGCTTCCGGCCGTGTGTCTCTATATGTGAGGTTGGGACATTGACATTTGCTGCACTGTGATTGGCCACCCATTGTACCCCCCTAACCCTGCAGTGTGATTGGCCACCCATTGTACACCCCTAACCCCTACACATTCAATGCAAATCTATACTTTTCTTTAAGTGAGCTTCCATCACTGTGATGACCACTAGCTGCACTGTGATTGGCTGACTCTATTGGCTGACTCTATCCAGCACTGTGATTGGCTAGCGAGACACATGATGAAATTAACAACCTATAAATAGGACTATGCACTTAAAAAAACACATTTATGTTTTTTTAGCGGCGCTAGCCGAGCGGATCCTGCTCCAAACCTGACTTTGTCCGTGTTCACCGTCAACGTTCTGATTGGTCAGACCCGTCAACGTTCTGATTGGTCAGACCCGTCAACGTTCTGATTGGTCAGACCCGTCAACAAAGTGATTGGTCAAGCTTCACGTGACACATGGCTATAAACACATTATAAACACATATCGATGACAAAATGTATCAAAGGCGCCACTACCTTCACACAGGGTGTGATTTTTTTAAGTGAGTCATGGGTCTGTGATGACCACTGTGATGACCACACTGCCCACTTCACACTGGGTGTGATTTTTTTTTGTTGCCAGACCCAGAGGTCTGGCCTACATGAGGCTCTGCAACATCTTCTCCATACATGGGAAAAAAAGACTGGCTGTATAAAAGGGACAGACAGCCTACATACTACATGGGCATAAAAGGGACCTCGGCCTGTCCCTTTCTTCTCCATGCATAAAAGGGACACAGGCTGACACGTCATCTGACACGTCACAGGCTGACACGTCATCCATCTTATACCAGTACCAGGAATGTATTCTGGGTCTGCCAGATCCAGGTCTCCTGGTCTCATTTAAGTGAGCTTCCATCACTGTGATGATGACCACACCGCCCACTTCACATTGGATGTGATTTTTATTTTATTTTATTGGAAATGCACGTTCCATACAGAGATTCCAGCAGAAGCCACTTTTCTTGGTCAGTGGGTGTAGGCCATAGGCTAATACTACTCGTGTCTCTCTTTGCTTCAGCTGCTTCAGCCCAGCCCTGCACATGAACTCTGCAGGCCCCTGCTGGAAAGCATCCCTGCCCAAACATTAACGTAACTAATAATTGGGCCGCGCGACCCGGAAATTACCGTAATAATCCTAAAACGGGAGCGAAATTATTATTATTATTATTTATTTATTTTTGGGGGGGGGGGGGGTGGGGGGGGGCAGTTGCCCGGTACGCCAAATGGCCAGTCCGCCGCTGCTTAGAGAGAGAAGGTAACGGAATGCTTTTTCTTTTCTTTCTTTTTTCGTGTGTTGACCCGCTTCGCCCGCCCCGCGATAGCCCTGCGGGCTAAGAGGTCAGCCCACGCATCACTAATAGGAAGTGTCTAATAAAATGACTATCAAAATATTGAACCATGCAAATTAAAAACTTTATGGGGTAAACACAAAAGCCTGAGTAGACGTTAAAATGAACCCAGGCAGAATAACTAATAACCATGATTTGAATAAATAACAAATACCCAGTAACATACATTGCAGCTATGATTGATTGATTGATTGATTGATTGATTGATTGATTGATTGATTGATTGATTGATTGATTGATTGACATTCATGCCATGTGGCAATTTATGAAGAACAAAGGTTTTAACAGATGATCCACCCTCACTAAGCAGAGATGAAATACCTATAACAGACACTAGGGGGAAAAATCACACTTCTAAATGCTACTGATAAATGCACAAATGCTCAATGATGAAATATTAAATGTTTTATTGCAAAAGCACAATCTGATAACAAAGCTCACACGTACAGTATCGATGTAGGCAAAGTTAAATGTATGATATATGCATGAATTTCAAAATGGGATGAAATGTAGGCCTATTACAATAATATGTATTTGCAAATATTCTCTTAACTTTCAGCCACAAATTTTAAGCCAGAGGGTCATCTAGTATGTTTTATCTCACGCATGTCTTATGTTAATTCAGCCGTTAAAAGAAACACAGCATGAAACAGCTAAATAAATGTCAACGTCTGAGACGTCAACCATAAACCAACTTCTGCTTTCTCACAGTTCTCTGTCTTATCATGATGATTATTGATAACATATACTGTGGAGAGAGAGATCATGTATGCAAAGAAAAGATCATTGACTTTAAAACAAAAAAAGTTGCATATAGTGCTTTACAATGTATATTACATTCACCCATCTCTTGTGTACATCTCACCCTATCTCTTGTGTGTGCGCGTGCGTGCGTGCGCACACACACACACACACACACACACACACACACACACACACACACACACACACACACACACACACACACACACACACACACACACACACACACACACACACACACACACACACACACACACACACACACACACACACACACCACACACACACACAAATAAGGAAACAGCGAGGGGTTCAGTGTCTTGCTCAAGGACACTTCGACACTAACCCAGGGAGAGGCGGGGATCAAACCGGGAACCTTCCGTTTCCCAAGCAGCCGCTCTACCCCCTGAGTAGGGATGGGGATTGAGAATTGATTCTTTCACGGAATCCATTCCCAAGTTATTGAGAATCAGAAATCAATAAGGTTTTGGCCTGTCAATTCTCTTATCGGTTCTCTTATCAGTTCTCTTGTCAGTTCTCTTACAGATTTTAGCTGATGTCTAGAGAGATGAGAATCATGTCATTGAAATCAAATCACTATAGTCTGGAACAAACATAATGTCCTTCTAATGAAGCCTTTGACTTCTGTTGAATTTCTTACCAACTACCAATAAAAAACAAACAAGGATGCATGAGCATACCACTTCAATGTTGAGCATCAGTTGAAGCCAACTTCAACCCTTTGGATTGTCTGTGGAAATTAAATGAAAGTGACAGAGTGCCCCCAGATTAACACCTATGTGCCAAAAACTACCAATAATAGAAAAGGGTGGGATCAATAAGTGGATTGAAATTGTTTTTTTTTTTAAATCGATCCCCATCTCTACTCCTGAGCCACTGCATTGATGGATTGATTGAATACTTCATTGGTCAGAAATGCAAACCGTACGGATACAGTCAACACTTGGGATAACACAAAAAAGTCCAGGGGACTTGTTACCATTGTGGTCCTATCATGTATTCGATTAATCAACGTAGCATAAAAATAACGCCAAAACACAATATCATCAACAAATATAAAACACTATGTGTACAGAGTAGAAAAAGGGGGAACTTAAAAAAGTTTTGCTGCGATCAAGCCAACAGTGCCAGAGATTAGCTGTTCACAGACGGACACACACACACACGGACGGACGGACGGACGGAGTGCAAAACATAGTGTCGGCAAAACATAGTCTCTCACATGGCCTTTGGCCTGGCAAAGACAAAAATGGGGGTAAAAAAGGAGGGGGGGTGAAGTCAGTGAATGCCAGTGCCTTTCTATGGGAGAAGTGAGAGTGCAGATCCGTCCAAACAACAGTGACACCCTAGAAGTTAATCAGTTACCATGACAACCATGTTGCAGTAAAGCGGGTCTTGTGGTGGAGGGCGGGTCTTCATCTTGTAGTAAATGTAGAATCCAACACACACCATGAGCAGGACGCACACTTCAGCCACTTGGATGTAGAGCTGCACACTGTGATCTATACAACACAACACAACACAACACAACACAACACAACACAACACAACACAACACAACACAACACAACACAACACAACACAACACAACACAACACAACACAACACAATGGATACCACATGAAGTAGACATACACATACAACATAACACAACACAGCAAATACATTATGTATAGTCATTATGCCAAGTTTGCTAATTATTTCCTCCCCACCACACATTTCTTTGTGTTGTCACTGTACCGCACTGGCTCACCTGCAAGTGAGGAGCCCCCACCGGGAGGACGTAGCACTTTCGTCCTACTCCTCCCGTTCAACACAGGATATCACTGATTGATATATTGTATATATTGTATGATATATTGTCACCATATGACCAACATAAAAATAAAAATCGAATTAACGATTTTCATGCTCATGAGTTGTTCATTTACATCATTCAAATGCAAGAAGAAAACTAGAACCATCAACCATCAATGTTCGGAATTCGCCAAAACCGATGGGGGGACAACCCCCCACTTAGAAACACCCCCACTTAGAAACACTTACACATCGCTATTCCTCCACATCGCCACTTAGAAGATTGACTTCCATTCTTCGGAGTGGAGATGTTTCCCATTTGTTTTAAAGCCTCCTGGTGGCGCTTTAACAGGACAATGTGAAAAGGGTGGCATTTCTTCCATGGCCTAGTGGGAATGTGTGTGCAATGTTTCATGGCAATCGGACGCTGCGTTTATGATTTGAGGCATTTCGTTCAAAACGAGCCACTCCTGCAAACTTCAGATGGCAATCTTAGCCAATCAGGATGGAATATGAAAGACCGGACAGATCCGTGTTGATCACAGGACTATAGAGATAATGTGTACCGATTTGTGTGATGTTTGGACAACATTTGTAGGAGCAATATAAGCATCAGTTATAATCATGTTCAGTCTCACCTGGACAAGGTTTGATGTCCTGATCAGCTCTGCTAACACTATTGTTGACGTAGCAGGCCAGGAGTCCAGATGTACCCAGTGTCACAGTGATGGTCTGTGTGTCATGATGTCCAGAGAGGAGCTGCTTGTCTGTCAGGGTTTGTCCATTCAGAGTCCAGCTGTACTGGACACCGTCCCCCTCACAGGAGCAGGACACCGTCATCTGTCCTTGGGACAGACACTCAGAGGACAGCTTAGGAGGAGACACCGGAGCTGGAGGACACACAGTTAAAACACAGTAAAAGACAATACATTAGTTTGATAGATGTGACATTGTCACACGTACATGTTGTACCATATGCAGTTTGCATTTAGCATATGATCATGTCCAGAGCGACTGGACTTTATGTGGTATAAGACACATTTGTAATCGTATTTCTGCCATGTTAGTGCTTCGTTGATGCATTTTATTCACAGTTCTTCTAGTCTCTACTTTTACAGACAATATCTACATGTAATTAGGAAAAAATATGTATATTATGGTACATTCATTTAGTGTTTATAATTCAAATTTGTAGCAATTAATCATTAATTAAATTACCATTTGACATGAAAGTGCAGATGTTCCAGATGTTCTCTCAGAACTGAACATAATCAACTCTGTAATCAGTAAAGGTTTATAACAATGTTTTCCTGAACTTCACTAAACTACTGTAACCTAAACTTAACAACAATAGAAAAGTGATGTTGTCTCTAAGAGATACTAGAATATGTTGTTGTTGTTGTTGTCAATGATTATTGATTATTTTATATCAGTTCTTATTAGCAGCACTTTACCTTGAACAGACAGTTGGAGATGTTTAGTTTCAATGGACGTTCCTGATTTGACATCAATGATTTCAAGGACATATTGAGCTTCATCACTCCTTGTGATGTCACTCATCTTAAATGTCCCACTAATGTTATCAAATGATGATCTGTGTCTGTATTTATCTACAGCCTTAAAGATATTCCTTTTGATCTTGAATACATCGTCTTTTGCCTCTTTTGACCATTTGTATTGAAGTCCTGTCTCAGTGTTATTGACCAGTCGTAAATCAACGGTTCCTCCCAGAGCTGCGTAACATTGAGTTCCATGCTGTCTTGCATCACAGTGGGTCTCTATACCTGGAGAGTATAATAAATAAAGAAATACATCACAGTGGGTCTCTATACCTGGATAGTATGAATAATAAGATGAATAAATAACATCACACATGAATGTTTCATTATTATAATTATAGATGTAATCTTAAAGGTGCTGAACAATCAGTTATACATTTGGTATGAAATTAATGTATTTCTACAGTATATTAATTGATACAAAAATATGAATTAACCATAATTTACAGTTCACTCAGTACATTCTTTAATATTTCTGAACAGTCAGATGAAGAGATATCATGTATTCATCACTATAGCTGATTAGTAGAACATAAACTACTTGTTGACATAAAAGTTAATATAAAAATCGTTGCTGTCAGGCAGAAACCTCTTATCTCCATTGTCACGGGGCAGCCCGCGCCCTATACACATACACCCACAACACACAAGGACTGAAAGGCCCAAGGGTGTACTTTCCTGTGCTTTTTCTTTGCTAATAAAGTATTCAATCAATCAATCAATCAATGTTTATTTATTGTCACTGTGTGAAGTTGAATTGCTTGTTGGTCACTTGTCTCTCCTCTGCAGTGCTGGCAATCCTGTTGTTTGGAACGGGCCAAGCACTGTAGAGGAGGAGGGTGTTTGTTCATGTTTGTTTTATGCTTTGTCTTATTTATTACTTTGTAAATGAATTGGTGCCTGGGAAACAGTTGACTTTGTAAAGTATTTTATGAATAATTGTAATGTGTGTAAGATAACTATCGGGCCTTAGTTAGGCAGGATTGAGTTAATTGGTTACCACTTAATGATTATGATATGGTTTGTTCCACTTGTTTAAGAGGCAGGCATGCTACAGGTGATTGAGTTCAGTTGGCTTGAGGCTAGTAAAGGACAGTAGCAGGGAGAGCTGCGAGGGCCTCATGGAAGGCATAGTAGCCTGTTAGTAGTTTTTGAGTTCCTGATCTGTTGCTTCCCTTACAGTAAATGTAGCTTTCAAGTGTTGATTCTTATGTCCTATTTTGTAATTTAGTTTTTGGCCAGTGTTTTTTTTTGTTTTGTATTTGTCGCCGTGCACTGTCTGATGAACTTTGAGGCAAATACAATACCCAAAATGTACTTGTGGACCTGTCTACTCTTTGCAGTCTTGTGCCGTCGGCCAGCCTTTCCCAAGGGGCAAGGCTTGGATATTTACGATGAGGCCAACACGGAAGCTTATGAATGGCCAGAGTGGCGCTGTTTTACCCTGTGCCGACCTGAAGTGTCAGAAAGAATTTATTTTAGCGCAAGTGAATGGGTTTTTGACAAACTTTAGACTAGATTTTCTTACCGTAATAAAAATTGTCATAAATTCTATATGCTTCCAGTCGCTAGTTTAAAGTCTCCTTTCAATCATCATGATATGCGTTTTGCTAAATTATGGTCCCATTTATTCTAAAATTGACGATAAAGTAGGCTATGCTCCAGGAGAGGCGGGATGATTTGATTGACAACCTACACAACCAATAGCATTCATTCCCCGCCCCCGCTCTTGATTGACAAGCTACCCAACCAATAGCATTTTTGGGGGTGTTTTCCGGTTCGCTGGTCACGTGTCTGGTCTCAACCAATAGCGTTTGAGTTCCGGACGTGGCCAACTGTATATATTAACGATGGAGGAATGCATGTTCCTGAACTATCGGCTTCATTTTCGTTCTGTAGAAAGCAGGGGAGTGGCTTTGTCCATTCTTTTTTACAGTCTATGGCCTTTCCACATCCATATTCTAACTTTTTGTGTTTTTTCATAAATCAATGCCCTACTTGATCATACTATAGCCTCAGCGTTTTGAGCTTGTAGAATTTGAATCCTGAAATGAAACAGTTTTGGACATATATGAGGTTTCCACCCTACAGGCGATAATGATTAGTAGAACATAAACTTGTTGACACTACATATAATAGTGAATATGAATATGATTAGTAGATATAATAGTGAATATGATTAGTAGATGTAATAGTGAATAAATATGATTAGTATAATAGTGAATATGAATATGATTAGTAGAGATAATAATGAATACATATGATTAGTATAATAGTTAACATGATTAGTAGATATACTATTGAATATTAATGATTAGTAGATATAATAGTGAATATGAATAATGTATTAATAGTGAAAAAATCTGCTTCTCACCATGAGACAGTCCAACTGTCATCATCAGTAGAACAAACACAGTCTCCATGTGTTTTGATCAGATGTACGGAGGATGGAGAGGAGAGGAGAGCAGAGGAGGTGGAGGTCGTAGGTCAGATGGAGAGGCAGGTGGAGGTCGTAGGTCGGATGGAGAGGCAGGTGGAGGTCGTAGGTCAGAGGTGGATGTAGAGAGATGTGTAGCTCTGTGACTCTGAGAAGCTTCACATCAACTGATAGATTCAACATGAAAGCCAAACGCTCCATAAGACACAACCTCTCTGTAGATCAACCAAACATTACCTCCTCTCTGTGGATCAAGCAATTATTACGTTGCAACACAAGATTCTGACCAATGATAAAACATGTGGTGTTTGTTGGTCTGTTTATAGGAAAGAGGAAGTGGAAACGCCTTTTATGTAGAAAGACGAAAAAAGAAGAAGAGGTGGCAGAGGTGGTCACATGACTGACTGAAACAGACTTCAGTATAACTCTATAAATGGAACTTTTGTAATAAAATAATAAAGATTGGCTCTTCCGTTTCAAGCGTCCAGAGACGAGCCCCCAGGTCTGTGTGTTTCTCCTCCCCACATGTCAGCTTTGCTGCCTGGGTACATGCATGTTGAAATGCATGTTGAAATGGATGTTGAAATGCATGTTGAAATGTTGTCTTGTAGATCATATCTCACACCAGGCCCGGAATTTCATCATTTTCGGGTCAAGGCCACTTGACCTTTGATATCAAATGTCAGGGCTGCAAGGCCATCAAATCAAACCATTATTTTGAATGTGAAGCGTAATGTATCTCTGCTGTCCGGCAGAAACCAACTATGTCCAAAATATTAACTTATCAGGAAATGGGGGGAAAATGTAAAAAGAAAACATGTTTTTAAAACAACACAATAAAGCCTCATCAAAGTTGGTATGGTAACTTTATACATTGTCAGATACTTGAATATGTCCTTATATTATCATCACTTTTGTCAGATACTTGAATATGTCCTTATATTATCATCACTTTTGTCAGATACTTGAATATGTCCTTATATTATCATCACTTTACCCAAATACAGCACAAGTGCAGTTAGGAGGTTTTTGACCATTAATGTGGAGATAGTTGTTTTGTCCATCATTGATTAGAATGACGAAGTCAGACGAAAAAACCTTGGAGTTGGAGGCTTTCTTGGGTTTTAAATCCTCTTAGCTGACCTTGTATTGAACTGTACTTTCCTGTGCTTTTTTTTCTATCCGGTCAACTATTATACATGCATATGGCTATGACAGGACTGTACAGGCATGGGGATGGCATGGGTGTATACTCTCAGCCGGCATAGCAGTGGGTCTATCTAGCGACGATATGGGTTGGCTATTTCTGGCACTGGCATGCATTTGTGTCTTAGAAGAGGAGGGGAGGGTGTACGGGTGGTGGGGGCCCCTGAGGCAGTCTCAGGCCCAGGGGCCCATGGACTCAGGATCCGGCCCTGGGTAGGCAACCCGGCCTGGCGGAGTACACTTTTTCTATTTGAGCAAAAAACATATTTTTGTGAAATAAAGAGCTTATTTATTAATTTATGTATTTCAATATTTTTATTGATTTGTTTTCAAGTTTTCTTTGACTCAACACCACATTCACATTCAAGTTAGGTTCATATGTCATTCATTATGTCCTGTATGTACTTCCAAACATCAAACAGTTACCCTGGTGAGGCCTGCAGCAGAGGACAGAAACAGTGTTCTTTCACACATTAAACCCACAAAACAACACCTACGTAGAGCAGTCAGCTTACTGGCTGCAGACCTTGTTCTCATGAAAAAGATGAACGTCTGTGGTCGACATTTATTTCCTTAATTGAAAAACAGCCATTGCATGTTGCACTTGTAGGGGGGAGGGGAGTATGTGTGTGTCCTTGTCAACAGTACCAGTTATGAAGGAACAACATGTTTACTCTCACACAGTTAGAAGAGCCACTGTGTTTCAAAAACTACATTATATTTTTATTTTGACTTTAACTGTGTGCCTACAATTATGTTTGTATTTGAAATGACATGAATATAAACACATTGTTGCTGTCGTCTATCTAACTGTAAGTTCTGCCTGCTTCAGACAAGCAACACAACTGCAACTGTATCAGGCAGGCATTCACGCACACACACACATGCACACACACATGTTCGCATGCACACCCGCACACCCACGCACACGCACGCACACACACGCACGCACGCACGCACGCACGCACGCACGCACGCACACACACACACACACACACACACACACACACACACACACAAACACATGTCGTATCTAGCTATATTTAATATACCAGTATGCAAGTAAAAATAGATGGCTAAAGTAAAAACAGATTATTATTATTATAACAAATATACTAAAAGACTCAAAGTGTGTGTTGACTCAGACACATTGGCAGCTGCTACTCAAGGACTCTGAAGTACAATTTACATTCCTTTGTCTTATCATCCTGATCACACCTTGAGCAGGATATAGGAAGCAATGTTCAAAGAGACACTGTTTGATCTTCGACTGATCAAAGGGTTGGTCTCGTCACCTACAGGGTGACCCCACACCCCACCCGTGTGTTTGTCATGCGAACATACAGTGCATAAAAAGGTGAATGTAATGTAACTCAGAACGAGTACAGTCTCACACGACGTGAGGCTGTAGGCCAGGGGCTACGGCTCCTGGCTCCTGCTTCTGCTATGCTGTTGTACTTGATGCTGAATAAACCGAATCATGATAGAACCTGGGAACCTGACGTCTTCTCTCCTCCACTTCTTATTACAACTAACCAGCCGGGTAACTCGCAGTTTATGCCTCATCTGACACGACACATGGCGAGCCAGCAGATATTGTTGTTCACCCTTTTTGGGGTTGCACTTTGCAAAAGAACCTGTGTATTTTGAGGTCGCCGCGGGGCCGGCCTGAATGCGTGAGGAGGATTGGATCCACGGGAGTTTTCCTACGGCGAGGAGGACCACCGAAGCAAGCCGTGGAGACGTCAGAGCGACCTGGTTTTCTACGCCTACGATGAGTGACCTCGCAGCGGCTGCTGTGATGACTGCGACGGCCTCGGGACCAGATCTTCTCTACTCTTCTCTGCTCTTCCCAGTGGTTGCTAGCGGAGCGCGCGGCTGTGAAGGCGGCTGTGCGGGGAACTTGCTGTGTAGAAGTCCCCCGTGGGGGGAGGAGAGGTGAGAATGGAGAGGCTATCTTTTTGGCTGGAACACAAGATACCATCTGGGACCTGCGCTCAGTTTCTTTCTGCTGAGATGCGTGGACATTGAGAAAGAGACTACAGGAGCAGCATTATCGGATGGAACACTGACAATACGGGACGAGAGGTTATATATGAGAGTGATAGAGTGATTTAAAACCGCGGAGCGTCTATTTTTTGTTGCCGTGAGTGACAGTGTAAAGCGAGGATTTGTTGTGACACTTTCTGGTCACTGGTATTTTATGTGAGTTTACTTTCTGTGTTATTATTTCATTGAAGGTACACTCCTTCTTGTATCTGTATGTGGGCATCTCCGTTGGAGTTATCATGTATAATTAATTGGTACAATGTTAGCTTAGTGAAAAGCTTAAATGTTGTCTTTTGGTTACTAATTGGTGCTTGGCGTGAGGGGACATCGGTCGGTTAAGCCTCATCTGACACGACACACACACACACACACACACACACACACACACACACACACACACACACACACACACACACACACACACACACACACACACACACACACACACACACCTCTATTCTGACCTCTCTGCACTGACTATCTGTGTTGAATACTCAACTTAATTTAAGCTTTTTTTTTAATTTGTTTTTAAAGCATTAGCTGAATACAACTGTTCACCTTTATGTAAACCTGGCTGATGAGGGAACCCTGAATCTTTAGTTAAAAAGCTGTCACCATCATATCTCTGCTGTCAGGCAGAAAACAGCTATGTCCAAAATATTAACTTTTCAGGAAATTAAGATCTTTTCAAACAACACAATACTGCCTCATCAAAGTTGGTATGGTGACTTTATACATATTCAGATACTTGAATGTGTCCTTATATTATCATCACTTGATCCAAATACAGCTCATGTGGAGGTTTTTGACCATTAATGTGGAGATAGTTTGTAGTGCCCAAGTCCTATACTTAAGGTACTACTGGTTGCCGAGGAAGTTCAGACGTGTGCTCAATAACTGATGTCCAAAACGTCTGTTGAGTTCATAAACAAAATATATGTATGTATCTCTGTAGCCGGTTTGTCACTTCAGCATACAATAAATACATAAATAATAAAACAGTCAAAAGCACAGGATACAGACCACCAGCTTGCATGAATCACAGTCAAAAACTATTTGCCTCTGCCACTGGCAACTCCTGTGCCTGATTAGGGACAGGGTTAAATAACCATGTAACCCTGCCAACCGTGGCCTTGACCATGGCCTGCAGTGACATCATACAATGAGAAACAACATGGCTCATATGGCTCTTACACACCAGCCCCTAATTGCTACTGGCATTAAACAGAGCAATTCTTAAAACAAAAACAAAACAAAGAGCCATAGGAATGAAACAAAATGTAAATACAAAAACCCTTCAGGTATTATAAATAACTCAGGCAATATTCAAAATTGCAAATCCAAACAAAGGTTTTAATCTGTACCTTGACAAAAGGCAGATTTTAGTTTTCTTTCTTAAATCCTCTTTTAATATTTGTTCTCCCATCAGTTTGCTTTTTGTCAGTTTCACTGGCACTGTCGTCTACTAGAGAGAGAAGATGAGTCAGAGACCTGTTTAAGCTCCTCAGAAACAAACGTCAGCCCGGGAATGTTAATAATAATAATAATAATAATAATAATAAATAATAATAATAATAATAATAATAATAATAATAATATTAGTGAAAGCTCATCTGTCAATCAAATAAATACAATAAAATAAATACAAATTAAAGGGCCCCAGATTGATAATCTATAGGGTAAGACCCCTACGGTCTGTTTTTACAAACCAGTATTTGTAGTACTGCACATGGCTTATGAAACTATCTAATTTTTGGCACTACTTGCCTTTGTTTACGTTATGGGAGGAAACTGATTACAAAAAGTAAACGAGAAGTGAGCAGTTACAGAAGTGGTCAATTTCATCATCAACTTTATGTTGACATTTTTGGACCGGTAGATCATCTCACTAGATATACTGTAAATGGTGCTAAATAGCAGTAAAAGTGGTTCTCTGGCTGTGTGTGTGTGCGCCCGCACATGCATGGGTCCACTATGCAGAAACAAGAAGGTAGAAGGAGGCATGGCTGGTACAGTATCAATAGTGCAGCAAATGTGTTGCAAATATTCAGATGTATTGAAACACGTATATATTTGAAATATTTCAAACTTTGGAAGCCAACCTTAGCCAATGAGGATGGAATATGGTAAATCGGATCCGTGTTGATCACATGACTATAGAGATACTGTGTACCGATTTGCATGACGTTTGGATGTAATTTGTAGGAATAAATGGGTTTTGCACAAATCGGCCTCTTGGTGGCGCTAAAATAGGGCTACAGTTTCGGAGCGAGCGGGCCAAAGGTGTCGGAGATTAGCCGCTCGCAGACAGACAGACACACGGACAGACGGACGGACAGGGGGTAAAACATACTCTCGCCATGCCTTTCGACCTGGCGGAGACAATTACCAAAAACGAATACATGCATATTCATTGCGACGCATTGTCCAGCAAGCCTCGCTATGTTTCCAGGGGCCAGGATGTTACTTTGAAACCTCTGATGAATGGAACTCCTACAGACATCCTCTGGACTCACAACAAGAACAAGGCCGTGGAGTGGGATGGCAACCCTGGCAACCCTGCTCAATACAACAAGTTCAACGGAACAGTCACTCTCAACACCGCAACAGGAGAGCTCACCATCAGGGGACTGACCAGGGGACTGACCACAGACTTAAGTGGCTTTTATGAGATAGAGTAGGCCTATATACCCCTGATAAGATGCTCCGACCCCCCTGAATCTATACATTTATGGAAGGATGATTGTTATTGCTTAAACATGTAACACTCACACACAAACACACACACACGCACGCACGCACGCACGCACGCACGCACGCACGCACGCACGCACGCACGCACGCACGCACGCACGCACGCACGCACACACACACACACACACACACACACACACACACACACACACACACACACACACACACACACACACACACACACACACACTTCACAGACACACTTCACAGACGTTGCTTGACTGACATCTCCCTAACATGATATGATAGTTTTGTTGCACCGACCCGTTAGGATGGGAGAACTTGGACCTGATTCTTTTGAGTATTAGGGGTTTGATTACCTCAGCACACATACGGCCTTGCATGCATAAGGCATGCTCATAAATGCTTTCATATAAGAGAAAAAACAAAGATATTAAACATACGGTATATAAAAAAATCTTGATTGCGATCTGACTCACATCCTGGAGTGTATCATAGGTTCAGCGAACACAAAAGGCTGAAAAGATGAAACACAATCTTTTTCCTGCCTCTTTTCAGATATATTCTTCTGTACACCTCGAGTACAACAATAGGACTCTATACAATCACAAAGACCACATTTTTGGCTTGTCCCACCTGAAGATCACAGCTCCAGATGCAGCACCTGAGTGATGAGGTTTAATGATGACAAATGACGTTACACAACAGTGCTGCAGTGTGACCAGACAACACCTTGTTTTTCATCATGCTGTGGTTGTATGCTCTCAGAATGGACACCCCTTTGTCTGATTCACTACAAATGCTCTATGACTCCTAAAGAAAACTCTACAAGCATTCAGAACATCTCCATGGAAAGTCTGTGAGTCACAGTGTGAGCCAAATTCTAACCTCACACAAAACCAATCCCTGCCGTCATCTATGCTATAGCCCCCAAACAAAAAATAAATGAATAAAATATATACAACACTAAACACACACTACTGTTCAAGGCAGGTACTGTACATTATAGCTTCAAAATCACATTTACGCATGACTTATGGGCATAATATGGCATTTGCATATTCAAATATGAACCTTGGTGGGCTACAAAATTAATCTTCACGGTATGAGAAATGGAAATGTGAATATTAAAACACTGAATATAAGGAACAGTCATAATGGTGGATCAATGTTTGAACTATTTTAAATGAAAGTGTTCTAACTACTAAATTCATTTCTAAACGAAGGCTGCTGAAAACTCAGGCCAACAGTGTCAAAGAGTCTGTGTATAGTCTGTGTGGTCAACCAGTGATGAAACTGATGCCGATCAAATGAGACTTTCATTGTGATTCAACCTCCTTGCAGATGACAAATTATTTGGTCATTTCAACAGTATGACTATCACAATTATTAGTATTATTTTTTTATATATGTTTATTTGACAGGGACAATACAAAAAACAATGTATCATGTTATAAAATATGAAACCGTTGCATTGTATATGGGGTTTATATCCGAGGCTAATTTGCGACCCCAGTCCCTGGTTAGGCTTTCTATACATATATCTACCTAGTAAAAAATAATCAATTACAAAACGGACATGCATGAAGCTCTAATCTAAAGTACAAAAGCAATAATATTCCCAAATTACAGTCATGAAAGCAGTGACATTAACGTTTTAAAACGTGCCTAACATATTAGTGTTTGCGGCTTTGGTTTGATTTTAACCTTTTCACTAAATATTTTTAGATCAGTTTGTTCCACAGTGCACTTGCATTCCACAAGTGTATTTTACTGAATAATATGACTGACTTGGTGCTGCGCATTGCTACCTTGTGGTCGAAAGGCACTGATCCTGATAATTATAGATTTCATTGATTTTTGTGAGAAAAAAACAACAACAACAACTTTAAAAACTATAACTATTAACTATTTCAATGATAAATCGGGACAATGTTACCCCCAAAATAAGGCTGATGCTGCTCAATTAACATCTAATGCAATTCCACATTATTGTCACGGGTGGTCGTCTAGAATATAGAATCCCAAGTTTGATGCCGGATCATCGGTTGTCGCTTGGGGGTTTCCTATGATTCCCACACACACACACACACACATGCGCGCACACACACGCGCGCGCACACGCACACGCACACGCACACGCACACGCACACGCACACGCACACGCACACACACACACACACACACACACACACACACACACACACACACAAACAAATGTCAGCTATTTCCATGAAAAAAAAATACATTACAAAAAATAAATACAAGTGAAAAAGGAAGACAAAAAAGAAATGTTGTTCCTCATGGAGAAATGTCCTTTTAGCAGACCAGTGACCATGTGGAGAGGTCTGAGCACATTACAGTCCTCCAAATGCCGGCCTTAGGGCAGGTACACACTGTAGGACTTTTAAAGTGGTCGGGGAGTCATCTCATCGTTAAGTATTTCACACTACAGGAGTCTATTCGTTTCTATTCATTCGAGCCAATCAGAGTTGACTATGTCAGCACTTTGATAGGAAAAATGAAGTCATGCACCTGTGCCCTTGATCCCATCCCAACCAAGCTTTTCAAAGCTACCTCCCACTGTCTTTCCCAGGATACAACTAATATATTAATAAACTCTTCCACCCAATCAGGTACTGTATATTCCCCAAATCCTTCAAAATGGCCCTGGTAAAACCTCTGCTTAAGAAGCCTAATCTGGACAGCACTGATTTGCACAACTATAGACCCATATCCAACCTCCCCTTTCTCAGTAAACTCCTTCAGAAGACCGTTTTTAATCAACTTATTAATCATCTTAACAATAACAACATTCTTGAAACAGCACTACTGAAAGTAGTCAGTGGCCTCAGATCAGCAAGTGATAAAAAATAGTGTCTATCCTCATCCTCTTAGATTTAAGTGCTGCATTCGACACAATTGATCACTGTATTTTAATTGACAGACTAGAAAAATGGGTAGGTCTCTCTGGTAGTGTCCTTAACTGGTTCCGATCGTATCTAGCTGAACGACAGTTCTCTGTCTGCCTAGGGGATTTTGTATCCGATCCAGTTGAGGCAGAGTGTGGGATTCCCCAAGGAAGCATTTTAGGACCCATCCTCTTCTCGCTATATGTGTTGCCACTTGGTCACATCATTTGACGCCATAATGTCAACTACCACTGCTACGCGGATGATACCCAGCTGCACATATCCGTCTCACCAGACGACCCCAATGCCCTAAGTGATCTCACTTCTTGCCTCAATGAGATCCATCTTTGTATGAGAAAACATTTTTTTAAACTCAACGACGGGATTCTGGGGCCAGTGAGATTCTCCTCACTGGGACCAAATCAGAAAGAGACAAATTACAATGCTTGGCTCTCTGGCCAGACAGGTCAAAACAGAGGTCACAAACCTTTTATTCCCATTTTAACAAGGTCACAAGAACAGCCTTTCTTCATTTAAGACACATGGCTAAGGTAAGACCTTTTTTAAATCAGAGAGCTGCAGAAGTCCTTATCCATGCTTTTATAACAAGCCGGCTAGATTATTGCAACTCTCTTTTTACAGGACTACCAAAGATATCCATTAGAAAATTACAAGTAATTCAAAATACGGCAGCTAGAATTTTAACCAACACTAGAAGAAGAGATCACATTAGTCCAGTCTTATCAACACTACACTGCCTTCTTTTAGAATTTATATTTCAAGGATTCTATAAAACTTTAATTAATAATTTCCAACCAGAACACTCAGGTCCTCCTCCGCTCTCCCACTAGAGGTTCCCAATGCCTTTCATAAAAACACTGGTGAGGCTGCTTTCTGGGTCTATTGCCCTAAGTTGTGGAATACACTACCACTGGAGCTTAAAAAGGCAAGCTCTCTCAGTGTTTTTAAGAGTAAACTAAAAACCTATCTTTTTAATATGGCATTTATTTAAATTCATCTTGTGTTCACGTTTTATGTTTTTATTATTTTGTATTACTTTTATTTTGTATTGCTATTTCTATTTTGATTCTGCCCTATGTTGACTTGATCTTTAGTTTAACTACATTGTTTAGTTGTGTTTCTGTTTGCCAATTATGTTTTTTCTGGCATTCTACTATTTATTGTCTTAATGTGAAGCACTTTGGGTTGCAATTTTGTATGAAAGGTGCTATACAAATAGTTATAAAAGTTATTATTATTATTTCTTGAAATCGGCTGTCATATATCGTTGTGGTTTTCACACTATAGATTGATCGCCGACCAGGGATTACACACTGTAGTGTAGGATAGTTCACTAGGATGCTATCCAGACCCAATAGATACATTTGTTTTTATTCCAATTCATTTCAACCGACGTCTCATGAAAACGTGCACGGCTCCGATGATATGTGCAAGACCGAGACAGGATGCTATTGATTGACATTAAATCATTAATTCTCTATTTCTCTATATGTCTCTATCTCTCTATCGCTCTCTCTGAAACAAGTCAACCAGCTTAAAAGTGCGCAATGCAACTCAGAAACAGTGTTGCCATGTCCGCTTATTATAAGCGACTTTGGGCTTGAGCACGCAGCTTGAAGACAAGTTACACAACACAACTAACATAAATTGTCAGAGAGAGGGAACAAGTGGGTGAGAGGGAGAGGGGGAAGTGAGTGAAATAGAGACAAATGAAGAGAAACCACAAATTGAAAATGGTGTATTTAAAAATAACGGTTAAAAAAACATAATAATAAACTATAGAGAGCTAGTAAAAGAAGAAAAACAGACATACCATGTGCTGAATCACTGCTTTGTCAGTAGTGCCTAGTAGACCTATCATAGACACGTGTGCACACACACACGCGCGGGGTTGCGCGCACGCACACGCACACACACACACACACACACACACACACACACACACACACACACACACACACAACCACAAGAAAAAGGTTAGCTATTTCTATGAACAAATGAGAAGCAGTTCTCTGGATATGATGTTGGAGCTCTGCGTCCAGCAGAAATACAAGTGAATTTTAAAAAGGAAAACACAGATGAAATGTTGTTCCTCAGGGAGGAATGTCCGTTTAGCAGACCATGGAGCAGTCTCCATGTGGAAATCCTCCTAAACATGTCTTGAATTCTCTGTATACTGTATGTGACTGATTCATATTTGATGAAATAAAAGATGTGTGGAAAAGAAGTGTGTATATATATAGACTTGCCTTTTCCTTGTCCCTAGTAGTGAGTAGAGTCCCTAGTAGTGAGTAGAGAGGAAAAGATCAGTTTTACTTTATTACAGAACGCAGCCAACACACTGTGACATCGTTCAAGTAGAAACATGCCGGAAAATAAATACATAGAAAAACACACACCATGCATGCTCCACTCCATGTTTTATGAAAGCTCTGTACAATTAATTCTGAGTGCTGATGTTGTTTTTGTTGCCACAATGAGGTGGCTGCGGTAAAATAAGAATTACGTAGGAAAACATTGTAACGTACGACTTCAACATTGTAACATTGTAACGACTAGTCACTTCTGATTTGTATAGATCGCCATTACAGTAGAAAGGTGTGCTTAGTATATGCAAATCTCCACCAGGAGGCTCATGTTCCGTTGTTCTGTTGGTTTTACCATGTGAGGAGACTGTGAGGATATCTATTTATCGATCCACTACTGGCAGTCTATCAATCAATCTGGTGACAATATGCTGAAGTGATTTGACGTGACGTCAGTGGGACAGAGCTGGTGTCAATCTAAGATCTCGTTCTCAAAAACAACTCATTGTAAAAATATCAACTTAGTATGGAAATAACGCTCCAAAAGACTTTCAGTGTGTGGGCAATATAACCAAAAGAATATAGTGGCTATTGCTGTCAAAATACATAAGCTAATTAGTTGAAATACCCTACGAGAAGGGGCGTGTACTTCCAGATGTGTTGTCTGGTCTATAAAACACACAACAAGCACCTATGTTTTATGAAAGCTAGTGCTGATGTTCTTTTGATGCCACAATGAGGTGGCTGGGGTAAAATAATAAATATGTAGGAAATCATTGTAACGTGACTAATCTCTTCTGGACTGTATAGATCGACATTACAGAAGAAAGGTGTGCTTAGTAGAGTGCAAATCTCCACCAGGAGGCATAGCCTAATCATAATAGCTTTGTATGGAGTGACATTTCTACATACAGTCATGACATTCAAGAATGAATAAATTATAGAAACCATTAGGACTTGCCTCCATTTCCTCCCCCTGGTCTCCAACTGCGACTGGTAGTGGTCTGTGGTCTGAGTAGAGAGGCAAAGACCAGTTTCACAAATCAACACCGGCTTCAGGCTCATTTATGTTCCATTTTTCTGTTGTTTTTGTCATGTGAGGAGACTATCCAGATATACCAGTTAGTGAAAGGTTATCTCACACTATTTTACAACTAAACTGTTTTTATTGCTGTGATAGCACAGGGAAGGTATGACAAATAACAGACATAACAGACATTGAAAAAAGAAAAAAGGATAAGAAGCTATTATCTCAAAAAATTGTGATTAGGCAATATTGTAATAATTGTGACAGGCCTAAGCATTGTTATAGTATTGCTGCTGGGAGGGTGTGTGTGTGTGTGTGTGTGTGTGTGTGTGTGTGTGTGTGTGTGTGTGTGTGTGTGTGTGTGTGTGTGTGTGTGTGTGTGTGTGTGTGTGTGTGTGTGTGTGTGTGTGTGTGTGTTTGCGTGCGTGCGTGCGTGCGTGCGTGCGTTCGTGCGTGCGTGCGTGCGTGCGTGCGTGCGTGCGTGCGTGCGTGCGTGCGTGCGTGCGTCGGGATGCATCCCTGTGAGCCTGTGTGTCAGCTGGAAGAATTGATGATTGGAGGTTTATTATGAACACACAGATATCTGGTGTTATGGCTGTTATGCTCATCCCTCATGGATACTATTATTCATTTCATATTTGATAATTATAATGTGTTATTATTATAAATGAGTTGGAGGTTCAACTCCAGACCAAGTCACATCACAAACTGCTCAAATAAAGTTCTCAAGCTCACTCACCATCAGTAAAAAACCAGCTGTTCAGCCACCCAGACAACCCTGTATCAGTTGATTAAAAGATTTGTTAATATAGCATCAACATCAGTTTAACCACTTTAACCCTATTTACTTTTCATCGGATATTTAAAAATTGCAGATAAATTATTTGCAAGCTAAATCATATTTGATTTTGAATCGAACCTGACCCCAAGAATCAAAATCGAACCGAATTGTGGGATACCAAAAGATTCACACCCCTGGGTGCTTAGACTCTCGATGTAGCATTTTAAGCTGCATCTGAAGCATTTGCAACAGTGGTATCGGAACAATTCTGAACATAACAAAAGTGATAACCACCAAATGATTTGACACTGTATGTAGCTGCTGAGCAGTAACTTTGTAAGAATGTTGTAAGTTATGTGTAACTTAAAATCAGTAGAGAAACTTACCAGAATATTTCCAAACCAAAGTGCCAAGGCCGACGACAACTACAATGCCAACTCCAGTGGCAACTTTTGAAGACCCTTAGGAGGAAAACATCAGTACATTAATGGGTTTCATTTGCCTTCAAGTAAACAGTTAATGTATGCCTGTATGTCTGACTGTATGAATTATATTGAATCATGATTTAGGCGTATTGTGTATTGGTTAATTTTAACTAAAGATGAGCCACGGTGTAACTTGCAACCACTTGCAACAGAATCCCCAAAATTGTGGTTTGTAATGTTATAAAAGTGGACGCTCAAAACTGGGCAATTAACTGAAAACAGCTGACTGTCACTGCCTAAAAATGGACAATGAAAGTCCACATCAAGGCAACTAGCAGAGATAGATTACCATTTCCATAGCACGTGAACCTATTATATTATATTGTTATGTGTACCGTTACATAAAAATATGAAATCGACATACACTCTATTTTCTTTTCTCCTGTTCGCTAGCTTTATTTTTTGCGCTCTCTCCCTCTCTCACAGGCAGGTGCGTGAGATAAAAAAGAAAAAGTGATAGAGAGAGGAGGGATACAACATTGCAACGGCAAATTCGTATTAGCAACGTGTTTGTGTGATCAGAAATGCGTTGCAACTCTTTGATTGCTATTGGACAAGTTTAATCGCACAATCAGCCGGCATGTGCCGACCGACAACGGCAATTCAGATTGCAATGCAGGGACAATTTCCTCTGCATCGCTCTGCAATGGTTTCGTCGCGTTGCGAATCATTGGTCTGAACCAGGCTTCAGATAGTGATTCATTTTGTACACATCATGGAGTCAAACAATGAAAAAAGGTCCCTGCACACTGTCTGGTGTGGTCCCGCCCACTCGGTACGTAGACCAGATCCTCAGACCTGATCGGGACAAACATAAATTATGTTTGTCCTGATGAAGGTCTAAGGACCTAAACGTCTTTTGGTAAAATAATGTTTTTTTTTGCAAGTCCTAGACAGTGTGCTGGACCTGGACATTGTTTTAATTTGGACCTTCCTTTTGTCCAACGCACCTGTCGTTAACCTCTCTTTGGGATAAAACGGGTTGTCACGGGGATCACTCTGCTTGACACTGAAACTGTTCTTAATTTCACAAAAGAAGTTTTTAGCCTTCTTCCCTTCCTCATTGTTGAAGATGATCATCTGTTTAGAGTCAGGGGGCGCCGTCCATTCCCCTTCCTCTTTCTTCCAGCGATAGGTGACTGGACCTGACTCTGTGACGTCCCCACCACAGACCAGTGTGCAGTTGGTTAGGTGAGGTCCACATGCCAGTGGCTTGACCTCCACGTTTGGCTTTGGGACATCCTCTGTTGGGGAAAAGAACGAACAGCTCATAATTAGTGGTGATGTTGTCTCCGGACTTCAGTTGGAACATTCTAATGAGGAAAAACATTCAGTAAGTTGGCTGTGGGATCTTCCTCAGGTTACAGTTACAGCACAGATAGATACACAAGTTAAGAATAGTCATATTTTAAACGATTCCCATTCATTTTCTATGGAAGGAGGCGTCAAAGGACTCAGCCTTATGAAAATGAGAAGGGAATTCGCTGGCGCCACAGAGGGTAACAACCACATGGCAACCATTTCAGCAGTGACACACAACATCACTTGACATTGACAGAGACGAGACAAATATATCATGGATATTATTCACAGATGGCTACAACAACTGCAGCTAAAGTTAAGAGCATAATGTGGGCATGTTTTATTGAGTGTTTCTGTGAGCCAGCATTATGTTAACTGTATAGGAGTTGGGCTGGACGATATGACTTTGTCAAATCAATGCCTCGATTACCATCAATGAACAAGTCAAAAACAGGCAGTCTGCAAGCTCACAGTGCATCACGTTGCTACGCCTTGTCAGCGATCAGCAATTTTTTGCTATTTTTGTTCGGGCGGGGGCATTCTGTCTGGTGGCTAAATATGCTTTTTTTACACAATAAAAAAGGTCCTGTGGTCTTTGATGGCCAGATGTGGGTTATTGGGGCTAGAAGAGCTACTGTAAATAATAATAAAGAAAACGCCGGGTTATTGTGTAAAATATAACATATTTAGCCACCGGACAGAATGCCCCCGCCCACTGTAAAGAAAATCGCGAAAATTGCTAAAACTATAGAAAACAGTACATTTAAAGATGTTAACACTCATCTTTTATTTACTTTAATTACAATCTAAAACATAAACCTTGGTTGTAAAAAAAACAAAGTTGTCCTTTACAGGGTTAAGTGGTTAATTAGTGTAATCGGGTCACTTGTAAAAACAATTGTTAGACTTTTTTCATGTCAATTTGCTGATATATAATCAAATGAATAATTACATAAATAAAACCCTGCTTCTCAATTATTTGATTAACCTACATGAGCATGAGTCGGTTATTAATTCTATTTTTGGTTAATAGCCCAGTCCTAACAGGAGTTGTCCACCCTGGTATGAAATATACCCACTTTAGTTGTGGCAACTAAAGTGGGTTTCATACCAGGGACCCATATGTCACAAAGTTCCATTCTTCTGTTTATAATGACAAGGTGTTATTAAACCCACCGGGAGCACTAACTCACTATCTCATTAAAACTAAATAAAGCATGGTGAAAGGTGTTGGAGATCATTGGTGCTTCAAGGGGGATTATACATTTAATCACAGCTTACATTTCAGCGACACGCCCACCAGCATCAAACAGTGCAAGCTGACAGGCTGCTTATTTATTTGTATTATAGCTGGCTTTGCGTTGATTCCTTTTGATTTTGTGTGCATGCATGTTTTTCTTTATTATTTCATTTTGAGTTGCTGTGCTTTGGAAGCCAGTCTATAGTGCCAGTGTCAGCAGTTCAGCATTGAGAACTCCAATTGGACAAGTGAGTTGAACAGGTGCAGGGCATGAGCTATATACCCTATTGTAGGCTGCTATTGGTGCTGGGCTGGAAGGCTCTCCCTATTTAAAGGCCACAGTTGGAGAGAGGAGCGGTTTAGCCCTGACCATGGAAAAGCACAGATCTACAAGGACAGAGGAGGAAGGACCTGGACTCAAACAGCAACCTACTGGACCCCCACCCCCATTGGAAAGGGAAGTAGATGCACAAGACACTTTACTGCTGTAATTGGATTTTAGACATTGGAACCTATGGCATTTAATGACTCTGCATCTTTTAATGGCTTTTAACACTGGACAGCTTTGAAAGACCCCTTTCCTTCCCCCATTGGACATTGGATTAATGCATTCTCCTCCTACACCCCTGCCCCATTCCACTGCTCTGCTTTTATTAGTATTAGGTTGAATAAAAGAACATTGACTTTGGACTTCTTGCTTCACTGTGTGGTTTTGTGTGGTGTCTCCCCATATACAGTATGGTCATTGGTCACTGTTTAGAACTGAATACTTTGGCTTATTTTCATTGTTCACACTACTGTGTAACACAAGCAGAATGCAAAGTAAATCTGCTTGCATACCTGCACTCACTGTTATGGTTAAAGTGATTCCCAATGTTGAATGTACAAACACCTCCTGTTCATCACAAATGTATATGTATTGGATAAAATGGTAACTGGATGTCAAGCCCTATATTCAACATTGGGAAAAATATCACTTTAGTCAAACTGCAATGAGATGGATACATGTTGTTCTCCTATGCATATGTTGCCAGAAAACCCTAAGCCCTAACTTTTCAACATCAGAAAATGGATTCTTTATTTACAGCAGTGGTTCTCAAAGTTCATGCTAATATTTATTTGGCCGCCGAAGGGGGGACAGCATCACAGTAAGTAACAGGGACTAGGCATAATCTGTTATGCCTAGTAGGCATAATTTTCTTTCTTTTTTCCACTCCTACCCTTACTGAGTCTCCTTCTCCCCCTTTCACCCCCCCCCCCCTTATCTCTGATCCCGCTATCTCTCCCTCTCTGTCTGTCTAGCACACTTCACCAATAGTGAGGTGGTCGTCCGACAGATTTAGACACATTAATTCATCCTTAATCATGCATTGTCAATAAAGAATGTTAATTAGAAAACATCCTTCCATCAAAGGTAGGGTAAGTGATATTTTTTGGTTAAAACAAAAAGTATTTTGTTAAAAGGTTAAAATACTATATTCTGATAGTAATCATTGCTATAGAGTGTTTTTTCAGTAACAGGACTCTCCCTGTCTCTCCAGCTCTTTAATAAACAGAAAATACATTTTTCGGTAGGTGTCAAAATCTCAGCCAATCAGGAGAAAGTACTCATTTTTTAAGCTTAATTTGTATAGTGTTCCAATTGTGTCTGCTCATTTCTTAGTGTCATCACTTCCAATTTCACTTGTTTAATCTGTATCCTGATTGAGTTCTCTGTCCTGGTTGGATAAAATTGTAAATGAAACTGAAACTGAAACGAAAATGCATTATCTGTTTAATAAAGAGCTGGAGAGACAAGGAGACTCCAAATACTGAACAAACTCTCTATAGCAATGAGTACTATCAGAATATAGAGCTATTTAACACTTATTTTAACCAAGGCAAATCACTTACCCTACCTTTACCCCTAACCACTCAAATTTACATTTTCTCTTTTCTTTGAAGACTTGACAGATTGCATTTAAAAATTAGGATATTATGATAGAAGTACACCATAACATGAACCATAACATTTATCCTTCACTGGACACAATTCATACTTACTCATCACTCGAACCAGGTAAGTCTTGTTCTGCAGTCGACCGTTTACCACCACCTGATATTCTCCAATGTCTTGTTCTATGGTCATGTTGATGACCAACAGTCCAGTTTCTTTATTCAGTTCTGTGCGGTCTCTATATGTCCCATAGTAATCCACATCAGGACCAAAGCCCTGATCCCATTCTGCTACCTTGTTGGGGCCATGTTTCCACTCGACGCTAGTGATGCTTTCAGTAACAGAGGTTATAAGCAATTGAAGGACTCCTCCCAGTGGTATGTATTCCTCTTCTTGCTGGGCTGTGGAGAAAATGATTTCAGTGAAATTAAGCAGTTAGAGCAGCCAAGAATTATTAATAAAGTGTTTAGCAGTAAAAATAAAAATAAAGAAAATAGCGACTGTATACCACCAGTCTAAAAAAATGCATACAATTAAATAAACCAAAACTCAACAATCTCTTTATGACAAAACCCAAAAGACCCAATCATAAATACAGAAATGTGTCTTGTTCCAGTGATGGACAAAATACAAAAAAAGACCAAAGTCATAATAAAGCCGCATGCGGCAGGCTTTTTTTGCCCCAATCTTTTCATAGACCTGATTTCTTGTTTTTTTGGATTGCTTGTTTCTCTTGCCAAACCTGGCAACATTTAGCGTCTTAACAATAGCTAAGATTGAAGTCAGTGTGAACATCAGTGTTAATTTTGACAGCAAATTATGATTTAGTCTTAGTCTTAGTCTTTTGAATAACACGCCATTTAGTCTTAGTCCCATTTTAGCCTTCTGAAATAGTTTTAGTCTAGTCTTAGTCTAGTCGACTAAATATAAAAATATTTTAGTCTTAGTCTTAGTCTTAGTCTTAGTCTTAGTCTTTTAGTCTTAGTCTTTTAGTCTTAGTCTTTTAGTCTTAGTCTTTTAATTTTAGTCTTAGTCTTTTAGACTAAGTCTTTGTCGTTTGTCTTAGTCTTTTAGACTTTTAGTCTTAGTCTTTGTCATTTAGTCTTAGTCTTATAGACTTTTAGTCTTTGTCAAATACATTTTAGGTTTGAATGTGCAATACATTACAGATTTATAGTTGTAATATGAAACATGTCTTGTTTTATTTTTAGTATCAAATGACAAGAAATAAGTACATGACCCAATTGATCTCAGATAAAATGAGTGTATGGCCTATATAAGTAGTAAGGAGCTATGGCATGCACCTGTGCAGAAATCCAAACTAGCCGACCTACAAGCTCACAAGGCATTGCAGTGCGACTTGTTGTGAGCTTGTAGATCTGCTATTTTCATGAAACAACATGTCGGACTTTGGCGTTGATTTTAGCTTTCAGTTTTGATGCTATCTTGGAATTGTTAGCATACTTTTAATCACAAGGCCCGTACCTTTAAAATGGTATATAGATTGACCATGTAGGTGACACACACGCTAGTGTAGACGTGTTTGATTGTCTAAAGAAATGCAAAAAGACGGCGATCCACAACACACGTCAAGAACTAGTGTTGCCCTGTATGCTTATTATAAGCGACCTCGTTTTCTGTAAAGTTGCTTGTAAATATTAGAAGTTGCTTTTTATTTGTTGTGAGCTTGACAGCTTGTAGATCGTCTATTTCCAAATAGTCTATTTTCAAATAGCCGTTGCGTATAGGTTTAAAGTGCTCATGTAGCCTAATAATCACTTAGTTCTTTGGGATTGTTTTCATTGACCTGGTTGCTTACTTCTCTCTCGGTAATCTGGCAACATAGACATAGTCATTGTTTACACCGTCGAAGAAGAAAAATGCGGAAGTGATCCCTCAGTAAAAAAAAGACGCTATTCTATGATAATGTAAGTCATTACAGCCCCATAACGTGGTTAATAAATTATCTTTTGGGATGCACAATACATTAAAATTACGGGAATAATAACGCGACTCGTGTCAATAACTAATGGGATTTTTTTTTAAAAACTAAATACACTTTTTTTCTCCTCCTGTATCGTGTAACTCCGTGCGTTGGCTTGTTGTGATTTGTGTTCGTCCATGCTGGCCCCTAATATGGTCTGCTTCCGGGTGGATCAACCTAACATAACAATGACGATCGTTCTGATTGGATCCCTTCCCAACTAGTCCCACAAAAAGAGTAATTCTGATTGGATCTCTTCTCCATTCGTCCCGCCCTAACATTTTCGTCTCGTCTAATTCGTTGACCATTGACTTAAACGGGGGGAAGTGTGAAGGACAGCCAGGACAGCCAATGACAAATAGGTGTCAAAAGAGGAGAGGCGGGTGCTGCAAAGAGCCGTCTCCCCATTGGCGGGAAGTGTGAAGGACAGCCAGGACAGCCAATGACACTTAGGTGTCACTCGGGTGTCGGACTAGGACTAGTGCTGTCTGTAGAGCCGCCAGCTTTCAGCATGCGGCTAAAACCCCACTAGCCGACTACCCTACTTGAGTCAGGGTAGTAAATATTCCTGGCAACAACTCAACTACAAGTCATTGCTCAGTCAAACAATAACGCATCGTGACGGGTTATGAGCTTGTAGATTGGCTATTATCAAATAGCCGTAGCTAATAGTTGCTTTGTTTGGGCATAGTTTTCATAGACCTCGTTGCTTATTTCTCTCGAAGAATCTGGCAACACTGCTGAGCTGCTTCTGCTGCCTGTTCACAATCGAGGCAGGTGCGTCGTTCATCTCGACCTCGCAACTACTGTTCAGTACGCAGCTGTTTATAGACTGAAATGTGCAGTTTGGGCTGTTTTCTATGTGTTCTGTCTCAAATTTATTTTCCTTTTTTTCCTAAAATTAAGGAAACAAAAGAGAACCGACAATTTTGTCTATAAAAGGCCAAATCTCCCTAAATGTAGGCTATATATGTTCCGATAACTATTTTATTTGTGGTGACCATGTGTTATGCAAGCACAATGAACAGGCCTATATTATCTGCAATTAATTATTATATTAAGCGTACCGTGTACAGGTTTGTGCCAAAATTGTTGATAGTCTGATCTTTGAAATGAATTAGTCACCAATTCATCAGTGGCGGCTCATGCGCGGGGGGGGTTGAGGGCCTGCGGCGTCCACCCCGTGTTGGGACCCACTGTTTGCTTGTTACGCCACTGGGTTGAATTTCTTTAGCAAATATTACAATAAATAAACCTCATAGAGATGTTGTGAAATTTGGTTGGTTTTAAACCAGAAGACACACAACATGAGTCAGGTGTGTCCATGTTATAAATGTTTTAAAGTGTCTTCTCCTACCTGATGTCAGGATGAGTCCAGCTGCTGTCAACAGACAGGCGAGCCATGAAGCTCTGAGGAGACGAGCCTTCATGTTGATGATCTATAACTAATCAACAACACAACCTATACACACAAATGTTAATGGTGGACTGGACTAGTTGTTTGCTGTCTTCATGTGAGACCAAGAGTCCTGTATTAGCCAGGACACCCCCTACTTTGACCAAAAGAGGCGCATCCTTGTACAGGACGTCACTTGTCCCGGGTAAAGGTAAGTTGCATATTTTTTTTTAAAGTGTGTGTGTGGTGGGTGCGCACATTATTGTGAGGAGATAGACTTTGTTCTTAAAACAAACAGTGGGAAGAAAAACTGTGGGTTGTGTATTTACCTAGCCCTGAAACATGACTGTCATCATGTGAACCATGGCTAGTATTTACCTTGCCATGATGTAACTTCAAAGGTGGACAAGAAATAAAAAATAATTGCTCCATTGATTAGAAATTGATAATTCAAAATATGCTCCTCATTGACTTACATTATGTACGGTAAAACGGCTCTCAAAGTCACTCTTTTAGCACGTAAACGAACACAAACAAAGCTGATTCAGACAATATAGAACATCAAAAAACCCAGCGGTGTTTGTTTTTTTAATAAAAATGTGAACTTCCTGCTTAAAGAGGGACTTTTAGTATATCATACTAGCGTGTGTGTGATGTGTGTCGAGAGACAGCTGGTTGATGCACACTGTCATTGTGTGGGAAATAATAGCACTGGGAAAATGTCAAATAACTGAAATATGAAAATATTTACTGACATTTATTATATAAAAAAAGGTATTTAAAAAAAGAAAGTGAACATTTTTCCACATGGAATGGAGAGAGGTGGTCATGGGCCCCAGTCCGAGAAGTATTCGAATCAGTGTTTTGGGAGGTTTGAAGCTTAGTCTTCAGTGACACTGAGGTGTTGGAGTACCAAGAGGTCCAAGCATAGTCAAAAAGGGGCTGAATCAGGGCCCCTGAGAGGGTCCTGAGGGCATTCTTGTTGAGTAATTGCGATTATCTGTATTATATGTTTATGTAATAATTGTGACAGACAATCTTTTGAAAATAGCAGATCTGCAAGCTCAGAACGTGTTGCGATGCGACACGTTGTGAGCTTGTAGATCGGCTATTTTCAAATTGCCAAAGTATTATGTATAGGTCTGAAGTGTTTGAAGTAACTAGTAACTAAAGTTTTCAAATAATTGTAGTGGAGTAAAAAGTACAATATTTGCCTCTGAGTAGTGGAGTAGGCTAGAAGTAAAAGTACAGAAAATTTAAAATACTCCAGCAAAGTAAAAATACCTCAAACTTGTACTTAAGTACAGTACTTGAGTAAATGTACTTACGCCACTGAGTTTAGAACAGTGAAACCATGTTTGTTAAATCATGAGTCAATGAGAGGATATCAGTGTTGTGAAAACTCACTAAAAACAAACATGATTTTTGAACTATTACAAAGTGAGAAGTAAACGGTGTCCTGACATGACCTTAATGTCACACACACACACACACACACACACACACACACACACACACACACACACACACACACACACACACACACACACACACACACACACACACACACACACACACACACACACACACACACACACACACACACACACACACAGTCTCTCTCACAAATAGATGTGTGTTTATAGATTGTTTCTTCTTCTATGCCCCCGACTCCTGTTGCTTTTTGGGGCACTTTTTTCCAATGCAAATCACAACACTGAGTAGGAGAGCCCAGGGTACAAACCTAATATGAAATAATTCCTGATACAAGGTGTTTCCTATGAAGGAGACACTGTAAGTGTTTAACCTCTCTTTCTTAATCTTTTCTGAATTCAAATGTCTCTTTCTAAAGTTATGTTTAATGTCTTAGGTAAAGCACATAGAATTGCTTTGTTGTTGAAATGTGCTTTACAAATAAAATGGCCTTTCCTTATACAGTATGATGCATCATGGATGCATGAATACATGCATTGCTTTTAAATGTTGCCAATAAGTATTCTATTCTTTTCTAGTAACAATGCACTTGGCATTGAAAAAAAGTGAGCCAAAAAGCAACAGGAGTCGGGGGCATAGAAGAAACACTCTATAAACACACGTGTGTGTGTGTGTGTGTGTGTGTGTGTGTGTGTGTGTGTGTGTGTGTGTGTGTGTGTGTGTGTGTGTGTGTGTGTGTGTGTGTGTGTGTGTGTGTGTGTGTGTGTGTGTGTGTGTGTGTGTGTGTGTGTGTGTGTGTGTGTGTGTGTGTGTGGGTGTGGGTTTTCCATTTCCTGAAAAGTTAATATTTGGTTTCTGCCTGACAGCAGAGATATAATTTGGTTTATTATGAATTATTATAACATGTATGTATGTGTAAATAAATGCATACATTTTAAATACAAATGTATTTATGTATACAATATATGCTGTAGTGAAGGGAAGACAGCTATGCTGAGTTAGGGTTGCTGTTTGCTATTGTTCACTGGGTTCATGTTGGTGTGTCGGCCAGAACACCACTTTAGGGGGGCCCATATTCCAGATATTAAAGAAAGGACAGAGAGGGTTTGATGCTGGGTTTTCTCCTTTTACTTTCTCCCTTTTTTGCAGTAACAGACAGATGGAGTAACAGTTCCACAATACACATGTGTGTGTGGTTTTCTGGAAATAAACAGAATATAAAGACAGAATATGTACATTAATATTAAGTACAATGTACCAAAGGGGTTCAGGTAAACATATATATATAAACAGTTAAATGGAGACATTTAGCTGGAGATACTTTACCAAATATAACACTTCACAGTTTAGTTTAGTACTCAAAGTACATTCACATATATGGATCCATGTATATAAACTCTCATATCCATCTGTGACTAGAAAGGCACTGAGCATATGTTGAATACATAAGTATGACTTGACAATACACAATAAACAGTCAAATCCAGACATCAAATGCAGTAGTTACTTTGGACAACCGACCTATTAAAGACGGTCACCAGACGTCTCGACCCAAGACAACTCGACCAGCCGCGAATTTGAGACAGCTGGACCCAAATCGACCGGGTCTAGTTGTCTGAAGTAGTAGCTCTGTGTAACCCCTAGAGGGTAGTAGAGTACAAGGTACAAGGTGACGGTGAGGGAGGTCCTGAGTATATTTATAGTATATTTAAGAGTAAATATTGTAAGCATGCTCCCCCAGTTGCATACTTTTTTTTAAGAAGTGTTTTTGTAAACCTTCTTTTCTAAATCATTTGAAAGTAGCAGATCTACACTAGTTGCCATCATTAAACACAACACAAGAGGTGAAATGAATTAAAGTAACTGTTATTTTATTTGACAAAACAGGGCAGTGTAAAACAATTTCAATGATTGAAAAAAAGGTCAAAAATAGTAGTATATACAAAAAAAAATGAAATAAAATGTATATTACAAAAAGGCTGAGTCTGATTGAATGTGCACAGGAAAAGGTACCAGTACAGTACATGAGTTTACTGTTACAAGGTCAACTAAAATGATATAACCAAAAAAAAATGCAAAAAACGGGTGCATTTTTGGTACCAAAAATGTCTATAAATCATTTGGAAAGGCTTTGTGAGTGTATTTTTGGACTTGGTGTTGTTCACATATGTGTTCTGTGTATCTGGGAATCATTTATTGACAGCCTACACAACCTACTGAGCACTTTAAGAAAAGAAACCTATTTTTTTTACAATAGGCGAAAATGGGCAAAAAAATAAAGGCTTCATTATACAAAAATGTCCATAACTTTTTTTCGCGATGTTTCCGGCAGAGCAGGCCTCTCATTCTGTGGACCTTTATGACCAAATGAATAGAAAAAACACAAAAAAAAAGTATAGCATGACATCACAGGTCCTCTCAAATTTTCGGTGACTGGATCCCCGACTAATAGTGCTTCAGTAAACTAGGATAACAAGTCAGTCTAAACAATTACCATCAAAATAATCTGTACATTAAAAGATAGAAGGTAAACAATGAACCTAGCATTTGTCTAAATAGTCTGCTATCTAAATTATATCATTGTGGTAAAAAAAAACAAGCCTAAGTAACAAAAACATAAGAACAAGTCTGCATGGTCGTCGTAACAAGGTCAAGTGCTACGGGTTGGAGTCTGAAGAGATGAGTTTTACAGTGCAAACATATTCAAAAAAGAACTGAGAATATCAACTGAAATTCTGTACCCATTCACGTCAAATAATAGTTAAGCCTAACCCTTATTAATGGGTGGATCCTGCACATGAAAAAAATGAGTCCCACCCAGCTAACTTAAGTACTGTGCATTGACACACTGACACTGGTAGAAGTGATACGTTCCTCAAGAAGAGACCTTTTACAGACAAAAGTACTATACAGTAAGTGACAAAACTAAATGTTATTATTGACATTTATTCATATATCATATAGAGTGACAGCGCTGCAAGTAATGCATTTTTACTCGACTAATGTTACGTTACATTGTGTGGGTTGTTTCGTTCATGGCTATGAAAGTTTCCCTGTTCACTCACTTGTCTTGAGAAATCACAAAATGTTGAGTTGACAATGCAGTTAAGCGTCGCCTTACATAGCTATTTTGTTTCAGTAGGCTAGCCTGAATGTAGGACCGGCAGATATTCTTAATTTGTGGTGTGACTCCAAATATTGGCAAGATATCTTCAATAGTTGTTCAGTTGATTAGAAATGAATATTCAAAACATCTCCTCGTTGACTTACATTGTACGGCGAAACAGCTCACAAAGTCTTTTAGCACATAAATGACTGCCAACAAAGCTGTTTCTGCCATTGTATGACATCACAAATCCTGTTAGGGAATTTGTTTTATTTTTGTATTTGTTTTTAAATGTCAACTTCCTGTTGATTTTAGTATTTCAAGATCTAGATCTCTGGCTCCGTGCATCCAGTCTGGTTCTTATTCCTAATTCAAATAGTAAAATCAAGTTAAAGAGATAGGGCCCCATTGCTGTAACCCATTCTACATAACTGCTATAATAGCTGATGGTCTGTTTGGCAATACTTTTATAGGTGTAAAACCATGAGTCAACCTAAAAACACGCACGCACACACAGTTCTCACACACAAGTCAAATGATTACGCTTCCTCTTTACATTTTCACCTACTGCAATTTGGCTTAATTTGTGTTCAGAACAACCAGAAAACAGCACAAGTGATGTTTGGCAATACATACCGTTACTTTTCCTTCTATAAATTAAGGACAGGTCCAAAATTCACACAAATCGGTACACTATATCTCTGGAGTCATCTGATGAACAAGTATCCTTCAGTTTTCACATTCCATTCTGATACAATTGATTCCAAAGTTTGCAGGAGGGGCCCCTTTAAAAAAGAAAGAAAAAAAAAATCATGAACGCAACATTTGGGGTAGATCGGCTACCCCAAACTGAATCACAATTAGGGGACTCTAAACAAAACAGAGCCAAAAGCAATTTCACTTACGCACACGGCACATAGTGGTCACCACAAATGCCACTGTTTTAGAAACAGGAATTGTTGTGAGTGAGCCATGTGACAATGACAAACCATGTCAAACAGGGTTTTGATACTCCATACCATTTGCTTGTAAAATTGCCTTCAAAGATTTCTCACAAAAAAACACTATATCAAGAATGCAACATCCAATCAACCCTAAAAACACTCTCATTATGGGGTCAGCACAAACGTGAAAAGTTGCAGCGTCTGTCACACAAACCCTATTTCCCCTGCAGCTTCTTTGCATCCTGCTGGCTGCACCCCACGACTGACACACACAGCCCTGGGTAGGCCACCCAGCATTGTGGAGAACTGCGCTCCAAGGAGCACCCTTTAATAGTTATTTATCTGCAATTGGATGTTTTTGTGCTGGTGACAATATGAATAAAATATTAAGATATATCATTATACCTTATACCTTAACTTTTTTATGCCCTCAACTTATAGTTTTTTACCCCCTGGTATCTAATATTTCTATTTTGGTTTGTTCTATTCTACTTTGCAAACAGTACAGGCCCATACAGTAGCTGACAATATATACTTTTTTTTGGTACACAATGACCTATGTTGGCTTGCCAAAACGATCGTTGTTTGTATCTCGACCCAGGGGGACACCCACCAGCCCCCCGACCTGGGCAGTACCCACCTGCCAACCAGCCTGGGCGTGTGTGTGTGTGTGTGTGTGTGTGTGTGTGTGTGTGTGTGTGTGTGTGTGTGTGTGTGTGTGTGTGTGTGTTTGTGTGTGTGTGTGTGTGTGTGTGTGTGTGTGTGTGTGTGTGTGTGTGTGTGTGTGTGCGTGCGTGCGTGCGTGCGTGCGTGCGTGCGTGCGTGCGTGCGTGCGTGCGTGCGTGATTGTCCCTGGCTCTGGAGAACAGTCACGTATTTTACAAAGTTAGGCAGGACGTAAACGACCAAATGCAGTATATTAGGTGATTGTATTGCAACAGGCCCTGTTGCGGCCCCTGTTGCAGTGGTTCAGCATCTGTTAGGTTCAGTCCCTAACCTGCGTAACTGTGAGCTATAATATTCACTCCGGGTTGCTGTAAAGAGGCGGACCTGCAGGGCCAACTAGCTACTTACTTGCATTTTCCTCTCTACTTTTTCTTCACTGACATTTATCAAAAATAAATACAGATCACAGCTATTAGTTAAAGGGGAAATCCACCCATTTTCAATATTTAACTATGTCATTAATATAGCATAAAGGAGTTGTGTCACTCCTTTATGCTATATTAATGACATAGTTAAATATTGAAAATGGGTGGATTTCCCCTTTAAGGATGATCTCTGTGTCCACCTCCAAGACGAAAACACCTGTTGCACGTTTGTTCAGTTTGTGTATCTTAGAACTGGTGGAGGACACAAGACTCGGACAATATTCTTTAGGGTTCACCAGCCAAAAAGGTTGAGAAGCATTGCGTTACAGCTGTTTAATTGTATCAATTCCTTCTCTGTCTCTTTGTTATGTCCTGGTTTTAGCACCAGGACATGGAGGAGCTGGATGAGCTGGGTGAAAAGGTGGTTGAAAAGGTGACTGAAGAGCTGACTGAAAAGCTGGCTGACGAGCTGCGTGACGAGCTGGGTGAAGATGCTGAACTGGTGGCTAAAGTTGGTGTAGCGGTTGCTGCAGAACTGATTAATATCGGTGCCACCAAACAGTTCACAGACCCCTGGAGCACTGGCGTGTGTGAGTGCGGCTGTGGTAAGTTGTCTCTGAACCATTTTGGATTTGCCTTAAGAGTTCTGCCTGACACATCCAAGTCATAAGACCCAGTACAACATGATGGCTCTGTCTCATTTGTAAGGAAGCTTCCTAGTGGGTAGCTTTTTACGAATGAAGCTTACGAATGTTTCAGTAGGAAGCAGTGTAGCCTACTAGCGTACTAGCACTAGTATCCTAGTTGGGTATCTTGATTTCACTACATTTCAAGGAAACATCAAGTGGAGGCTGTGTGGCGAGCATTACACCCTCAGCTTCTTGCAAATAAAATACAACTACAATTAATACAAATGCTCCAAAACCTTGTCCAGTCTAGATTGATTCATCGATCCATATTGATTGATTGATTTGAGATCCCATATATAACCCGTTGTACACTCTTGGAGTTACAGACCACTAAGGGTCCATTTGGACCGCTGGTGGTACCCAGACCTGACGTTGAGAAACAATGGCCCTCATTTATCAACGCGGTGCAGCCCGAATAATGAGCGTACGGCGAGATCACCGCACCTTTCGGCATTTATCAATATATCCTGAGTCTGACGTGGGCTTCATCCTACCGTAGGCTGAAATCTCACATCTGGTCGAGACCAGTTGGTGACGTTGGCTGCACCCGTTTATTCCATTCTAGACCTGCGGAGCAGCATTGTTTGACTGTCTGAGAGGCATCTGGACACATAATCCACTCATAAATCTGTATATCTACACTAATAAATAATCCCTGTGAAAATATAACATTTTATAAAGTAATTTAAACAAACTGCTTTAACAGTCATTCAGATAAGATTGTAGATCTGTCTGTGTTGAAAATAGCAGATCTACAAGCTCACAAGCCAGCGTTGCATCGCAACACGAGCTTGTAGATCTGCTATTTAAAAAAATATACGAGCGCTTTTGCGCCACCTTTTCATGGACATTGAGGTCTACAAACTTACAGTAGCTTGTCCTATGTTATGGAGTTATATCATAGAGAGTTATGTAGGCTACACAACCTGGCTGGGTTAAGGATATAAACCCGACGCTCCAATATTAACTTGGCGGCACGGAATCACTGCATTCTGCCCGAGTCTCATACCGCTACGCTACGGAAAGACGAAGTTGGGCGGGCGCGTGTGTGTGTGTGTGTGTGTGTGTGTGTGTGTGTGTGTGTGTGTGTGTGTGTGTGTGTGTGTGTGTGTGTGAGAGAGAGAGCGAGAGAGCGAGAGAGAGAGAGAGAGAGAGAGGCGTGTGTGCGTGTGTGGCGAGGCGGGGCGAGCGGGGGAAACATGCTTTTTTTGGGTCGTATTCTGGTTCTTCATGTCGTGACGTCGGGCGTTTTGTGAATATTTAAGGGCGTGTTATTTAAATGACGCTCGTTTTCAGACGTGAGATTTATCAAGGCTGGGACCAAATGTCCGCTCGGATCGGCTGTGTAGGATTCGTTGATAAATGTGACTTCGACGTTGGTGTACGGCCGAATATATGGAAAAATATGCGCCGGTTTATACGCTGCGTTGACAAATGAGGGCCAGTGTGTTAGAATCAGTATAATCAGTCTGTTAGTTAGAATCACTCGTTCATGCAATCAGTCAGTTCAACAGGTTCGATTGGCATGGAAACTGGAGACTGCAGCTGCGTCTACTTTTACATTAGTCACATGACAACACCTTTCTGGGTCATCTCAGTCCATGTTAACAACAAAACATAAACCATTCAGTGACATCATCGTACAGATGAATGACACATCAATGTACAATGTACAAATTCATGTGTACTGTTGACCCGGTGAAAACTGTGTAATTGTGGTTTTAACTAACCCTGTAAAGAGATCTAATCTGGCCACCTTGCTCTCTCGCTGTTCTCCCCTCCCTCCAGATTGTTACAGCTGCTGTTGTTTCCCTTGCATGCAGTGCCAGACGGTCCAAGCCTTGAAATGGTGCCCTCTCATGCCAGTACTGGATGTTTGCTCGTGTTTGTTTATTGGATGCCCCTTTGTGTCCTGCTGCTTCCGTTCTTCCATGAGAGAGCGCTATGACATCAAGGTAAGACCCTCTACCTTTCTGATCACACACTGAAATTTGTTGTAATGGTGAGAGTTAAGCATGGCAATGTTTTAGACGGTTAGAGAACAGGGATTAAATGTGGAGAGACAAGATCCTACCTTCCTGCCTCTCAACTTCATATGCAATGGGAGTGCTTGGGCTAGGTATTGGTTTTGTATGGTGGCGATTTAAAGCATGCACCATAGTCTATAGACCCCACTTGACCGTATTTACACAGCTGCCATTTTATTGTTCATACACACCTCACCCCGTGATGGTACTTAGGAAGACCATATTTTCAAACCCCCAAAATAGTAACCTTAAATGAACGCAACGCGTTTGTTCTTCAGTAAACATGAAATGCATTTCATGGGGAAAACTATTTCATACAATCAGGAGAGAGAACTCATACAGGTACAGGATAAATATGTGAAATTGGACACCAAGAAATGAGCTGACAAAATTGGAACACTATAAAATTGAACATGATAAATGGGTACTCTCTCCTGATTGGCTGAAATTGGCAACCCTCCTGAAAATGAATGTTCTGCTTATTAAAGAGCTGGAGAGATGGGGAGACCCATGTTACTGACCCAGACGCCCTTGATATAAAAACGTTTGAGAACCACTGGTTTAAGCAGACCAGTGCTCCCTCTTTCATGATTAACACTGTTTTACCCCATTTGGGTCAGTGCATGGAAGGCTGAAAATAAAAAGCCCCCCTCTCTCTCTCTCTCTCTCTCTCTCTCTCTCTCTCTCTCTCTCCTATCAATTATGTTTTCTTTCCCTCCCTCCCGTTCTGCGTCTCTCCATCATCCAGGGTTCATACTGTGAAGACCTTATCACTATGTTCATCTGTTGCCCGTGTGCCTGGTGCCAGATGTCTAGGGAAGTGAAGAACAGGAAGAGTCCCGCCACCGTTGTCACTGCACAAGCCCCCGTAGGTAATGATGACGATGATGCTTGATCGATATAGGGCAGTGACGGACAAAGTACTCAACCCCAGCACTTGAGAGTGAAAGTATAGATACTCTTGGTTAAATGTGATTCAGCTATAAGTCAAATTTGTACTTATCGTACAAATTTTGCTTTTGAAAATACTCAGGTAAAAAATTGCAAAGTACATTTTGTTTTGGATATCAATGCATTGCTGTATTAATATTCAGACATCTAAACATTTTACAAACATGAAAAAAATAGTGAATAGCTCACACCACGTCACACCTTAAAAAAAAAGGTTATTCGAATGTATTTGATTTGATTGAAGTTTCTATTTGAAAACATTTAACTTATAAGCAAATGTATAAATAAAAAATGCAAATAACTTTTTATAGAATATTTTTTTTATTTAATTAAGTAAATATATGAAAAGAAAATGTATCTTTATTTTATTTTTTATTATTTCATTTTTTAATAATCTTTAATCACATGTTTTTTTAACTTGCAGGTTAAATAAAACAACCAATAACAATGAAAGCCACAATATAAAAATGTAATAAAAATTAAGTAAACAAAAACATTTAATGCGATCATTGATCATCCCCAACATGTTCAAAAAGGAGTAGGAAGAAGCAAACTCCTTTTTTTTTCTCTACTCCTCCTCCTCCTTACTGCTAACCCCTTTTTATTTAACATTTATAATCCATTTAAACAATTGCAAATTGTATATATGATATATGTATACATATACTCCTATACTCTATCTATATTATCTTATCTCTTTATAATATATATCTAATACACATAACTCTATACATAACCCATATATACCCACTTGCTGTGAAATAATTTGGCGTCACATAGACAGTAAACTCCCAATCTGACCACAACATTTCTAAAAACATAAGTTAATTAATTAATACAATCAACCCACCCCTTCCTCCACTCTATAACAGCTAAGGATGTGCATTTTATACATCCTCTTAAACTGTACACTATTAGTGCTTTGTTTGAGTTCCAAATCCAGACCATTCCATAAGTTGACCCCAAAGATTCTGATACACTGATTCTTCCTAGTGGCTAGTACTGTGTACAAGAAGTTGATTTAGGTTAAGCTCCCCTCTTAAAGAGTTTGGGTGTTCCTGATATCCTACATTTTCACAATCCTTATCGCCCTCTTTTGCTGTATGACCAATGGTTGTAAGTTACTTTTGTAGGTATTACCCCAGATCTCCACACAATAATTAAGATACGGCAAAACCAGTGAACAATACAGAATGTACAATCCCCTTTGATTTAGAATGAATCTTGTTTTTCCCAGTAGAAACGCTTCTTGCCAGCTTAGCTCTTATATATGAAATATGGGGTTTCCAACTGATTTTGTGTTCTAGTATCACCCCAAGAAATTTAATTTCTTTAATATTGTTCTTATTATTATCCAATACATTTGGATACTTTCTTACATGTTCTCATTTTTTACATTTATTTTCAGTCTCTATATTTCTATGAAATCTCTGTATAGTGTATATTTCTTTTTGCAAGCATTTTGTAATCCTTTAGTTAACCACGGACTATCATTGTATTTCTGTTTTCTATTAAAAAAAAATAGAACAATATTTATCATTCAATAATTGGAATATCTTTAGACATGATTCATATGCTAGATCTATATCTTCTACTTTATAATCCATATCCCAATTTTGTTTTAATTATTCATTTCTAAATAAAGCCATGGATTCCTCATTTCCAACTTGTTTATAGATGAATTTATTGGCATCCTTGTCCTCCCTATAATTGCAGTCATAGACTAAAAATACTGGCAAGTGGTCACTGATGTCATTTACTAGGAGCCCACTCACTCATATTGTCTTCCAACACATTAGTCAGCATATTGTCTATTAGCGTGGCACTGTGTGCAGTAATTCTGCTTGGTCTGGTCTTGGTCTTGGATCTTTGCCCAAACTGTATATTGTATTTATGAAGTCCTCAGTATTTTTATGCTTGTTTGGGTTCAGAAGGTCCACATTCGTATCTCCACAGATGGACAAAACAGTCTATTCATGCTTGTGTAGTGCATGTACTTGAACAGTCTGTACCTTTACTTTATGTTCACTTGGATTCATACATATTTGTCCATTTCCTCCATCTCTCTGATGACCAGCACTTAATTGCCTGTTCTGGTGTTTAATTTGATGAAGATTTTGCAGTTTGTTGTCCACGTTAATTGAATCTTTTGCTGCTTTCTCAGGAATCGAGCCTTTCTGGCGATGTCCCATTATGGAAATTAACTGAACTTAATTTTTCTTTAAGCCGTATTTACATTTCAAAAATAGAAGATCAACCCCACCCACACCGAATAACTGGCCTTACCAAACCAATGTATTGGTCAGACTCTATAGCCTAGGTCTGTGCTTTAACTGGCTGGGCCACCATGCACCCGTTTCAGGATCAGTAAGTTACAGAATTTTTGCCTTTAACAACCAATATGTGCAAACTCTGTTTCTATTTTTCACATGTAAAATCAGGTGGGTTTTAGATATATTTTTGTCAGAAACGTATACGTTTAAAGGTAAATATACATGTATGAAACGTTCGGCATTTGACAGTCATAATGTATTACATTGTTTTTTACATTTGAATGAATCCTACGTTTTTATTTTTAGCTGTTTTGTTATTGTTGTCAAACCTCTGTAGCTTTTTGTGATATTTTTCCAATAAAACCTGTACTGAACCTTCATTTTAGTTTTTTTTACTTAACTCGTTAATTTGTATTTGTCAGAGATACATTCTGGATGGTAACCTCTCTCAGTACATACAATGTATTGGCCAGTGCTTTAAAAGCTGTACATAAATAACAATGCTTACTGTCGGTAGATTATCACATTAGTCAACTACGGCCACTTGTGCCAGTTGATTCATGTGGTCTCTAGAGGGCAGTGAAACCTTGTTGCTTGGTGCACTGGCGACACTGTGTTTCATGACTTCTAAATCTTTCTTTTTTTATTTCTAGCAATTTGTAATTACTGTAAAATGACAGCTTTATTTATTTATCTATCAGGGACAGTGCACATCACTTCAACAAATAGATAGAGTACAGTATAAAGCATTACGGCTTTGTATTGGAGCTATTAGATCAACCCCAATAAATGCATTTTAAATTCCACTGGAGCTAAGGAGAGAGAAGCCCACACTGGCATACTGGAGGGTGGGGGGGAAGAGAATCCAGTATAGAGGGCATTAAAGGAGTGTTGGGAGTATACCAGTTTTCAGGGAAGGGGGTTCGGATGGACATGGCAAGAGAAAGTGAGGGCATATGATATGGAGAATGTGGAGTTTACTTTGACTACTCCAGTTAGTGCTAGTCCATCATGGCTGTTTCCGGAAACCAGAATAGATTTGAATATTGTGGAAAAGAAAAGAGAATGGCAAGAAGAGGATATAGGAGCGCAAACAAGTGCTTATCTCAGGCAGAATTATTATAGCTATATGAAAATAGGGTGGGAATTGGTGTGTATGTCCCAGAATTTGATGTTTCAATTGCAAAAAGCGTGGCAGATTACCTATCAGTGTATACAGCAGATAGTGTGGCTATCATCACTGGGTTGAGGAGATATCATTAGACCAGAGCGGGTGGTGGTGTGCACGGATTCATTAGCAGTATTGAAAAGTGTGCAGTCAGAAAAGTCAGTGATATATATATATGCACAAACCTTTGTGCACATATTGTCAGATTATGATCATGTCATAATCTGACTTCTGTTTCCTTATAATGGGTGGATCCTGCACATGAAAAATATGAGTCCCACCCAGCTAACTTAAGTACTGTGCATTGACACACTGACACCGGTAGAAGTGATACGTTCCTCAAGAAGACACTTTTTAGACTACACAGTAAGGGACTAAACTAAATGTAGTTATTGACATTTATTCATGTATCGTACAGAGTGACAGCGCTGCAAGTAGCCTAATACATTTTTACTCGACTAATGTTATGTGCAGTGGCAAATGCAGCGGCAAACGTTCATGGCTATGAATGTTTTACTAGAACTTCCCTGTTCTCACTTGAGAAATTACAAAATGTTGAGCTGTCAAAGATGAAAATGCAGTTAGTGTCGCCTTACATAGCTATTTTGTTTCAGTAGGCTAGCCTGAATGTAGGACCGGCATATATTCTTAATGTGTGGTGTGACTCCAAAAATTGGCGAGATATCTTCAATAGTTGTTCAGTTGATTTGAAATTAATATTCAAAACATCTCCTCGTTGACTTACATTGTACGACGAAACAGCTCACAAAGTCTTTTAGCACATAAAAAAATCACACCCAGTGTGAAGAGAGTGGTGCCTTTCATGAGTTCATTTCATTAAGCTATATATTAGCCTAAGACTGCATGCTTTAAAATAACTTTATATTGGCAGAAACATCTTTTAAATATTTTAACTCACTTAAGTTACTTTTAAGTACGTTTACTCAAATTGTAGATCGTCGTTTTTGTGTGTGTGTGTGTGTGTGTGTGTGTGTGTGTGTGTGTGTGTGTGTGTGTGTGTGTGTGTGTGTGTGTGTGTGTGTGTGTGTGTGTGTGTGTGTTTGTGTGCAAGTATTTTTACTCAATTTAGTAACTTTCAAGTGCTTTTACTTAAATTTGTTACTTTTTACAGACTTTGATGACTTTAAAGTATTTTTACTAATTTTAAGTACTTTAAAATGTTTTACTGACTTTTGTGTGTTTTACTCATTTTAACATCTTTGAAGTATTTTGACTAATCTTAAAGGTAGGGTAAGTGATCTTTTTTGGTTAAAACAAAAAGTATTTTGTTGAAAGGTTAAAGCACTATATTCTGATAGTAATCATTGCTATAGAGTGTTTTCTCTCGTTTGTTCAGTAACAGGAGTCTCCCTGTCTCTCCAGCTCTTTAATAAACAGAAAATACATTTTCCGGTAGGTGTCAAAATCTCACCCAATCAGGAGAAAGTACCCATTTTTAAGCTTCATTTTTATAGTGTTCCAGTTCCAATTTGTCTGCTCATTTCTTTGTGTCATCACTTCCAATTTCACTTGTTTAATCTACATCCTGATTGAGTTCTCTATCCTGATTGGATAAAATTGGAAATGAAACTGAAACTGAAACAAAAATGCATTTTCTGTTTTATAAAGAGCTGGAGAGACAAGGAGACTCCTTTTACTGAACAAACACTCTATAGCAATGAGTACTATCAGAATATAGAGCTATTTAACACTTATTTTAACAAAAGAAAATCACTTACCCTACCTTTAAGTATTTTTTACTAATTTTAAGTATTTTTAAAAAGTTTTGGAACTTTAAAGTATTTTTACTCATATTTAAGTATTTTTTACTCAAGTGTGTGTGTGTGTGTGTGTGTGTGTGTGTGTGTGTGTGTGTGTGTGTGTGTGTGTGTGTGTGTGTGTGTGTGTGTTGCAATCAGCCGCAGCTGTTGAGGCCATCCGCAAACATACAGACACACACACAATGTCAGTCCTTGGAGTGGCTAGCACCACTCAATGACTGCCAACAAAGTTGTTTCTGCCATAGAGCACCGAAGCCTGACGTAATTTACTCATCCTACCTGGGTGCGGTTTATTTCCCCTGTTCAGAATTTCCATAGACTTGTTTAATATCGCGTCAAATAAGAACTGTGTTCCAAAAAGAAACAAATGACCCCGGCGGTTTGACTCATATGGATATGAAGCATCAACTGACGTTGAGAAAACGCTAATGTTACTGCCGCCAAATTAGTTACATTTTCGCCAGAAATAGACTTTATCAAATATGAGTGACTGACTATCATAAACGATACAGCGACACCTCCCTGACAATATCGCCGGGACAGTTTGTTTATTTTTGGACCACAATTCTTATATGAGACGATTCTAAGATGACCCAATGTTATTCTCCATAGAGAAATTACTTCCGCAACCCAGGGGATGAACGAGTGAAGTCAGGACTTCAGTACTCTATTGTATGACATCACAAACCCCTGTATGGAATTTGTTTTATTTTTGTATTTGTTTTTAAATGTCAACTTCCTGTTGAGTTTAGTATTTGAAGATCTAGGATCTCTGGATCTGTGCATCTAGTCTGGGTCTTATTCCTAATTCAAATAATAAAATCAAGTGAAAGAGATAGGGCCCCATGGCTGTAACCCATTCTACATATGTTACAAACTGCTATAATAGCTGATGGTCTGTTTGGCAATACTTTTATAGGTGTAAAACCATGCCACCAAAACCTCCACCAAAAAAAACTGGCGCGAACCCTGGACAAAAGAAGCAAGAAGGGAAGAAGAAAGAAGAAAAGAAGAAAGAACCTCCACAAAAACAAACTCCCCAGCCTGGCGTGAACCCTGGACAAAAGAAGCAAGAAGGGAAGAAGAAAGAACCTCCACAAAAACAAACTCCCAAGCCTGGCGTGAACCCTGGACAAAAGAAGCAAGAAGGGAAGAAGAAAGAAGGAAAGAAGAAAGAAGGTAAGTTCTCAGGTGGATACCCACTTTACCCAGTAGAGCTGTCAAACTTCCTCTATAATCCCCTTTAGGAACATTAGCTGTTGAAACGGTCCCCTTAATCTGCGTCTATGCCTGTGTGCATGCGCTTGCACTTTGTGTGTGTGTGTGTGTGTGTGTGTGTGTGTGTGTGTGTGTGTGTGTGTGTGTGTGTGTGTGTGCGTGCGTGCGTGCGTGCGTGCGTGCGTGCGTGCGTGTGTGTGCGCGTGTGTGTGTGTGTGTGTGTGTGTGTGTGTGTGTGTGTGAATGATTGTCCCTGGAGAACTGTCATATCACATATTTTACAAAATTAGGCAGGATGTAAACGACCAAGTGCAGTATATTAGGTGATTGTATTGCAACAGGCCCTGTTGCACTGGTTCAGCATCTGTTAGGTTCAGTCCCTAACCTGCGTGACTGTGAGCTAATATTCACTCCGAGATACTGTAAAGAGGCGGACCTGCAGGGCCAACGTGGCTACTTACTTGCATTTTCCTATGTCCACTGACATTTATCAAAAACAAATACAGATCACAGCTATTAGTTAAAGGGACATTTCACTTTCTAAAACTGTTTGGGTCATTTTATCGTCTACTCAGGCTTTTGGGAGCACCCTGGACAGTTTTTAAGTTGCTTGATTCAGTATTTAGATATTTGATATTCATTTGGTCAGAAACGCCCCCTTCCTATACCAACAAAAGATATTCTATTAAATAAATGAAAAAAGTAATCGAAAAAACACGGCCCCCTCACGTATTAGGAGGGCAGGATGAGTCACCAGAAATAAGGACGGGTGCTTTTGATGAATCTAACATGTTAAAAATGGAGTTTGAAGTTATAATGGGTTTGTTTAGGAAGAGGGCGTGTCAGATAAAATGAATATCAAATATCTAAATACTGAATCAAGCAACGTAAAAAACGTCCGTGGGGGGGGGGGCTCAGAAAAGCCTGAGTATACAATAAAATGACCAATTTTTTTTATAAAGTGAAATATCCCTTTAAGGATGATCTTAAGTCCACCTCCAAGACGAAAACACCTGTTGCACGTTTGTTCAGTTCGTGTATGTTAGAACTGGTTAGCCTCGCGTAGCCAGACTATATCACTGCGTGGATATGAGTCTGGTGCTTCCATGAGGACGTTTTTTTTCCCAAGGGGCGGGATCAAAACAATGACCCTCGACGCAATTGGTTAGACCTACAACCAACTACCAATCACAGTCTTCCACATTCGAATACTGGGCCCTGATTGGTCACCCACGTCTTCTGGAGCAGGAAATTGATTCTCTATGGAGCGGTGCCAGACCCAAATCGCAGAGTGCAATTTTTTTTTGCACTCGCAGATTCGTTTGGTGCCAGGCTAAATTGTATCAATTCCTTCTCTCTCTTTGTTTTGTCGTCATCTCCATGTCCTGGTTTTAGAACCCGGAGAGGAGCTGGTTGAAAAGGTGAAGAAACAGCTGGATGAACATGGTGCAGAGCTGGTTGAAGGGCTGATTGATATCGGTACCACCGAACAGGGTACAGGCTCTTGGGGCACTGACCTGTGTGAGTGTGGCTGTGGTAAGTTGTGACTGAAACATTTTGTATTTGCCTTAACTCATTGAGTGTTATTGACGTCATGTGACGTCATTTAAAATACAACGCTTCAGTGCCATTGGCGTCTATATGCCATTAGGTGTTTTCAGTGATTACAGTAGTGGGCGCTCCCGGAAATCACGTGATCTAAAAATAAATCAGCCTGTCCGGTCTAACGTTTATAAAATAAAAATATTTTTTTCTTTGATTTCTTTTACCAGATTGCGTTTTTGGTGAAAACAAGTTATATTCAACTGCCGATAACTAAAGAACGGAAGATCACTGTATTTTTTAAGAGTGCTGCCTGACACATCTAAGTCACAAGACCCAGTACAACATGGCTCTGTATCATTTGTAAGGAAGCTTCCTAGTGGGTAGCTTTTTACGAATGCAGCTTACGAATGTTTCAGTAGGAAGCAGTGTACTAGTGTACTAGCACTAGTATCCTAGTTGGGTATCTTGATTTCACAACATTTCAAGGAAACATCAGTGGAGGCTGTGTGGTGAGCATTACACCCTCAGCTTCTTCCAAATGAAATACAACTACAAATAAATACATATTGTCCAGTCTAGATTGATTGATCGATCTATTGATTGATTGATTTGAGGTCCCATAGATAACCCGTTGTACACTCTTGGAGATAAAGGTCCCCAGACCTGACTTTGAGAAACAGTGTGTTAGAATCAGTATAATCAGTCTGTTAGTTAGGATCACTCGTTCATGCAATCAGTCAGTTCAACAGGTTCGATTGGCACGGAAACTGGAGACTGCAGCTGCGTCTACTTTTACATTAGTCACATGACAACACCTTTCTGGATCATCTCAGTCCATGTTAACAACAAAACATAAACCATTCAGTGACATCATCATACAGATGAATGACACATGAATGTACAAATTCATGTGTACTGTTGACCCGGAGAGTCAGACAATTGTGTTATTGTGGTTTTAACTAACCCTGTAAAGAGATCTAATCTGACCACCTTGCTCTCTCGCTCTTCTCCCCTCCCTCCAGATTGTTACCGCAATTGCTGCTGTTTCCCCTGCATGCAGTGCCAGGCGATCAAAGGGTTTTGTGGGTGCCCTTTCTGGCCAGTAGTGGATATCTGCACTCTGTGTGTGTTTAGTTGCTGCTTCCGTTATCGCGTGAGAAAGAGCTACGACATCGAGGTAAGGCCCTCTACCTTTCTGATCACACACTGAAATGTGTACATTTATTTGATATATATATATATATATATATATATATATATATATATATATATATATATATATATATATATATATATATATATATATGCATTTGAAAATGTATGTTTTTATGTCTGCATGTGTGTTTTTCATAACAGACTTCAGATAAGGCCATGGGGTGTTCTTGGAGGTTTGTCAGGCTGATTCAGCTACTGATCAGACTCAGCTTGTTCTTCTCCTGCTGCCGCCATTACCGTGTTTTGTTTTGTGTTGAAATAAGAACTAAAGAAATGGTGGATATATGGATGGGTTTGCGCATCTGGATGACGTATTTCTGCTTTTATGTAGATCAGGGGTCTTCAACGTTTTTCGGGCCATGGACCCCTTAGCTGATAGAAAGATGAAGAGGGACTGTCTATTCTTATTTTTTAGAATGCTTTCCATTCTGTGACTGTCATACAGAAACGTGAATAGCGTGTGCATTGTGGCCTTGCGTAGAACTTTAAAATGATGTTCAGCTCACAACCCAGACATCGTCATTGAAATTGTCAGTCAGCTCTGTGCAGTTTTGGAGAAGTAAAAACTCCCGACTAGACACATACAGTAACTTCATGCCAGACGACACTGTTCTGTGTGAAAGCCATCGAACCTCAGAATGGTGAAGAAGAGCAGGGTGTTCTTCACAGCTTCTTAACAGATTTCATGACATCTGACAATTCAGCACTAATTTCTTTGGAACGTTACAAGTGACTCCCTATTCCCTGTGTAGCATGCAGTTTAATCTGTGACCTGTGTAGCATGCAGTTCAACCTGTAACCTGTGTAGCATGCAATTTAACCTGTGACTTGTGTAGCATGCAGTTTAACCTGTAACCTTTGTAGCATGCAGGGCCTCCATCAGCCAACCAGTGCTAGAGCACCTGCCTTTTTGCTTTCATAGGAGAAATTGCCCTTCTCTTATTCAAATATCGGTCTTGCTGAACCACAACTTTGCTCTCCAGCCTGCATGCTCCCCTTCAATACAATGTAGGTTAGGTCACTTTGTATTGTCATTCTGATAAGTCTGAAAACGTTTTAGTTGAACATGGCAGTCTCCATGTTTCTTGTTAAAACCAGTAGTATAAAAGGCACAAAAATAGCAAAATAAGTTGTCAGCACTCGCTATGCAACACTTTTAAAAACACTCGGCAGAAGAAGGATATATAAATGTTTCTCAGACATATGTGGGTGTGAAGTGTGGTTTACATTATAGGACATTATGCAAGTAACACTCAAAAGTGTGAACTTGCTACAGTAGGTTCTGTTGACAGGCTTTTTGTTAGGGCTTATCTATGAATTATTATCATTCATAATTGTAATTATATGAAGTATGTACACTTGTACTAGACTGGGTCTATATATTGTTTAACTTATCTGTTGCTTAAATTGCGACTGTCCTCCACACAGTGGGGGTTAATAGTTGGGCAGCCTTTCTTACAATTTATATTTGCTAATAGTATGTTGGATTCATGCATATTTTCAGACATTTAATACAAACCAAAAAAAAGTATCAGAAAAACAAATGGGTGGCCCCCCTGCAGTGACTTCACAGACCACCTAGGGGTCACAGACCCCCTGTTGAATACCCATGATGTAGATCCCACAGTGGAGAGTGGAGCGCCATCCCTTTACCAAGTGCACGGCCTACTGATAATCTGTTTCTTGTTCCCGATTATGAAGTACGTAGGTGTGCTTGCATAGCTGATGGTACCATCGGGTTGCAAGACAAAAGACATCAGTGTCAGTGAACTCAATCCAGAGATTTGTTGCCACTCTTCAGACAGCATGCAGGCTATGCAGGTCAGGATTATCCGGCCTCTTTGTGCGAGCTACCAGCTCAGTGGCCTTGTGGTTAGAGTGTCTGCCCTGAGATCGGGAGGTAGGGTTCAATTTCCTGACCGGTTCATACCAAAGACTATAAAAATGGGACCAAATGCCTCCCTGGTTGACAAGCTACTGCCCTATGGGCCACATGGTTCGGCAAGGCGTACTACTACTTGTGCGAGCTATGAAGATTTTGTACATCAATATAGTTTGAGTGGATATCCTGCCTTGAAGTGACTATGAAAACTTTGGCTTTCCCTTGAAAGAGTAGGAGGGCTTTCTGGCGAGATAGACATCTTTGATGCTGTTTGACAGGAATTGTTTTGCTAATACTTTCCCCAATGGTGTGTCGTCTTCCACAAGGTAAGTAGTTGGAGGCTTGCCACCCTGGAATCTCTTCCATGTGGTGACTTACTTGACTTAAGCCCTTTGCTCCTCCAAGGTGCATAGGCCGTTGACAAATGTCTTCCATTTCACTCGGTTTTTAGAGGTTCTTTCTAGGTCTCCCCAGTTGAGCCCACTCTCTGATATTTCTGCCTCGACACTTCTTCTCCAACTGTTCCTGGGGCGACCTCGTTTCCTTTTCCTTTGGGGGTTCCATTTCAGGGTTTGTCGGTGATGTTTGTAGCAGGTTTTCTGATGGTGTGGCCAATCCAACGCCACTTTCTCTTTCAGATTTGTAATTCGATGGGATCCTGACTTGTTCTTTTCCACAGGTCCACATTGCTTACTTTGTCCCTCCACCAGATGTGCAGGATTCTCCTGAGACAGGTGTTAATGAATGTTTGCAGCCTGTGTTTTTTGTTGTTCTTCAAGTCTCAGATCCATACAGCATCACCCGTTTCACACTGGAGATAAAGATACGCATTTTGGCATTTTTCCATGCGGTGGCTGGCTATATATTGTAGCTATGTCCTGGTTTCAGCTTATTTATTACATCATTTATGCCAATTATGCTAATGACAAAGGGTTGCATGATTTAGTTATGGCAAGGTAATAATGTCTGAACATGTAAACATAGACTTAGACTTAGACAGTTAGAGAACAGGGAATACATGTGGAGAGACAAGATCCTACCTTCCTGCCTTTCAACTTTATTCAGTATGCAATGGGAGTGCCTGGGCTAGGTATTAGTTTTGTATGGTGGTGATTTAAGGCATGCACCATAGACCCCACTTGACCATATTTACATTTTATTTTTTCATACACACCTCACCCTGTGATGGTACTTAGATCAGATACTTAGACCATATTTTCAAACCCTCAAAATAGGACCCTTAAATGAACGCAACGTGTTTGTTCTTCAGTAAACATGAAATGCATTTTCAGGTCGGAAAACCTTTTTATACAATCAGGAGAGAGAACTCATACAGGTACAGGATAAATATGTGAAATTGTCAGTAATGACACAAAGGAATGAGCTGACAAAATTGGAACACTATGAACATGATGATAAATGGTTACTCTCTCCTGATTGGCTGAAATTGGCAACCCACCTGAAAATGAGTGTTCTGCTTATTAAAGAGCTGGAGAGACGGGGCGACATGTTACTGACCCAGACACCCTTGACATTAAAAAAAAACGTTTGAGAAACACTGGTTTAAGTAGACCAGTGCTCATTCTTTCATGATTAACATGTTTTGCCCCATTTGGGTCAGTGCATAGAGGGCAGAAAACAAAAAGCCTTCTCTCTCTCTCTCTCTCTCTCTCTCTCTCTCTCTCTCTCTCTCTCTCTCTCTCTCTCTCTCTCTCTCTCTCTCTCTCTCTCTCTCTCTCTCTCTCTCTCTCTCTCTCTCTCTCTCTCTCTCTCTCTCTCTCTCTCTCTCCCCCCTATCTATTATGTCTTATTTCCCTCCCTCCCGTTCTGCTTCTCTCCATCATCCAGGGTTCATGCTGTGGAGACATTTGCACTACGGTCTTCTGTTACCCGTGTGCCTGGTGCCAGATATCTAGGGAAGTGGAGAAGAAGAAGAGTGAAGAGGCTGTGGTCACTGAACAAGTTTCTTGTTGTTGTTAAAAAGGTTAAAGTACTATATTCTGATAGTAATCATTGCTACAGAGCGTTTGTTCGGTCACAGGGGTCTCTCCAGCTCAGAATATATGTACATTTTCAGGTGGTGACAACATTTAAGCCAATCAGGAGAGAGCACTGAAAATGCATTTTCTGTTTAATAAAGAGCTGGAGAGACATGGGAGACTCCTTTTACTGAACAAACACTCTATAGCAATGAGTACTATCAGTAAATAGAACTATTTAACACTTGTTTTAACCAAAGTAAATCACTTACCCTATACCTTTAAATATGACTAATAAGTGAAAAATTGCTTTGACAAATGTAGCTTTTAATAATAGATATTCAAAATAATTGCAAAGTAAATTTTGTTTTGGGGATCAATGCATTGCTGTATTCATATTTAGACATCTAAAAATGTTCCAAACATGAAAAATAATAGTGAATAGCTCACACCACGTCACAACTTTTGAAAAAATATATATTATATATTATATTATAAAATATTTGATTTGATTGAAGTTTCTATTTGAAAACATTTATAAGCAAATGTATAAATAAAAAATGCAAATACCTTTTTATAGAATATTTTGTATTTAATTAAGCAAATGCATGAAAAGACCATTTAACTTTAATTATGCAAATTAACTGAACTTAATTTTTCTTTAAGCCTTATTTAAAACATTTCAAAAATATAAGATCAACCCCACCCACACTGAATAACTGCCGGTACCGATGTCTTTCAAAACAATGGCCCATATTTCGACCAAACCAATGTATCGGTCACACTCTATAGCCTCGGTCTGTGCATTAACTGGCTGGGCCATCGAGCACCCCATTGCCAAATACAACCAATATGTGCCAACTCTGTTTCTATTTTTCACATGTAAAATCTGGTGGGTTTTAGGTGTATAATTGATTGTAATTTGTCAGAACATTATACGTTTTTGAAAAAGAAGGTAAATATACATCTATGAAACATTTGGCATTTGGCAGTCATAATGTATTACATTGTTTTAAGCGTTACTAATGTTAGTACAGTAATGTATGATCATTGATCTTTCAGCGACTCAAGCATTTTTTTAATATTTGAATTAATTCTATTTTGAGCTGTTTTGTTATTGTTGTCAAACCTCTGTACCTTTTTGTGATATTTTTCCAATAAAACCTGTACTCCATATACAACCCACATTACTCCATAAAACCTTCATTTTAGTTTTTTTTACTTAACTTGTTAATTTGTATTTGTCAGAGATGGAAAGAGAAAGTGCAATAATTAGACTTTTGACCAAGCTCCTCATATTTGTCACTCAAAACCATTTCACATAAACTGTGCGCACTCATCATTTTGTTGCAAGTTAACAACCGCAAATTATAAATCTGTGACAGCTGTTTTCAAATGGAGCAAAGAGAGCTGTGTGTGCGCGCGCGCCCTAGTGAGTGAGAGTGTGCTGTGTGTGTGTCACAATTCAATTCACTGCAGCTTTATTGGCATGAGGAAACATATGTTTATTGCCAAAGCAAGTGTCAAAAGAATAATACAATTTTAGAAGAAAAAAAACAAGACAAAAATCATTTGCAGCTTGGCTACCAAAGTCTTGCAATCCCAGATTTGACCACCACGCGAAGCCAGCTTCACTGTTCTACCACGGTTCTGGAGGCTTGGTTCAGAGTATGGGAAAACATATATACATGTTGGCAAGGTTACATACTTGGTTCGTATAAAGCTTTTTGAAGCAAATAGCAGCAATTATTTAGGATTTTTCAGGATTTTTTTGGGACAATTGGCATCTAAAATTACAAAAAGCCTCAGATTTCAAATGTATTAGTATAAACGGAGCGTTTATATGTGCAGTAGGTCTATGTCAGAGGTCCAGAGTAGGTACAATATGGGAGTTTTTTGTCTTTGGTCATGTTTTCACCCTACGGCCTCTGTTGGCCTCTGTTACCCTTTCCTTCACCAAGACCTCTCACCTTGCCTCCTCGTGGCAGCAAACTAGAGTCTTGTGACTCCAGGTTAACAGGTGAGGCTTCGTAGGCAGCAGTGGGCCCTAGGGGCGAGTTATACCTTCCACCAAAGCCATATGCCGGTATGCCAGATGCCCAGTCCACCCCTGGAACTTCACTGTCTTGCTCCGGGACACTTAGACATGAAACCAGGAGGAACGAGGATTGGACTGGGAACCATGTGATTTCAAGTCAACCGCTCTACCTCCAGCACCATTACCAAGCCACCCTGTAATAATCCTGACATTAAAACATGATAAAGAAATATATAAACATTACATTCTGGATGGTAACCCCGCTCAGTACATAGAATGTATTGGCCAGTGCTTTAAAAGCTGTACATAAATAACAATGCTTCACTTGTGCCAGTTGATTCATGTGGTCTCTAGAGGGCAGTGAAACCTCATTGTCGCTTGGTGCACTGGCGACACTGTGTTTCATGACTTCTAAAGCTTTATTTTTTTCTTTCTAGCAATTTGTAATTACTGTAAAATGACAGCTTTATTTATTTATCTATCAGGGACAGTGCACATCACTTCAACATATAGATAGAGTACAATATAAAGCATTATGGCTTTGTATTGGAGCTATTAGATCAACCCCAATAAATGCATTTTAAATTCCACTGGAGCTAAGGAGAGAGAAGCTCACACTGGCATACTGGATTAGAATAAAAGGTGTGTGGGGGGGCGGGGGGGGGGGGGGGGAGAGAATCCAGTAAAGAGTAGTAAATACCAGTTTTCAGGGAAGGGGGTTCGGATGGACATGGCAAGAGAAAGTGAGGGCATATGATATGGAGAATGTGGAGTTTACTTTGACTACTCCAGTTAGTGCTAGTCCATCATTGTTTACGGAAACCAGAATAGATTTGAGTATTGTGGAAAAGAAAAGAGAATGGCAAGAAGAGGATATAGGAGCGCAAACAAGTGCTCATCTCAGGCAGAATTATTATAGCTATATGCAAATATTTAGAGATGGGTTTAAAGACAAGCAGCATAGGGTGGGAATTGGTGTGTATGTCCCAGAATTTGACGTTTGCATTGCAAAAAGAATGCCAGATTACCTATCAGTGTATACAGCAGAGAGTGTGGCTATCATCATCACTGGGTTGAGGAGGTTAGACCAGAGCGGGTGGTGGTGTGCACGGATTCATTAGCAGTATTGAAAAGTGTGCAGTCAGAAAAGTCAGTGATATATATATGCACAAACCTTTGTGCACATATTGTCAGATTATGATAATGTCATAATCTGACTTCTGTTTCCTTATTAATGGGTGGATCCTGCACGTGAAAAATATGAGTCCCACCCAGCTAACTTAAGTACTGCGCATTGACACACTGACACCGGTAGAAGTGATACGTTCCTCAAGAAGACACTTTTTACAGACTACACAGTAAGTGACTAAACTAAATGTAATTATTGACATTTATTCATATGTCATACAGAGTGACAGCACTGCAAGTAGCCTAATACATTTTTACTCGACTAATGTTATGTTACATTGTGTGGGTTGTTTCGTTGGTCTCTGTTCCCAACAATGCAGTGGCAAACGTTCATGGCTAGAATGTTTTACTAGAAACTTCCCTGTTCTCACTTCTCTTGAGAAATGACAAAATGTTGAGTTGTCAAAGATGAAAATGCAGTTAGTGTCGCCTTACATAGCTATTTGTTTCAGTAGGCTAGCCTGAATTTAGGACTGGCAGATATTCGTAATATGTGGTGTGACTCCAAATATTGCCAAGATATCTTCAATAGTTGTTCAGTTGGTTAGAAATTAATATTCAAAACATCTCCTTGTTGACTTACATTGTACGGCGAAACAGCTGTTTCGCCGTACACTGGCAGTCTTTTAGCACATAAATGACTGCCAACAAAGCTGTTTCTGCCATTGTATGACATCACAAACCCCTGTATGGAATTTGTTTTAATTTTGTATTTGTTTTTAAATGTCAACTGCCTGTTTATTTTAGTATTTGAAGATCTAGATCTCTGGATCCGTGCATCCAGTCTGGGTCTTATTCCTAATTCAAATAGTAAAATCAAGTTAAAGAGATAGGGCCCCATGGCTGTAACCCATTCTACATATGTTACAAACTGCTATGATAGCTGATGGTCTGTTTTGCAATACTTTTATAGGTGTAAAACCATGCCACCAAAACCTCCACCAAAACAAACTTCCAAGCCTGGCGTGAACCCTGGACAAAAGAAGCAAGAAGAGAAGAAGAAAGAAGGAAAGAAGAAAGAACCTCCACAAAAACAAACTCCCAAGCCTGGCGTGAACCCTGGACAAAAGAAGCAAGAAGAGAAGAAGAAAGAACCTCCACAAAAACAAACTCCCAAGCCTGGCGTGAACCCTGGACAAAAGAAGCAAGAAGGGAAGAAGAAAGAACCTCCACCAAAACAAACTCCCAAGCCTGGCGTGAACCCTGGACAAAAGAAGCAAGAAGAGAAGAAGAAAGAAGGAAAGAAGAAAGAACCTCCACAAAAACAAACTCCCCAGCCTGGCGTAAAACCTGGACAAAAGAAGCAAGAAGGAAAGGAGCAAGAAGGGAAGAAGAAAGAAGGTAAGTTCTCAGGTGGATACCCATTAGAGCTGTCAAACTTCCTCTATAATCCCATTTATAGAGGAACATTAGCTGTTGAAACGGTCCCCTTAAGGCTGCCTCTATGCGTGCGTGCATGCGCATGCGCTTGACCTGCAGGGCCAACGTGGCTATACTTGCATTTTCCTCTCTACTTTTTCTTCACTGACATTTATCAAAAACAAATACAGATCACAGCTATTAGTTAAAGGGACATTTCACTTTCTAAAAATGTTTGGGTCATTTTATCGTCTACTAAGGCTTTTGGGAGCACCCCGGACAGTTTTTAAGTTGCTTGATTCAGTATTTAGATATTTGTTATTCAATCAGAAACGCCCCCCCCTCCTCCTATACAAAAAAAAAATCTATTAAATAAATGAAAAAAGTAATCGAAAAAACACGGCCCCCTCACGTATTAGGAGGGCACCAGAACCAAGGACCAGTGGTGGCTTATCCAACGCCTCCCCTCCGACTCTGATTTGACAGGTTTTTCTTCGACCGTGAAAAGCCATAGGCTAACATTATGACACCAGACCAAGAGGAGCAGTCCACTCAGAGAGTGGGCGGGGTCTATGGTCTGGATCCAGGCTACAGAAAATCCTGAGTAGACGATAAAATGACCCAATTATTTTTTTTAAAGTGAAATATCCCTGTAAGGATGATCTCTAAGTCAACCTCCAAGACGAAAACATCTGTTGGACAATATTCTTTAGGGGTCGAAAGGTTGAGAAGCACTGCATTACAGATGTTTAATTGTATCAATTCCTTCTCTCTCTCTTTGTTTTGTCGCCATCTCTATGTCCTGGTTTTAGCACCCGGAGAGGAACAGCTGGATGAACTTGGTGCAGAGCTGGTTGGGGTGCTGGTTGGGGGGCTGGTTGGAGGGCTGGTTGGAGGGCTGAAGCAAGGTACAACTCCCCAGCCTAACGTGAACCCTGGACAAAAGAAGCAAGGAACGACTCCCCAGCCTGACTTGAACCCTGGACAAAAGAAGCAAGAAGGCAAGAATAAAGAAGGAAAGAAGAAAGACGGTAAGTTCTCGGGTGGATACCCAGTAGAGCTGTTAAACTTCTCTATAATCCCATAGAGGAACATTAGCTGTTGAAACGGTCCCCTTAAAGAGGTGGTGCCATGGTTTTGCACTTTTTCTGTTTTTCATGTGTCTATGAGGTTGATAGAACTTCATTAAGGCCCCCGCTGGTGGTTTTATGGTGTTTCATGTCTTCTCTGACTATTTGGAGTCTTTTCCTGGAGGCTGAAACCTTGAGAGTCAAACGTGCCAATAGAGAAACAGGGGCATAGTGACATCACAGAGCCCCCAAAAAACATACCCTCCCCCTCATTATCATAACACAACAGGTGTGGGCATGAGGAGGAGGAGGGACTAGGACAGGTGGGTGGTGCTAAGGTGGTGGAGGAGGTGCTAAGGTGAGAACCAGGCATACTTAATGAACTGGAGGCGTGTCCACATAAAAACATTTTTTTTTAACAATTTCTGTACACTTTTTTTTTTGAAAAAAATCCTTACATAATAATAATACCTTATGATCAGGTTTTAGGGTTGAAAAATATCATGGCACTCCATCTTTAAGCCTGCCTCTATGTGTGCATGCTCTCTCTCTCACACACACACACACACACACACACACACACACACACACACACACACACACACACACACACACACACACACACACACAGTTCACACTGTTGCCCAGGCCACATGTAGCAGCATTTCTATTTTGGTTTGTCCTATTCTACTTTGCAAACAGTACAGGCCCATAGAGTAACCAGCAGACAATATAAAACAAATTGTGCACAATTACCTATGTTGGCCAGCCAAAATTATCGTTGTTTCTATCTCAACCCAGGGGGATACCCACGTGTGTGTGTGTGTGTGTGTGTGTGTGTGTGTGTGTGCGTGCGTGCGTGCGTGCGTGCGTGCGTGCGTGCGTGCGTGCGTGCGTGCGTGCGTGCGTGCGTGCGTGCGTGCGTGCGTGCGTGTACGATTGTCCCTGGTGTCATATCACGTATTTTACAAAGTTAGGCAGGATGTAAACGACCAAGTGCAGTATATTAGGTGATTGTATTGCAACAGGCCCTGTTGCACTGGTTCAGCATCTGTTAGGTTCAGTCCCTAACCTGCGTGACTGTGAGCTAATATTCACTCCGAGTTGCTGTAAAGAGGCGGACCTGCAGGGCCAACGTACTAGCTACTTACTTGCATTTTCCTCTCTACTTTTTCTTCACTGACATTTATCAAAAACAAATACAGATCACAGCTATTAGTTAAAGGGATATTTCGCATTCAAAACAATTTTGGGTCATTTTATCGTCTACTCAGGCTTTTGGGAGCACCCCGGACAGTTTGTACGTTGCTTTGATTCAGTATTTAGATATTTGATATTCATTTTATCAGAAATGCCCCCTTCTTATACAAAACAAAAACATTAAAGAGTAATCGAAAAAACACGGCCCCCTCACATATTAGGAGGGCAGGATGAGTCACCAGAACCAAGGACGGGTGTTTTTGATGAATATAACATTTAAAAAATTGAGTTTGAAGATAATGGGTTTGTTTAGGAAGGGGGCATGTCTGTTAAAATTAATATCAAATATCTATGTACAGAATCAAGCAACTTAAAAAACGTCTGGGGGGCTCAGAAAATCCTGAGTAGACGAGAAAATTACCCAATTTTTTTTTTAAAGTGAAACATCCCTGTAAGGATGATCTCTAAGTCAACCTCCAAGACGAAAACATCTGTTGACATTTGTTCAGTTTGTGTATGTTAGAACTGGTGGAGGTCACAAGACTTGGACAATATTCTTTAGGGGTCAAAAGGTTGAGAAGCACTGCGTTACAGATGTTTAATTGTATCAATTCCTTCTCTCTCTCTTTGTTTTGTCGCCATCATCATGTCCTGGTTTTAGCACCCGGAGAGGAACAGCTGGATGAACTTGGTGCAGAGCTGGTTGGGGGACTGGTTGGAGGGCTGGTTGGAGGGCTGGTTGGAGGGCTGAAGCAAGGTACAACTCCCCAGCCTGACTTGAACCCTGGACAAAAGAAGCAAGAAGGCAAGAATAAAGAAGGAAAGAAGAAAGACGGTAAGTTCTCGGGTGGATACCCAGTAGAGCTGTTAAACTTCTCTATAATCCCATAGAGGAACATTAGCTGTTGAAACGGTCCCCTTAAGCCTGCCCCTATGTGTGCATGCTCTCTCTCTCACACACACACACACACACACACACACACACACACACACACACACACACACACACACACACACACACACACACACACACACACACACACACACACACACACACACACACACACACACACACACACACACACACACACACACACACACAGTTCACACTGTTGCCCAGGCCACATGTAGCAGCTCTGCCTTATTCACAGTGCTGCTCTCAGCTTTCCTCACTCACAATGTTTTTGGGTGTTAAAGAGGTGGTGCCATGGTTTTGCACTTTTTCTGTTTTTCATGTGCCTATGAGGTTGATAGAACTTCATTAAGGCCCCCGCTGGTGGTTTTATGGTGTTTCATGTCTTCTCTGACTATTTGGAGTTTTTTCCTGGAGGCTGAAACCTTGAGAGTCAAACGTGCCAATCCAAAAACAGGGGCATAGTGACATCACAGAGCCCCCAGAAAACATACCCTCCCCCTCATTATCATAACACAACAGGTGTGGGCATGAGGAGGAGGAGGGACTAGGACAGGTGGGTGGTGCTAAGGTGGTGGAGGAGGTGCTAAGGTGAGAACCAGGCATACTTAATGAACTGGAGGCGTGTCCATAAAAACATTTTTTTTAAACAATTTCTGTACACTTTTATTTTTATTTTTAAATCCTTACATAATAATAATACCTTATGATCAGGTTTTAGGGTTGAAAAATATCATGGCACTCCATCTTTAACTTGCCAAATACAGTGACAATGTATAGCCAATGTCCTGGACAAAAGTCAAATGATTACACTTCCTCTTTACATTTTCACCTACTGCAATTTGGCTTAATTTGTGTTCAGAACAATACCGTTACTGTTCCTTTTCTAAATTATGGACATTGCTGCACCGATCGGTGTGAAGGTTTGCATGCCCACTATCAATAATTAGGAAAAATCTGCTCATGGTGGTGCTATAACAGGCCGCTTTACACTTTGAACGTAGGTCTTACAATCAAAAATTGTTTCCTTGGATTCCTTGGATCATGATCCAACTCCTCATAAAGGCCATGCACATTTCTACGTAACTAGATTTTCTGTCATTTCGCGGTTTCTTCGAAACACACTTTTTGCTACTACTAGCCTACTCCTACAGATTGTGTCCAAAATTCACACAAATCGGTACACTATATCTCTGTAGTCATCTGATGAACAAGTATCCTTCAGCTTTCATATTCCATTCTGGTACACTTTGTTTCCAAAGTTTGCAGGAGGGGCCCCTTTAAAAAAGAAAAGAAAAAAGGTCAAAAAACGAATTATTGTTTTTTACCCCCTGGTATCTAATATTTCTATTTTGGTTTGTTCTATTGTACTTTGCAAACAGTACAGGCCCATAGAGTAATCACCAGACAATATAGAAGCACTGCGTTACAGCTGTTTAATTGTATCAATTCCTTCTCTCTCTCTTTGTTTTGTCGCCATCTCTATGTCCTGGTTTTAGCACCTGGAGGGGAACAGCTGGATGAACTTGGTGCAGAGCTGGTTGGGGGACTGGTTGGGGGACTGGTTGGAGGGCTGGTTGGAGGGCTGAAGCAAGGTACAACTCCCCAGCCTAATGTGAACCCTGGACAAAAGAAGCAAGGTACAACTCCCCAGCCTGACTTGAACCCTGGACAAAAGAATCAATTCCTTCTCTCTCTCTTTGTTTTGTCGCCATCTCTATGTCCTGGTTTTAGCACCCGGAGAGGAACAGCTGGATGAACTTGGTGCAGAGCTGGTTGGGGGACTGGTTGGAGGGCTGGTTGGAGGTATGGTTGGAGGGCTGAAGCAAGGTATAACTCCCCAGCCTAACGTGAACCCTGGACAAAAGAAGCAAGAAGGCAAGAATAAAGACGTTAAGAAGAAAGACGGTAAGTTCTCGGGTGGATACCCAGTAGAGCTGTTAAACTTCCTCTATAATCCAATAGAGGAACATTAGCTGTTGAAACGGTCCCCTTAAGCCTGCCCCTATGTGTGCATGCTCTCACACACACACACAAACACACACACAGAAACACACACACACACACACACACACACACACACACACACACACACACACACACACACACACACAAACACACGCGTGCGTGCGTGCGTGCGTGCGTGCGTGCGTGATTGTCCCTGGAAAACTGTCATATCACGTATTTTACACAGTTAGGCAGGATGTAAACGACCAAGTGCAGTATATTAGGTGATTGTATTGCAACAGGCCCTGTTGCACTGTTTCAGCATCTGTTAGGTTCAGTCCCTAACCTGCGTGACTGTGAGCTAATATTCACTCCGAGTTGCTGTAAAGAGACGGACCTGCACGGCCCCCTCACCTATTAGGAGGGCAGGCTGAGTCACCAGAACCAAGGACGGGTGTTTTTGATGAATATAACATTTAAAAAATTGAGTTTGAAGTTATAATGGGTTTGTTTAGGAAGGGGGCATGTCTGTTAAAATGAATATCAAATATCTAAATACTGAATCAAGCAACTTAAAAACCGTCTGGGGGGCTCAGAAAAGCCTGAGTAGACGATAAAATGACCCAATTATTTTTTTTAAAGTGAAATATCCCTTTAAGGATGATCTCTGAGTCCACCTCCAAGACGAAAACACCTGTTGCGCGTTTGTTCAGTTCGTGTATGTTAGAACTGGTGGAGGTCACAAGACTTGGACAATATTCTTTAGGGGTCAAAAGGTTGAGAAGCACTGTGTTACAGCTGTTTAATTGTATCAATTCCTTCTCTCTGTCTTTGTTTTGTCATCATCTCCATGTCCTGGTTTTAGCACCCGGAGAAGACAAGAATAAAGACGTTAAGAAGAAAGATGGTAAGTTCTCGGGTGGATACCCAGTAGAGCTGTCATACATCCTCTATAATTCCATTCATAGAGGAACATTAGCTGTTGAAACGGTCCCCTTAAGCCTGCCCTTATGTGCGCATGCGCTGGCGTTCACGCACGTATGCACACGTGTGTGTGTGTGTGTGCGTGCGTGCGTGCGTGCGTGCGTGCGTGCGTGCGTGCGTTTGCGTTTGCGTTTGCGTGTGTGTGCGCGCGCGTGGGTGTGTGTGTGTGTGTGTGTGTGTGTGTGTGTGTGTGTGTGTGTGTGTGTGTGAACGATTGTCCCTGCATGGAGAACTGTCATATCACGTATTTTACAAAGTTAGGCAGGATGTAAACGACCAAGTGCAGTATATTAGGTGATTGTATTGCAACAGGCCCTGGTGCACTGGTTCAGCATCTGTTAGGTTCAGTCCCTAACCTGCGTGACTGTGAGCTAATATTCACTCCGAGTTGCTGTAAAGAGGCGGACCTGCAGGGCCAACTAGCTACTTACTTGCATTTTCCTCTCTACTTTTTCTTCACTGACATTTATCAAAAACAAATACAGATGACAGCTATTAGTTAAAGGGATATTTCACTTTCAAAACAATTTTGGGTCATTTTATCGTCTACTCAGGCTTTTGGGAGCACCCCGGACAGTTTTTACGTTCCTTTGATTCAGTATTTAGATATTTGATATTCATTTTAACAGAAATGCCCCCTTCTTATACAAAACAAAAACATTAAAGACTAATCAAAAAAACACGGCCCCTCACCTATTAGGAGGGCAGGCTGAGTCACCAGAACCAAGGATGGGTGTTTTTGATGAATATAACATTTAAATAATTGAGTTTGAAGTTATAATGGGTTTGTTTAGGAAGGGGGCATGTCTGTTAAAATGAATATCAAATATCTAAATACTGAATCAAGCAACTTAAAAACCGTCTGGGGGGCTCAGAAAAGCCTGATTAGACGATAAAATGACCCAATTATTTTTTTTAAATTTAAATATCCCTTTAAGGATGATCTCTGAGTCCACCTCCAAGACGAAAACACCTGTTGCGCGTTTGTTCAGTTCGTGTATGTTAGAACTGGTGGAGGTCACAAGACTTGGACAATATTCTTTAGGGGTTGAAAGGTTGAGAAGCACTGCGTTACAGCTGTTTAATTGTATCAATTCCTTCTCTCTGTCTTTGTTTTGTCACCATCTCCATGTCCTGGTTTTAGCACCCGGAGAAGACAAGAATAAAGACGTTAAGAATAAAGACGTTAAGAAGAAAGATGGTAAGTTCTCGGGTGGATACCCAGTAGAGCTGTCATACATCCTCTATAATTCCATGCATAGAGGAACATTAGCTGTTGACATGGTCCCCTTAAGCCTGCCCCTATGTGCGCATGCGCTGGCGTTCACGCACGCATGCACAAGTGTGTGTGTGTGTGTGTGTGTGTGTGCGCGTGCGCACGTGCGCGCGTGCGTGCGTGCGTGCGTGCGCGTGTGTGCGCGCGTGTGTGTGTGTGTGTGTGTGTGTGTGTGTGTGTGTGTGAACGATTGTGCCTGCATGGAGAACTGTCATATCACATATTTTACAAAGTTAGGCAGGATGTAAACGACCAAGTGCAGTATATTAGGTGATTGTATTGCAACAGGCCCTGTTGCATTGGTTCAGCATCTTTTAGGTTCAGTCCCTAACCTGCGTGACTGTGAGCTAATATTCACTCCGAGTTGCTGTAAAGAGGCGGACCTGCAGGGCCAACTAGCTACTTACTTGCATCTTCCTCTCTACTTTTTCTTCACTGACATTTATCAAAAACATATATACAGTAGATCACAGCTATTACAGTAGTTAAAGGGATATTTAACTTTCAAAACAATTTTGGGTCATTTTATCGTCTACTCAGGCTTTTGGGAGCACCCCGGACAGTTTTTAAGTTGCTTTGATTCAGTATTTAGATATTTGATATTAATTTGTTCAGAAATGCCCCCTTCTTATACAAAAAATAAATTAAAAAAATGAAATGAGTAATCGAAAAAACACGGCCCCCTCAAGTATTAGGAGGGCAGGATGAGTCACCAGAACCAAGGACGGGTGTTTTTGATGAATATAACATTTAAATAATTGAGTTTGAAGTTATAATGGGTTTGTTTAGGAAGTGGGCGTGTCTGTTAAAATGAATCAAATATCTAAATACTGAATCAAGCAACTTAAAAACCGTCTGGGGGGCTCAGAAAAGCCTGAGTAGACGATAAAATGACCCAATTATTTTTCTTTAAAGTGAAATATCCCTTTAAGGATGATCTCTGAGTCCACCTCCAAGACGAAAACACCTGTTGCGCGTTTGTTCAGTTCGTGTATGATAGAACTGGTGGAGGTCACAAGACTTGGACAATATTCTTTAGGGGTCAAAAGGTTGAGAAGCACTGTTACAGCTGTTTAATTGTATCAATTCCTTCTCTCTGTCTTTGTTTTGTCACCATCTCCATGTCCTGGTTTTAGCACCCGGAAAAGACAAGAAGAAAGACGTTAAGAAGAAAGACGGTAAGTTCTCGGGTGGATACCCAGTAGAGCTGTCATACATCCTCTATAATTCCATTCATAGAGGAACATTAGCTGTTGAAACGGTCCCCTTAAGCCTGCCCCTATATGCGCATGCACTTGCGTTCACGCACGCATGCACACGTGTGTGTGTGTGTGTGTGTGTGTGTGTGTGTGTGTGTGTGTGCGCGCATGCACTTG
>NC_139950.1:10611807-10746807 GCF_963454915.1 Gymnoscopelus microlampas
TAGAACTGGTGGAGGTCACAAGACTTGGACAATATTCTTTAGGGGTCGAAAGGTTGAGAAGCACTGCGTTACAGCTGTTTAATTGTATCAATTCTCTCTCTTTGTTTTGTCATCATCGCCAGAGGAGGAGCTGGTTGAAGAGGTGGAGGAACAGCTGGATGAACTTGGTGAAGAGCTGGTTGAAGGGCTGATTGATATCGGTACCACCGAACAGGGTACAGGCACTTGGGGCACTGACCTGTGTGAGTGTGGCTGCGACGGTAAGTTGTGTCTGAAACATTTTGTATTTGCCTTAACTCATTGAGTGTTATTGACGTCATGTGATGTCATTTAAAATACAACGCTTCAGTGCCATTGACGTCTATATGCCATTAGGTGTTTTCAGTGATTACAGTAGTGGGCGCTCCCGGAAATCACGTTATCTAAGAAAAATTCAGCCGCTCCGGTCTAACGTTTATAATATAAAAATACATTTTTCTTTGATTTCTTTTACCAGATTGCGTTTTTGGTGAAAACAAGTTATATTCAACAGCCGATAACTAAAGAACGGAAGATCACCATATTTTTTAAGAGTGCTGCCTGACACATCCAAGTCACAAGACCCAGTACAACATGATGGCTCTGTATCATTTGTAAGGAAGCTTCCTAGTGGGTAGCTTTTTACGAATGCAGCTTACGAATGTTTCAGTAGGAAGCAGTGTACTAGTGTACTTACTAGCACTAGTATCCTAGTTGGGTATCTTGATTTCAACACCTTTCTGCGTCATCTCAGTCCATGTTAACAACAAAACATAAACCATTCAGTGACCTCATCATACAGATGAATGACACATGAATTTACAAATTCATGCATACTGTTGACCCGGAGAGCCAGACAACTGTGTTATTATTGTTTTAACTAACCCTGTAAAGAGATCAGATACTAATCTGACCACCTTGCTCTCTCGCTCTTCTCCCCTCCCTCCAGATTGTTACCGCTGCTGTTGTTTCCCCTGCATGCAGTGCCAGGCGGTCAAAGCCTTTGGCTGGTGCCCTGTCTGGCCAGTAGTGGATTGTTTTGCGTGTGTGTTTAGTTGCTGCTTCCGTTATTCCATGAGAAAGCGCTATGACATTGAGGTAAGACCCTCTACCTTTCTGATCACACAATGAAATTTGTTGTAATGGTGAGAGTTAAGCATGGCAATGTTTCAACTTCATACAGTATGCAACAGGAGTGCCTGGGCTAGGTATTGGTTTTGTACGGTGGTGATTTAAGGCATGCACCATAGACCCCACTTGACCGCATTTACACAGCTGCCATTTTATTTTTCATACACACCTCACCCCGTGATGGTACTTAGATAGGAAGACCATATTTTCAAACCCTCAAAATAGGACCCTTAAATGAACGCAGCGCGTTTGTTCTTCAGTAAACATGAAATGCATTTTCAGGTCGGAAAACTATTTTATACAATCAGGAGAGAGAACTCATACAGGTACAGGATAAATACGTGAAATTGTAAAGTAATGACACAAAGGAATGAGCAGACAAAATTGGAACACTATATAATTGAACATGCTGATAAATGGGTAGCCTACTCTCTCCTGATTGGCTGATATTGGCAACCCACCTGAAAATGAATGTTTTGCTTATTAAAGAGCTGGAGAGATGGGGCGACCCATGTTACTGATGTTACTTTACAGTACCAGTGCTCACTCTTTTATGATTAACACTGAATGAGGTAAAAACCCGAATGAGGTAAAAACCTCATTCGGGTCAGTGCATGGAAGGCAGAAAACAAAAAGCCTTCATTCTCTCTTTCTCTCTCTCTCTCTCTCTCTCCCCCCTATCTATTATGCTTTATTTCCCTCCCCGCTTCTCTCCATCATTCAGGGTTCACACTGTGATGACCTTTGCACTACGGCCTTATGTTACCCGTGTGCCTGGTGCCAGATGTCTAGGGAAGTGAAGATCAGGGAGAGTGCCGACGCCGATGGGCATGAGAGTGAAGAGGCCAATACCAACGCCGATGGGCATGAGAGTGAAGAGGCCAATACCGACGCCGATGGGCATGAGAGTGAAGAGGCCAATACCGACGCCGATGGGCATGAGAGTGAAGAGGCCAATTCCGACTCCGATGGGCATGAGAGTGAAGAGGCCACTTCCGCCTCCGATGGGCATGAGAGTGAAGAGGCCACTTCCGCCTCCGATGGGCATGAGAGTGAAGAGGCCAATTCCGACTCCGATGGGCATGAGAGTGAAGAGGCCAATTCCGACTCCGATGGGCATGAGAGTGAAGAGGCCAATTCCGACTCCGATGGGCATGAGAGTGAAGAGGCCAATTCCGACTCCGATGGGCATGAGAGTGAAGAGGCCAATTCCGACTCCGATGGGCATGAGAGTGAAGAGGCCACTTCCGACGCCCATGGGCATGAGAGTGAAGAGGCCACTTCCGACGCCGATGGGCATGAGAGTGAAGAGGCCACTTCCGACGTCGATGGGCAAGAGAGTGAAGAGGCCAATTCTGTGGTCACTGAACAAGTTTCCCCAATGTATCCGTCACACTCTATAGCCTAGGTCTGTGCATTAACAGGCTGGGCCACCAAGCATCCCATTTCAGGATCAGTAAGTTACTGAATTTTTACCAAATACAACCAATATGTGCCAACTCTGTTTCTATTTTTCACATGTAAAAATCTGGTGGGTTTTAGATGTATAATTGATTGTAATTTGTTTTTGAAAAAGAAGGTAAATAATATGATACGTGTATGAAACATTCGGCATTTGACAGTCGTAATGTATCACATTGTTTTAAGCGTTTCTAATGTTAGTACAGTAATGTATGATCATTGATCTTTCAGCGACTCAAGCATTTTTTTTAATATTTGAATGAATTCTATTTTGAGCTGTTTTGTTATTGTTGTCAAACCTCTGTACCTTTTTGTGATATTTTCCCAATAAAACCTATACTCCATATACAACCCACATTACTCCATACAACCTTCATTTTAGTTATTTTTTTTACTTAACTTGTTCATTTGTATTTGTCAGAGATGGAACGAGGAAGTGCAATAATTAGACTTTTGACCAAGCTCCTCATATTTGTCACTCAAAAATTTCACAGAAATTGTGCGCACTCATCATTTTGTTGCAAGTTAACAACCGCAAATTATTACTCTGTGACAGCTGTTTTCAAATGGAGCAAAGAGAGCTGAGTGCAGCACTCAGAATGAGGTGGGGCTGTGTGTGTGTGTGTGTGTGTGTGTGTGTGTGTGTGTGTGTGTGTGTGTGTGTGTGTGTGTGTGTGTGTGTGTGTGTGTGTGTGTGTGTGTGTGTGTGTGTGTGTGTGTGTGTGTGTGTGTGTGTGTGTGTGTGCGTGTGTGAGTGAGTGAGTGTGTGTGATGCTGACAGACTTATTTGTATTATAGCTGGCCTTGTGTTTTATGCCTTTTGATCTTCATTTTGTGTGCATGCATGATTTTCTTCATTTCATTTTGAGTCAGTTGTTCAGCATTGATGACTCCCAATTGGGCAAGTGAGTTGAGCTGGTACAGGGCATGAGCCAACGACTCTGTTGCAGGCTGCCATTGGTGCTGGGCTGGAAGGCTCTTTGAGTTAGATGAGCTTTTGCCCAGACACAGAGATGCACAGACCTCCAGCAAGCGCAGAAGAGAAAGGCCTTGGACCCAGTCAGGAACCAATCGCTCCCCCATAGGAAAGGGAAGTAAAACCCCATGCACAAGACACAAATGAACTTTGCTTTTATCTGGATTTTAAATATTGGGATCTATGGCATTAATGACTCTGCCTCTTACAGGGCTTTTAATGGCTTTTAACCCTGGACGGCTCTGAAAGGCAACCACCCCCCCCACCCCACCCCCCCAACCAAAAGAGACATTGGACTCATACATTCCCCTCCTATGCCCCTGCCCCATATTCTATTGCTCTGCTTTTATTGGTATTTAATTAAATAACATTGACTTTAGATTACTCTGCCTCTGTGTTGGTTTTTGTGTGGTGTCTCCGAACTGTGGTCACTTTACTAGAACAGAAGCCTTTGGCTTATTTGGTTATTCACACCACTGTGTAACACGTGCATTCGTGTGGATGTCATCGCTGTATCTTGTGTGGGTGGGTGTGAATTGTGGGAGGGGTGATGTTGGGTGTCATAATTAAAGGCTACATTGCATAAACGCATATGTATAAACATACCATGTTATTGTGCAGTAATAGACAGATTAATATATTCATACCTTTATTTTAAACATACTTGTACAAGGTACAGTGAGTAGGGTGGCCGTACTGTCATAAACATACCTTATTAACTGAGAACCAATGTCAATACTATCAACAATCTGTAAATTGCACAATAATCATGTATACAAGCTATTCAAAATGGACAGCATCATGATGTATTTTAAACATAAAAAACAGAAAATGTTTTTTATATATATTTATATATATATTGTAATAATAATAGTCTAATTAGGCAACAATTTCATGGACATAAAAATGGTTCTGCGACCCAAGAATAGCATTAGATCGCTATGGGTACTCAAGATGTCAGAGTGAGTCCAAGCCTGCAGACTCCATATACAAGGATGGTTGACCCGAGATTCCATATTTGGACATGGTCGACCCAGGATTCCATATTTGGATATGGGTGACTCATCATGACCTAACCACGATGACACAAGCAAACCAAACCAGTCAGGTGGAGATTCAGAGACCTCCACCTTCTTCGACACACCTACAAATCTTACACCTGAGTGTAAGTCAGGACCTTCTACAGCTTCCACTCTGAAATCATCTCCGAATCACGTGGGGCAAGATAATCTCTTGATCTCGATAAAACACCACTACATTCCTAAACTATCCTAAACTGGCTGCAAATCCAGCATTACGTAAGACAATTTTTCATAACAGGATTTTGGTTCAAAATCTGTGAGGAGGCCCATTTAAAGTCATCAATCATCATGGCTGTGAGAGCAGTGTTTGAGAACAACAACGAGATCGGATGCTTCGCCAAGCTGACCAACGCGTACTGCCTGGTGGCCGCGGGAGGCTCCGAGAACTTCTACAGCGTCTTCGAGGGGGAGCTGTCAGAAACCGTGCCGGTGGTACACGCCTCCATAGCCGGCTGCCGGATCATCGGGCGGATGTGCGTCGGTAACCGTCACGGTCTCCTAGTTCCGAGCAGCACCACGGACCTGGAACTCCAGCACATGAGGAAGTGCCTGCCGGACACGGCCAGGATCCAGAGAGTGGAAGAGAGACTCTCCGCCTTGGGAAACGTCATCGTCTGTAACGACCACGTGGCGCTGGTCCACCCCGACCTGGACAGGGAGACAGAGGAGGTCGTGGCCGATGCCCTGAAGGTGGAGGTGTTTCGTCAGACGGTGGCCGATCAGATGCTGGTGGGATCGTACTGCGCCTTGTCCAACCGTGGTGGACTGGTTCACCCCGGGACATCCATTGAGGACCAGGACGAGCTGTCGTCGCTACTCCAGGTTCCCATTGTGGCCGGTACGGTTAACAGAGGTAGCGAGGTGATTGCGGCAGGCATGGTGGTGAACGACTGGTGTGCGTTCTGTGGCCTGGGCACCACCAGCACTGAGCTGTCCGTCATCGAGAGCATCTTCAAACTTGCCGACGAAGCCCAGGACAGCGCCACCGCCATCGACAGCCTGACATAAGCCAGTGGTTCTCAACACTTTTCATGTCAAGGACCTCCACATTAATTCATGTGTTTTGACCCCCATCTGAAAATATTTTGTGCCTGGGACCCCCAGGCACAAAATTCGCCAGTGATGTCACTGTCATGCGACAGTGAGCTCCAGCATGGACGTATGCCATACGCTCAAGGCTGGTTAGAAAGATACCAGGGATTCGTCAGTGATGTCACTGTCATGCGACATAATTGAATCGAAACCTCTGGTCTAAACAATACAGAACGTTTGTTGCTGAAAAATGACAAGTGACAATGACGTCAAACAGGGTTTTGATACTCCATACCCTTCGCCTGCAACTGCCTTGCTACTACAAAAAAAAATCATATGAACGCACCATATAATCATGCCCAAATGCATGTTGAGGGGCCTCTATAGTCTATAGTGTGCACCTCCAAAACAGTTTTCACTTCTGCCCATAGGGGCAACAAACTCTATTCCCCCCATACAAACTCTATCCCGCAGCTTCCTCATGTTCTGACGACAACCGACACAACTGACACAACCCTGGGTAGGCAACCCGGCCTGGTGGGATCTGTGCTCAGAGATGTGCTCTTTTCTAGTCTGAAACATCCTTGTCCACAGGGGAGTTGGCCGGAACTGGTCAGGTCTCCTTCACTGAGAAACCGTTTTGTTTTTTGTGTTATCTTCATGGCTTGAGTTTTGTTAAAATATAGCTACAGTACATATTTTTCTAGGCTACTTTTCTTTTTGGAGACAAAGGAACTAAATCCTTTCTGCAGGACCTTTTTATTTCCAAAGTGATGCACTTCTTTTGACCGAAGAATACCTTAATGTTTCATGCTTCACCATAAAGCTGCAAATAGATTACAACTACAACTATATGGCTCCAGTCCAAGTAAAAGTGATGGACGAAGTACTCCACCCCAGTACTTGAGGTGAAAGTGTCTCTGTCAAGTACTCAAAACAAAGTACTACACATTACAAAGTACATTTTCTTTTCAATATCAATGCATTGCTGTATTGCAATTTAGACATAATCCAAAAAAGTTCAACACTTTTCCAGACATTTTCATAGGCCTATAGCGAAAATGTCTCGAAAATTGTGAAAATAGAACCTCTACTTGTGACTCGTTGTGAGCTTGTAGAGCTTAGGCCTAGTTCATATTAATGTAGGCTACTTTTTCCATTGCTGAAGTCGGGTCAAAAGTACAATATCTGTCTTTTAAATGTAGTGGAGTGAAAGTTTCCAGAACAACAAATACAAACAAGTGCAGCTACTCAAATAATGTAAGTAGGCCCTGCAGTATAGCCTACTCAGACAATGATCAGCAGAGGGGCACATATTTTTCACAGGAGGGCACTTTATTGTTAAACACCCCCAGGCCTATATAACAATGCTCTTATACAATATTAGCCTGGTAAATCACCCCGGTCACGGAAATCACATTTCATGAAATCAAATGAAATATGATTTCCACGACCGGGGTGGTTTACCAGGCTAATACAATATGTCACGAAGCCACAATGATGAAAAACAATATGTAAAATGTGGCACTAACAACAAACAAGTTAAATGAAACGCAATCAAATTAGGCCATCTAAGAACACTATCAGACAAGTTGAGGTGCAAAGCACACCTTTATTAGTAGGCCTTCAGACTTACACAATCATAAGGTAAGTTGTCATAGTAGCCTGCAGAAAACACACTACAGTTATCACATCACATTCATTTAACTATAGTCGCCACCTGGGGGGATTGGGTGAATGCATGAGTGACGATTCCAGGACAACGGACAGTTCCTCACGCCCTTAGGCTATAATTATAGCCTAAGGAATTTTGCCAGTGCATAATTATGAACTATAAAATACAACAGACCTCAGTGTATGTTTTATTTATTTATTATTTCACTAATCCATTAATAGAGCTAAGTTCCAGTTCCAACATACCAAATACAATCAATATAAAATGTAAATAAAGCACAAAAACGAAATGAACATACCTGTACAATCATATCAATAATAAACTCTGTGAGGAGCAGGGCAGGAATTTCAGGGAGGCCATGAAGGCCATGGCCGTCGTTGCCCTTCAGTTTGGCCTTGTGCCCCTCAAAAAATGTCATGCCCTGAGGCCTTATTGATGCCTTAGTGCCCCAGCTGACTGTACCACTTTCTCCTCTGTCTCTTTCTTGTCATGTAGACACCAGTGTCTTTTGTTGAGATTCAGAATTCTTAACTCCCCTGAGTCCCCATCTTTCAACCAATCCAGTGACTTTGATTGGTGCAAGGCTGAGCATGGATCAGATTGTAAATACCATCATTTATCTATTTCACTGACTGTAGATAGTCTACATATTAAATTCAAAATCATCCTTAACCCTAAAATTCAATTAATTATTTCAATGGACTACAATCTTGTTATATTTTACTTCTGCCCTGCCCTGGCATGTGGCCTTTGTGCCCTAAAAAATGTACAACAACAAAGGCCAAGTGGCCTTGCAATCTAAAATGACGAGATGTCAGGCCCAGTGAGGAGTATGCAGTCCTCCACACTACACCAGCTACACACAATGAGCCCTGTAACATTATGAAACACATGTCTACAACAAAAGTTGCAAAAGTGCATTTAACAACTTTATATTCAAACAATAGGCTACACATCATCTGCATATTCACAAGCTTTACTAGTAGCATGTATTAGGCTATTGCAAACTGCTCTGTTGCACTGCTTACGCCATTGGTTCTCAAAGTGGGGTCCGGGGACCCCCAGGGGTACTTGAGGGGGTTCCAGGGGGTCCCCAGCTAAATGATGGACAGGAACCAAATGGACTCTGAGACTGTACAAAATGGAACCGGGTCCATTTGGTTCCATTTGTACAATCTCAGAGTTAAATTAACATTGATTTTAGAATATAAATTGGGGTCCCAGACTCCCAGGGATAGAAATGCTATTAAATGGGGGTCCGTAGCCTAATGCATGTCAAACTGGGCGTCCTTGAAATTAAAATGGTTGAGAATCACCGCTAGAGCTGAAAACATCTTCTCTTATGGGAGTCCCTGGCATATTTTTCAAATGGGGGTCCGCAGGCTTATAAGTGTCAATTTGGGGGTCCTTGACATGAAAAAGTTTGAGAACCACTGGCTTACACAACGAAATGAAAACGTTAACGTTGAAATAAAGCGTTCTCTCAGTGAATCCTAGCCTGGCTCAAAACGAACACATGGTGGTGCTGTTGTTCAAGAGATAATGACGAGACATAATGTATGGTCATGATGGCTCCCTCTGACGGTCTAATTTTCAGGTGAATGTTTTCGGTTCAGTTTATTAAATTCCTGTCGTTTAGCACGGCCACAGCCCAACCAATTTGAGAAAACATCTTCACCCAACATACAATTAAGTGGCACTGTTGTTTTAAATACATTAAAACATTAACCATATCTGGGTTTTCCTTTTCAAAGCTAGTTTACTGTTTACTGTGTAGGACTGGCTAGTATTACTCACTATACTAGACCATACCCGGTCGGCGCAGCGCAGCCGTGGGGGGATATGCGCACATGATCTGGCAACCCGGGAGGCAGTTCGTCCCATAGCTGGGCAGCCCCGTAACCATGGCGACAGTGTTTGACACAAAAACGCTAATAAGAAGCTGAGATTTGATGAAATTGAAAAACGGGCTTCACAGTTGTGTTCAGATGGTAATGGTCAATGGCTGTGTGCAAAATCAGAGCAATTGGTCCAGCCAGTGAGGAGAACCGGGTAGCTTCACCTACCACTACAGAGAGACAAACAGACAGAGGTTACTAGAATTATAGTAGGATGTTCTTTGAAGTTTTCTAGGATTACTTGTAGGTTCAGGTTGGGTTTAGACTCAATAGGCCCTATTCACAGCAGCCATATTATGAAGACATTCACAGGTGTTACCAATGATACTAATGAAGGCTCTGTTCCATTCTGGTCAAACAGAGTCAGTGTGCTGATATTGTGCATGTTGGCTCACTGGAAACACTCTGTTACACCAGCGGGTCTACAGTTGGGGTCATGGGCTTCCAAATGGCCCCTTACAGGTGTGTAACTCTGAGAGTGTGTTTTTCCTCCCCATTTTGGTTCCATTATGGGGGTCGTGGAAACCACTGTGCTAGACTAAATGGAACAGAGCCTTCATTAGTATCATTGGTAACACCTGTGAAGGATGTGATAATATGGCTGCTGTGAATAGAGCCTATTCGCCCTGGGTTTAGATAATTAGCCTATTGATTAACACGCGCGCTATAATTCAACAGGGTAGCCTATGCTGTAAATTATGTTGGAGTACAGCAATATTAAAAAGGAAATAGGGGATACTTTGTAATGTGTACATTTGAATACTTAAGTAATTATTTAAAGCTTGTAGGCCTAGGCCTACTTTTTGAATAGCCTACCTCAAGTAAAAATTTGACTGTGCAAAATGCAAATTTCACTTGTGGTTGAAGAAGTTATATTTGACCAGGGGATCAAGGCTACTGGGGTTGTTAATTGCCCACTCCATCAGCTGTGTAGACCCCAATGGAAACAAATCATAGTGCTTTGCTTTCTTGGGTTTAAAATCCTCTTAACAGAAACAGACCTTGTATTGAACTACTTCCCTGTGCTTGTCTTTGCAAACTGTTAATAATGTATTCAATCAATCAAGACAAACACAAACGCCGCTCTCCCGTGCGCTCTCAGCTTACAAAACACGCGCACCCCGTCACAGCCGTCGTGTTTCTGACGTAACTCACTGTAAACACTAGCAGTGAGTTACGTCAGAAACTAGTTTTTGACTACTGGTGAGTTACTAAAATCCTGCCACACCACGACAATGGCATAACTTAGTAGAGCGTAGTAGACTGTTCTTTAAGTAATCTAGTTGGGGTTAAATAAATTCAAAAGTTTGAGAACCACCGATTGTAAAGCGTTAATAAACGCCGCTCTCTCGGTGCGCCCTCTGCTTGAGAATCATGCGTACCCGTCATTGACGTAGTGTTTCTGACGTAACTCCCTGTAAACACTGAACGTCCGTAGGACGGTCCCGGGGTTTGAAGTGAAGGGACGGGAGGGGGGGGTGATCGGTGCTTTGTTTTCTTTTCGGAACTTTCAGGTTTACAACCTAAACAACGGGATCCAAAGTCAGACGCCTCGATGTGTTGGGCGGCGTCATAACCCGAGAAACCCCCAACGTCGATTCATAATAAACACATATTAACGCGGCAGCGGCGTTTAGATTTAGCGGCTAAAAGGCTAAAGCCAGCCCCAGAGTGAACGCAATGGATGAGCGGGTGTCTGAACTCTTCGGTTCGGTCGCTGCTGGATCGCCGCCGCCTCCACAGGGGTCTGCAGGACAGAACCAGATCCCTGGACCCGACGGGTCCCAGGGGGTCTCTGCTGGGGGGTCCGGGGGGGACGGCTGCAGCGGGCTGCCGGCGGTCCCGAAGAAAGCAAAGAATAAGAAGTCAAAGTATCGATCCTCCAGGAACTTGAAAGCGAGCAACAACCCCCCATATAATCTACCTCCAGAGGTAAGATCACATGAAGTCAAATCATCATCTTTCATCACCATCATCCTTAGTACCAGTACTGTGTTGCTTGCCGACCAGAACTATACTGATCTACTGGATCTACAAGTTGTTTTGCTAGCCTATCAAGCTAGCTTGGGATAAAGCTCCATAGAAGAACTATTAAACTGCATGCATGGGAGCTTTAAAAGTTGAAATATGGAAAAAGCTAAAACTTTATTTTATTTTATTTTGTTGTCGTTTGTTTTTACGTGTAGCAGCACCACAGTGCAAGTGTAGATATTAGTTTAACCCAGTGCATTCATCGACGTTATTCTAACAATGATTATTAAGGCATTGTTAAATTGCATGTACGGCATTTGAAGATTAAAACATAAATGCATCCAGTCTGCAGCAGTGCACTCTGCAGCAGACCAATGACACGTAATCAAAAGGAGGAGGATGAACGGAGGGGGGATGTTTTTTTTCTTCTTTCTAACTTGTTGCTATAATGTCAGTTATCATCGGTATCTCTGTTGTCCAAACTGTAATAACTACATGATTATGTGCTATAATAATATGACGACGCAAACATTGCAAAGGAGCAAAAAAAACTACAAGTCGTCATTTGCATGTGTGTCTGTGTATTCACTGTATTGGAGCGAGCAGCTGTGTTTTGTAAATAGCAGGCTGGCTACTGGCTAGCCTTAGCTTTAGATTTACAACTCTCGTAGACGTATTTATGATTCTGACGTTTTCAATCTACGAGAGTTGTAGGGTTCAGCCCCCATGGACACAGGGACTTTCAGCACTATACCCCGTAGACACTCCAAACATGTACAAATTGAAAATAAAGGTGCTTTTCCCCACGCCCCAAATGTTAACTCTCGCTACGGGGTAGTAGTTTAATGTAATAATCTATATCTTTCAATAAAGAAGTGTTTTGATGCCGTCTGTGGACGATTCTGTCCGAAGTTCCCAATGTGGTGAAACCCGGAATTACACTCAATGTAAACAGGAAGTAAACGAGGGTGAAAAAATGGCGTTCGGCCACAGACGGCATTAAAACACTTCTTTATTGAAAGATATGGATTATTACAGTAAACTACTACCCCGTAGCGAGAGTCAACATTTGGGGCGTGGGAATAAGCACCTTTATTTTCAATTTGTATATGTTTGGAGTGTCTACGGGGTATAGTGCTGGGGGTGAACCATACAACTCTCGTAGATTGAAAACGTCAGAATCATAAAGACGTCTACGAGAGTTGTATTCTACAGCTAGGCTAGCCTATATTAAGTGTATACGTCGTCGTCGTCGTCGTACGACGGTGTCGCCCCGCGAACATATCAGATCTACAGGCTCGCGTTGTGAGCTTGTAGATCTGATATTGACGCTAGATGCTTGATATTGATGCTGATCTATCGGTAGTAGCGTTCGTGTGCAAGAAAGGGGATACGTACAACAATTATGACCCTGAAGTCACCTCTGACCTGCTTTAACTAAACTAATGCTGCAACGTGCAAACTAATAATATACAGAGTTTTCCATGTTTAAAGTTCCAGCTCACAGTCTGAGACGTGTGACAGGGGCGGTAACGTTATTAGCCGAATACAAGAAGACTCACCTCAAGACAAACTCACCTCAACTGAAAAAGGAATACTCACCTCGGGGGTAGGAACAGTCACCCCGGGGGGTGGGTAAACTCACCTCAGGACCTGAGAAATCTCACCTCGGAACACTCACCCCGGGGGTAGGAACACTCACCCCGGGGGTAGGAAAACTCACCCAGAAAAACTCAATGGTGTAATGTACAGTGAGTTTTTGTTTTGTGGGTGGGTTTAACCTTTCCCCTCTACACCAAGTCTGTATGTTTAAAAAAGGCACATCTACCGGCTTGTGAGCTTTCCTTTTTCACAGAATGCTTTCATAATGAGACACGTTTAATCCATACTGGATTAAATTCTGTCTTTGAAGGTATAGAATTACCAAATGATGTTGTTCAATGATATATTTGTGTTTAAAATACACACACACACACACACACACACACACACACACACACACACACACACACACACACACACACACACACACACAAAGAGTAAGGCATCAAAATGTACCAAAAGTATAATATTTCTAAAAACTAAAGTTCTCAAACAATGCATGTGTGCAATGCAATGTTCTATGCTGTTATCATTTATACCAGCAAAGTAGTAGGTAACTAAATATCCTAGGTAAAAATAGGGAAAAGTGTTTAATGCATGTTTTACAATAGTGAAATGTATATCTAATAGTAACTAAAGTTCAATAATGCTTACTATAGTGAAATGTATATCTAATAGTAACTAAAGTTCAATAATGCTTACAATAGTGAAATGTATATCTAATAGTAACTAAAGTAACTAAAGTTCAATAATGCTTACCAAAAGCTTTTCTCACAAATGTGTTCACACAGAAAACAAAACATTATACCTGTGTTTTACCTTCACTGGAGTTTTTCTTAATTTTTCTTTGTTAAGTAAGTATTTGTTTGCATTATACACATTGGAATGTTCACTTTTCTGATGAAATCTACCTTGTATTTAAAGCACTTTAATTAGCTAAATGTAATTTAACAACATACATTGACATTGGAATGTTAATTTCTCTGGGTTCCTACCTTTGTTTGTTTGTTTGTTTGTTTGATGGGGGCACAGGAGTGAAGGGGAGGAGGGGGGTTGACCACTTAACACTAATATCCCATTCCACTTAATGATTCATTGTTTGATATCTAATAGGTGGATGGGGCAAGGTGTGGAGCTGGAGACACATAGCAAATGACCATGCTATTTGCTATTTGCATTCCTTGTTCACTTTTCTGATGAAATCTACCTTTCATTCATTCTGTGAAAATGGAAAGCTCACATTATGAAAGCATTCTGTGAAAATGGAAAGCTCACAAGCCGGTAGATCTACCTTTTTACCTTTTCTGATGAAATCTACCTTGTATTTAAAGCACTATTTAAAGCACTTTATTAATTCTATACCTTCAAAGAAAGAATTTAATCCAGATATGGATTCATCCAGATATGGATTAAACATCATTATGAAAGCATTCTGTGAAAATGGAAAGCTCACATTATGAAAGCATTCTGTGAAAATGGAAAGCTCACAAGCCGGTAGATCTACCTTTTTTTAAACATTGGGGTGAGTATTCCTACCTCTGAGGTGAGTCTTCCGAGGTGAGTTTTCTCAGGTCATGGGGTGAGTGTTCCTACCCCCCGAAAATCTTGGGGGTGAGTATTCCTACCTCTGAGGTGAGTCTTCCGGGGTGAGTATTCCTACCTCTGAGGTGAGTTGGTTTTGAGGTGAGTCTTCTTGATACCTATTAGCCCCGATTCGGCTTCCTGAAACGACTTGAACTTTGAGTAGCTAGGACATGATGCATTGATGACTGAATCAAAACAAACCGCTGCCTTGGACATGTCCCAACATGCTTGTCGTTTTGTGCTTACAGCATGACTGTGTGTGTGTGTGTGTGTGTGTGTGTGTGTGTGTGTGTGTGTGTGTATAGATAGATAGTCTATTTATCTTTCTATCAGCAGTTAGGGGTCCAGTGTCTTGCTCAAGGACACATATATATTTATTTTAGACATATTTGTCTACTCTGTGTGGAGTTTGCATGTTCTCCCTGTGTCTCCTAGGGTAGTTAATACCCTCACAAAAACATGTAGTTATCCTGGTCGCTATACCGCCTCCCCCATGACAGCCGGGGCGCCTGATGGAGGGAAAGGGAACTGGTTGGAATAACGTGTTCCTTCCACGCGCTACGTCCAACCAGGGAAACTCCCCCCTGTCAGGTGACAAGAAGGTCAGTTGGCTCTCATGCACTGAAGGAAGCATGAGCTCGGCCCTGGCCTCCCTGGCTGTGGGGGACTGGTGTAGCGCTGGTGTAGGGCTGGTGTAGCGCCCAGGATCACTTAGAAAATTGGCACCGGGTGAAAAAAATGGGTTACAAAAATCGCGGGATAAAAATTATAGGAAAAAAAAAGACATATTTGTCTTTTATATTTTATGCTTTTATGCTGCTAAGTGGAGCGGACTGATGCCAAACTAAATGTTTTAATATGCAGTACCAACTAAAGTATCTAATCGTATTTAACAACTCATAGTAGTTTCTTGGAATGTGGGATATTTCCTGTACATGGATGAATGACATTTGTCTGTAAACATGAAGTGTGTTAAAAATTCACTGATGAAGTGGGAAGTGACAATTTAAGGACTTATAAGACCTTTTTAATACATATATTTTAAAAATAGGGGGGGGGGTCCCCAGTTCAATTATTTTGCGAGTGGTCACGGCCTGAAAAGGCTGAGAGCCACTGGTGTAGTTAACCTCAGTTGTGTGTGATTTTCAAACTAGTCTACCTGCCTTTTTGAGCAGCACCCGCTAACCATCTATTCACACACCAGTGGACTGGCATCAGTACAGTGTTTTGGCAGATCAATGGTCTATTGTCTTACTTCCCTTCTGTTTAACGACAGCTGTTGTTTCCTCCCCTCCCCCTTCCTCTCTTATTCTGTTTCTCTCTGGGTCAGGCTGAAGAGGGAAATATAGAGTACAAGGTAAGTGAAAGTCTTTGGTTGTTTCAATCTTTAAATAAATATCTATTCTGTTCAACGATCAGTTTGTGTGTACTTACAGTATTTTAGATGTGATTAAACCGTGTCATGTCACTCTGTGGAGCGCTTCTGTTTTCTGTCAGTTGAGACACGGGTGTATTAGACAGAACAGGACATTGGGACATATATTTGACAGGAACAAAAAGCAATGGAGAATAAAAACAATTAAAATAATTATTATTTATCTCTGCTGTTCGGCAGAACCAGCTAACTCCAAAATGTTAATTTTTCAGGAAATGAAAAAAAAAAAAAAAATGAAGTTAGGAGGTTTTGTTCATCAGTGATAATAACAGCTGAATGGACCTCCAAGCTCACAATGAGGTTGATGGTCAAAAGGGGGTGGAGCCTGGAGTCAGCAAAACCCCCTAACTCCACCCCCTTTGCTGGAGTTAGCTGGTTTAGCAGAAAGTTTGAGGGTCCAATGGAGTTAGCTGGTTTCATCAGAAGCACTTTTTAATACTTTTCATTGGTTCAATATTTCTTTTACCAACACAGACGTAGAGGGTTTTCAATAGCACTGATTTATGGGAAAAAAATGCAAAAGCGGAAAAATTGAGTTAGCTGGTTTCTGCCGTACAGCAACGATATGATGTGTGTGTGTGTGTGTGTGTGATGTATATAATCATATTTTTTCAGTTTATTGGTAATACAAAGTTATTAGAATCTAAAATTCTAAACGTATTTTGGTCTCACTTGGTCGCCACTCACTCACTGTCTAAGAGTTAAAGATCGAGATTTCTCTCTGTCTCCAGCTGAAGCTGCTGAGTCCCACACAATATCGATTTGAGCACCTGGCCACGCAAATGAAATGGCGTCTACAAGAGGGCAGGGGCGAAGCCGTGTATCAAATAGGTGTCGAGGACAACGGCATGCTCGTGGGCCTATCGGACGAAGACATGAAGTCCTCACTAACGACCCTCCACAGGATGGCAGAGAAGTAAGGCCATCACAATTATTTGCTATCGCTCTCTGTATGTTCCTTAGGCCTGATTTATGCCGTTGCACACTGGTGTCGAGCACCTAAAAAAGCAGATCTACAAGCTCACAGTGTGTTGGTGCTGTGACACACTTTGAGCTTGTAGATCGCCTATTTTAGGTGCTCGACATGATGCACAACAACGTGTAAATCACGTGTCACAGTCTTAACCCATTAAAACCGGTAAAGCATCTATGTCATTTTAGATCTTAGCGTTTGCTATACAAAAATAGCAGATCTACAAGTTTTATATCTGCTATTTTTGAACATTTTTGAAAAATCTTGAAAGTGTGAGAACTACTGATTTAGAAGGCATTTATAGAATGGGCCTCAGATCTTGAATGGATTAATGTGATTTACTATGAATAGATATAAATGTTGTTGTTGAACCGTTCTCTCAGAGTGGGAGCAGATATCGCTGTCCTCAGGGAGCGAGAGGTGGACTACGATTCGGACCCTCCTCGCAAGATCGCCGAGGTGCTTATTCGCAAGGTGCCAGATGACCAGCAGGTTAGTTTAGTGTGCCATGGTGATGTGTTGCCTTTTATTTGTGGATAGTACTTTTATTGCACACTGTCATTTATTCATTTTTCTGGTTTTGTTGAAAATGAAAATAGGATCATCCTGCAATGTAATCCCTAAAAGGCATTATGTAAATACATTTGTTTCAGGATTTACATTGCAGTGTGTGGGGTTTTCTCCCCTTCAGTATTTACTATCATTTTCTCTCCAAACCTGCCTTAATATTCCATTTTGGATGTGCATGCTAATCTATACCATCTATGCCTATTCCTTGAAAACAAAAAGAAGAAAACAAAATTTGTGTGTATTTCCTCAGTTCCTGGACCTGCGGGTTGCCGTTCTAGGCAATGTAGACTCGGGAAAGTCCACATTACTGGGTGTTTTGACGCAAGGTGAGCTGGACAATGGACGGGGACGGGCGAGGCTCAACCTCTTCAGACATCTCCATGAGATCCAGACCGGACGCACCTCCAGCATAAGCTTTGAAATCCTTGGCTTCAACAGCAAAGGAGAGGTGAGCAATACATGTCCAAGACCAGAGACTACCAGTGATGGACAGCAACACAACGTACATTTACTTTAGTACTGGTACATTTTTAATATATACGTTCTTTACTTGAGTATTTGTATTTTTGGATATTTCACTCCACTAGTCTACATTTCAAAGACACATATTGCACATTTGATTCTACTACATTTCTAGGACGGAAAAAGTTATTTTAAAGCAAGTACTTTAACTCAAGAACAAATTTGACTGAGTAACTTTCACCTTTAGTTGAGTAATATTTGACCAGAAGTATCTACTTTGACTCAACTACTGGGGGATTGAGTACTTAGCCCACCACTGGAGACCACAGACTGAGTGCTGTGGATGTTAGTCTAGCCTAGAATATAGGCTATCATCTGTCATAAATGGGCCAGGCATTCACAACAAATAATGTTATGGCATGCTTATCTCTGGGTTTTTATTGTTGGAGTCTTACAGTGCACCAGATAGGGAAGACAACACATGTCATGTGATAACATTGCATTTAACCACTTAAGCGCTATATACTTTGTCTTCCGCACAGTGTACTTGACATTGCTGCCAACCCTTTTACAAAGCATATCATGGATTATATTCATTTCAGTACAGCATGAAAACCAATTTACAGAGATGCAGGGTAAACCACACAATAAACAGGACTGGTCTGACAACACTGAACCCATTTTAAATCCGTTAATGCAATGATAGATTAGAGGTATTTGCTCGCACAGCGGATATTCTTTCCTACAACTGCCCAGTTGCCTTATCCAAATTCCATAATTGTCTGGCTCCAAGTCAAATGTGCCCAAATAGGTGACGTAACATTTGGCTTAGAAACAAAGTAAAGTCAACTGGCTAGCATCAACTGTAAGAACATTACCACAAGCACTATATCTAACTGTAAAGGTCTTTTCACACGGGAAGCAACAGATGGTCTAGTAATTCATTTTCAATAAGAGGCAAGTGGGCAGGTATCAAGGATGAGGTGTGGGCAATCTGACAGATGCACTCCTGTTAATCTGTTGCGTTCGTACGACCTCTATGATTCAAGCGAGAATGCAGGCGTTGTCTCCCTCCCCTTGTGAAAACGCCTCAACTCTTTGTTCTCCTGTCTTTTACATAATATGTGCATTGTGTTTGTATATTCTATTCAATGTTATCTGTAGATATCAAGTACTCAAGCCCAGGAATAATTAGTAATAACTTGCATACCGTTATAGAATCTGTCTTTTTTTCTATTCCCAGGTTGTAAATTACAGTGAATCTCGGACAGCAGAAGAGATCTGTGAGAGTGCCTCAAAAATGATCACCTTCATTGATTTGGCGGGCCACCACAAGTACCTGAAGACCACCATCTTTGGCCTCACCAGCTACTGCCCGGACTTCGCCATGCTGGTCGTCAGTGCAAATACTGGCATTGGTGAGAATGTTTTCTACATCTTTTTGTTAAACATTTTAATCCTGTGAACACTTGCGTCCCTATGCTGGGCATGTCATAACAGACAATGAAGTAGATAGGGTTTAAGTGGTCAATTCTTATTATGGCGTGGCTGAAGATTTTCTGCTCGGGCCAGTTTCCGATACTCTACTATTTGCATGACAAAATGGCTGTGTACAATTTAAACATGTATACCGTAAATAAAAGCAATGTGTAAAAAGAAAAGAAGGGAGTCTTCCACTGGGGCTCAGGCTGATAATAGAGCAGAACCGTGCCAGTATGTTTGTTTATGCTTTGCATTGCTTCCATGCTGTTTTGACTTATCTACCTGTGACTTGATGCCATGCACACATGTGATATCTAAGCTTGTTATGTAACTGGCCATGCCTTCCTACCCTCAGCCGCCTTCCCCCTCCCCTCTGCCCGCCCTTACCAGTCAGAGTCCCAGAATATCTCAAATACCTTCCATTCATGTGGGTCAGCCTGACCCTGAAGCTCTTTGAATGGTTCACTCGAGTCGGGATTTGGTGACTCTTGACACTTGTAACTGTGTCAGTTATTTGAAACTGAGCCCGCCGTCTGTGTTGCTGACTCTGCAGAAGAGAGACCACACTTGTTGAAGCCAAACACGACTGTTCCATTTCATACAGTGTGTGCATTTTGACACAATTTTGTAGCTGGTATAATTGAAGACAACTGTATTACTACATTATAGTTTTGTCCAATCCATATTGAGAGAGCATGTTAAGAAGTGTCAATGTAAGACTTGCAGGACACAGCTGAAATATGAGCTGTGGAAACTGTCTGGAGAAGGTAGGTTGTAGCCTAGTTAGATTTCTACTTTTAGCAGGCTTATTGGTTATTTATGTGACAGGGTCTGATCGAATGTGCTGCCTGCAAGTAGGGCAGGGCATGTTCCTTTTTTTTTAATACATTGAAAGTTTTACATCAAATCAAAAAGTTGAGAAAAAAGCTTGCCAAAGATCTGTGTGATCACACCTCTCACAGCAGTTACTACTTTATGGACACATTAAGTATTTTGTAATCTGTGAACTGTTGTCTGTTATATTGAGTGAATTCTCCACCATATGAATAACGGCAACAAAAGACGTATGATTGGAAAAAAAAAAGAAAAGATACCCATTTCCTTGATTTGTGCAATTTCATGTTTGTCTTCTTGAGACACATTCATAAGGAATGGAAAGAAGAAACATATTTTCATAATATCTAGTAGTTTCATGTTGATCTAGTTTTACTGTCAGAAGTGGGATGATTCGATCCTACACCTCCAGGGGAGACTGTGACCTGAATGCAGTGCCTAGACCGCTGTGCCACCCTGACGTATCTGTGAGTGCTGAACAAACAACTCCCTGACGACTGTGAGGGAGGGGGTGGGGCATTGTCAGTCACAGCAAGCAGGCCCAGATAAGAACTGTTCGCATTAAGTAGCTAATGATCCCCTTCTGTGGAATGGAATCTTTGTATAAGAAGCATTAGTTTTAAGTGAGATGGCATCGGCAAAAGTCTGCTGGTCTTGTTTGTGAGAACACTTGGCTGCCGTCGCTGTTTAATCATTTCCTGTACCCCACCAAGACAATAGATCATTGTCAGAAGTGGGATTCGAACCCACGCCTCCAGGGGAGACTGCGACCTGAACGCAGCGCCTTAGACCGCTCGGCCATCCTGACTTACTGTAGTACAACACTCTCCTCAGTCATATCGCTGTGGTGAGCAATGTTGCTGCTTGGAATAGCTGATAGAAAGAATGTTGAAGCCTGCTCATATTTCACCCACTATGCATGCTGTTCCACACACCGACCCACACTCTGCTGTGTTTAATTTAGTAAACATTGAAGTTAGACTCACGACTCAGGTTTTGTTTGTGTTTAATACACATAGATAAAAGTTGGCAAATGATGAGGAAATTACAGTCCAACACAAAAAAACTCCCTCATAACCCGTATCCACTCCTAGCCTTCTCTCTAACCTTCACAAACATTTCAGCACAGCAACATAAACCAGAAAAAAATGACAGTCATAATTTACACCAGCTTGTGGCAAGCTAAACGCCTTACTAGGTTTGTTATAAAAACTGCAGTTTTAAATAACATGCAACTCCTTTGAACTAGTGGTGTCAAAAATAATCAATTCATGGATTCATCGTGCGGACATGTACAATTATAGTCTTCCTCAGGTTTGTGGGCCAGGGTCCATATCTGACAGAGTGTGGAGGGGGGAAACGGGACAGGAATGAGGAACATCCAAGCTGAATAACAACATGCACACATACTGTAGGACATGTTTCCTGCAACCTGAGTGCTGCAGCTTGAATTATGAAACAGATTAAAGGGGCTGTGTAATGCATTGACCTACTGCTAGTCTGAGGTTGCGTTCATACTGAGCCAAAAGGACAAAGTGTGCCTAGGCCTGATTAATTTCTGTTTACAACCACGAACAGCACGAAAGCTAAAGTTCTTTATGTCTGTCTATGAATCTCCGTTCCGTGGCCGCGCGTCCCTGGTACACACAACACACATTTAGCTGACAATGACGCACATTACCATAATCCAGCCATCTACACGTCTATAAAGCCACCATTACATTTTGGAAGACTTTAGGCTTTCATAGCCTAGTTTAGATCTGTGTCTAGACGCAGACATTGCCTATATATATCTTTGCTTTCCTTGCATGCCAGCTTTGTTTACACGGCAACATGACCCCATGACCTATCAGGCAAACCTACACCTTGGAAAATAGCTCTGCCCTTGAAACTCAGTGCAGTGCAATTAACTGCAAGTTCCCTATGAGAAGTTGCAGGGTTTAGGGAACTGCACTGTTGTCATTCTTCATGAACTGCTGACATGCTTTTCAGTTGAAGTTATTCCTCAATTTCTGTAGTCTTTGACCTCTTGTGACATAATAATCATACGTCACGCTTAGTTTCTATTCTTTATCAGTTTGTGTTGTTACGCCAGAGCCTCTATTAGTCTCCACCTTGAGATAGGCAGAGTTATTATTCTCTATCATGACCGACCTGCTTGCACAAGAACTTATTTTATACCATTGAACAGAGTCTTTGCCATTAGTTGTGTCTAAAGCTAATGTGTTGGCACACTGTAGCAGAATCGAACTGTGCTGCATTTATTTGTTAATTATTTTTATTCATGTTATATCCTATCAATATGATCATGATTCTATGGAGCGCATATTGAATTATGGGAAGCGTTGAACGGAACTAGCTCAGCAGGTGAAACCATTGGTACCAAGTTTTTTGTTAAATGTTAAAGCTCTATTCTGATAGTAATCATTGCTATTGAGTGTGTGTTCAGTAACAGGGTCTCCCTATCTCTCCGGGTCTTTAATAAACAGGGAAAAAAATGGACAATGTCAATGAAGTTATTTGAAGCAGACGCCACTAGATGCACTGCCATCTTCATCGTACAGTAGTTTGGACATTGTTGTACATTACCTCTATCCATTGTGAGAGAGACAGCAGACATAAACGCCACGGATTGTAGTATTTCTTTTTGCTTTTTACCCACCCTTTTTCTCCCCAATTTAGTCCATACCAATGAATCCCTCCACACACACATTTCTGTCTGTTGTCACTGCTGTAGTGTCATATTGACTCACTGCCAGTGAGGAGCCCCCACCAGGAGGACAAACCATGTTCAGATGGAGGGGTCTGCGGCCAAATACATATTATTCTGTGGGTCCTTGGCACGAAAAAGTTTGAGAAAGGCATTTTGTAGAATCGACCTCAGGTCTTAACAGGTTAACTCACCAATTTGGCCTGACTTTCGCCTCTTTCCGTCATCTTTCTCCATTTCAGCCGGGACGACGCGGGAGCACCTGGGGCTGGCCATGGCCCTGAAGGTGCCCATCTTCATAGCGGTCACCAAGGTGGACCTGTGCACGCGGGCCACGGTGGAGCGCACGGTGCGGCAGCTGGAGCGCCTGCTGAAGCAGCCGGGATGCAACAAGGCGCCGCTGGTCGTCGGCAACACCGACGACGCCGTCACGGCGGCACAGCAGTTCGCCCAGTCGCCCAAGTACGGTTCTGAGTTCTTGTGTACAGTTCTGAGCACACTTGGCACGCGAGGATATCAACCCATTGAGTTAATGAAATGCATGCATATACATGGATTAAAGTCCTCAGTCGTCACGACTGTTGCACAGCGAAACATTTTCGGTTATTATTTTAAGATTAGAGCATTAGAAGTGGTCAAACTAGCAATAATTATGTTCAGAAGCATCTTCCATAAAATCTGCAATCCTCAATCTGTGATTTATTCACCTGGTTGGCAGTATGTAGAACAGCAGGAACAATATTACGAACACATCATCATTTTACATGTTGTATTGTGTTCATTGTTGAGGAATCAGCCCCAAATGCACATTAGGACTTACAAACAAACACAGTCATGAGATTTTATTGTTTCAATCCACGCATATAACGTGGAAAACATTTACAAAGTGAGGATAAGATTGCTGTGGCACGTGTGTGGTTACAAACCAGCAGCGTGACAGTGATGCATGTGTGTCAATATACAGTGGTGTCGCATTCATTACGATTGTGTTCTTTTTCTACAGCATCACGCCCATCTTCACCTTGTCCAGTGTGTCAGGGGAGAGCCTGGACCTGCTCAAGGTCTTCTTCAACATCATCCCTCCACTCAGCAACAGCAAGGAGCAGGAGGAGCTCATGCAACAGCTCACCGAGTTTCAGGTAGACGGATCGTGAAGTCGAATTTGGTGGTCACACCAGTGCGGTGGTTCTCAACCTGTGGGTCAAAGTGTTTTATCAGGGTGGGGGTCCCCAATTCAAATATGATTATTTTGGGGGGTCGCAGACTCGCAGCCCGAAAAGGTTGAGAACCACTGCACTGGTGCCCTCGGTACTGTATGTGTTTGCAGTTAACGATGTATGTCCCTTTTACAGGTGGATGAGATCTACACGGTGCCTGAGGTCGGGACCGTGGTGGGAGGTACTCTATACAGGTGAGCATAATAAAGTTCTCTTGTCCTTACCTTGTGTTTGCGGGGCAGTACCTGTGCTAACTCACTGGTCGTTCGGGGTCCCCAGCTAAATGAGTCATAGTTAGGAACCAAATGGACCGTTACGGGTCTGTAACTCCAGCAGTGTATAAATGGAACCAAATGGCCCCGTATTTGGTTCCATTTATACACCCTAACCCTAACCCAGAGTTGAAGGTAGGGTAAGTGATATTTCTTTTGTTAAAATATGACTGTCTGTCTGTCTCTCCAGCTCTTTGGTAAACAGAAAACTCATTTTCAGGTCGGGATACCAATTTTATCCAATCAGGAGAGAGAACTCGCACAGGATACAGGATAAACAAGTGAAATTGGAAGTGTTGACACACAGAAGTGAGCGGACAAAATTGGAACAGGAACAACTATACATTTTAAGCTGATGAATGGGTACTCTCTCCTCGGCTGAACATTTGCAACCCACCTGAAAATGTATTTTCTGTTTATTAAAGAGTTGGGGAGGCCTCTGTTACTGAACAAACACTCTCGGCCTATCAATGATTGCTATCAGAATCAGAATATTGAGCTTTCACCTTTTCACAACAAAGGTTTTGTTTTCACCAAAAGAAATCACTTTGGGTCCCATATATAAAAAAAAATATATATATTTGAAATGGGGGGCCGTGGCCTAATGCAAAACAAACTGGAGGTCCTTGAAATGAAAACGTTTGAAAAACACTGCTAACCTTTTTATTCTCTCTCCGGTTCTGCAGCGGTATCTGCCGTGAGGGAGAGCAGCTAGTGGTAGGGCCCACAGACCGGGGCCAGTTCCACAAGCTGACCGTGGGGAGCATCCAGAGGAACCGCTCGGCGTGCAGGGTGCTCAGGGCCGGACAGGCTGCCACTCTGGCGCTGGGGGACTTTGACCGCTCGCTGCTACGCAAGGTTAGACACCTGACAACCCTGCTTATGTTTTTAATTAGAGTTGTTCCGATATCGACACCAGTATCGGAAAAGCTGCCGATACCGCCGAATATGCTGGTATCGGCGAGTATGCCAGTCTATGCCATTCCGATACCATGTCATTTATCACATGATGATATGTCATTTACAGTCATCAATTATTTTGTATTTTTAATGCTTCAGTTGATATAGCACTAGTGCACTACTGTTTTATACAATTCAATTCAAAAGGGCTTTATTGGCATGAGAAAACATACGTTTACATTGCCAAAGCAAAAGTGGACCAATACAGTCAAAACAAAATAATGTACAATTAAAGGGGAATAGAAATGATGTGTACACACAAAGCTGTTACATTGCAACTAGAGGGAAATCTAACTTACAAAACCATAAGAATTGTGCATTTACTGTCAGAAATAGTTGCCTACAGTATATATATGCCTAATCCACATAGGAAAGATTAGTTTGGGATAAGCTTTTGCACAAGTAGCACTGTTTTATACTCTTACTGTACTATTTACATTATTATTTTTACTAACTTGTAGCTGCACTTTAACAATTATTAATGGATTTTTTATTTATTCCTAGATTAGTGGTTCTCAAACCTTTTTAATTTCAAGGAACCCGATAACTCTTGTGAGTGTACGGGTCCATTTGGTTCCATTTGTACACTCTTAGTGTTACAGACCTGTAAGGGTCCATTTGGAACCCCCTCAAGGAACCAAGATGGTCCCTGAACCCCACTTTGAGAACCACTGTAAAAATGCTATCGTTACATCTCTACTTGCTTATTTCCTTTTATGCGAGGTAGAATCAGTAGTGTTGTTTACACAGCATCCCATGTGTTCCACTCTCCCAGGGCATGGTGCTGGTGAGTCCAGAGATGGAACCCACCATTTGTTGGCTGTTTGAGGCCGAGATTGTGCTGCTGTTTCACGCAAAGACGTTCCACAAGGGCTTTCAGGTCACCGTGCACGTCGGGAACGTGAGGCAGACCGCTACAGTGGTGGCCGTGCATGGCAAGGTTGGTCCTTCCTTCCACTTCCTGACACACTTGTATGTATTCTACTTACTGGATAGTCCCGTGTGTTTAGCTCAGCTACCTCTCACTTGACATGACTGCCGACTGTTTCTAAAGTGTGTTTGGTCTTCAAAGAAGCTAATGTTTGCTACTCACTTCAGTACAATATGAAAACCAACTTGCAGGGGACTTGAAACTTGCTTGAGATATGTATTGCTGTTCAATAAATATAAACTGTACGTCCGGGTGGTGCATAGGTAAATAGTAAACTGGGGAGAAAATGAATAAAGATTGGTTGATAGATAAAAGATGCATAAAATGAATAAAAGTGTGTTTTAATGGATTTTGTGTTTAGACCAGTACGCCATTTTAAGCAAAACATGGTCTCATCATAGCCTAGTAAACCATCGCATGAATTCACACTATCATGTTTTTTCTGCAGACCGGTCTGGCCCCAAACGCTGGGTGGCGTGCAAAAAGAGCCAATCAGCGCCTGCGCTCAAGGCCCTGTGGTTGACAGATGCTGATTGGCTTTTCCACCTTTTGTTTTCTGCAAAACGCCAACCCAGTGCTCAAGGCCAGACCCATCTGCAGAAGACACATGATAATGTGAAATCACGCTACGGGGATGGTTTACATGGCTAGTCTCATCATAACCCAGTGGTTAATGAAGCACATAATATGTGCTCAAAAAACATGTTGAAAAAAACGTTTTTTACTCTCTCTTTGTGACTTCCTGTTCCTGTGTGTCTGTCATTTCACCGCAGGACGAGCTGAGAACAGGAGAGAAGGCGGTGGTTCTCTTCAAGTTCATCAAGCACCCGGAGTACCTGAAGGTCGGGACCAAGCTGCTGTTCAGAGAGGGCGTGACCAAGGGCATCGGTCACGTCACTAAACTGCAGCCTGTGTCGCTCAACCAGCCCAGCCGCAGCGAGGAGGACGAGGTCTAGAGGTCTAGCCTTTAAAAACGAAACAAAAAAGACGCCCCGGAGAAACGAGAGAACCATACCGTCCCTCCTGAAACCAGGTTTTTTTAGAGAAAGTTTTTCTTTTCCTCTTCCCAAAGTCGCCAACAGCCTCCAAGCTGCCTCCTCCCTTAAAGCCACTCACTCCGCTGTGATTGTCTGTTTTTATTTCTTCTTTTTGTTGCTGTTCCAAAGCCTTTTTTGTCACCAAACATCTATCTTGTGCCTTGTCAAAGGTATGTTTTCTGATGTCGAGCTTTTCAGCTTTTGTGAGTGTTGCCTCTCATGAAGCCACCTGTCTAAAGCGTGATTTATACTTACAGTATACAAAGATTGTTTGTAGTTCTGCTATTTTCTAATGAATCAGGCTCAACTTGTTCGCCTAGCAGCAGCTTCCATCGACCAGTTAACAGTGCTGGGTTACAAAGCCTATAGAAATTGACCAACAATCGTAGCTAAGCGTGTAAACAAGCGGTCACCAAGCAGCACAAGAGCTGATTCACACTCCACAGTGCTGCTTACATGTGGCGTTTACACATACTTGCACTCCCCCAACACAGCCTCTGAAAAAGGTGCACACACACATATACAGAGTCATGTCATTGACATCACCTGTACCAGGCACTGAGATCTGTTCATATATCCTTGGAAGACAAATGTTTACAAACGTACCGTACTTTTCTTCCATTGCAGCTACGAGTATGTCTGTGAGATGTTTGGTCATCATCATCACCACACAGTATCGTGTCTGCTGTGTTACCACCAGTGTAGTGCCTGACTGACCTGACTGGAAAGGACAATCTTTTATATCATTAGATTGACACTGTCATTGTGTTTGAGTTCACCTCAACACAGCTTATGGGGTCTTTTCAGAAGCAAAGTGACCCACGTCATCTTGGCTAAAGCTAATGTTGCTGACTGTGGCACTTTATTAAGGTGTGAAGGACTGTTACGTATAGACGGTTAGAACTTGTCCGTGTTAGCTGACCTTGTAGTAACACATTTCTTGCTACGGCACTAAAGGCACGGTTTGCTTTATTATAATGTTTTTGATGTTGACTCACAAGTAGCCTAATGCCTCAGGGCAGCCACTGAATGGTGTTACTGCGTACCTACCAAGTGCTTTAGTTACTCAGGTCAGTGTAGTTCTTCTATTAGACAGCATTCCACTCTTGCGGAACTACTCCAGTCGGAGGTTTTATTGTTGTTGGCTTGGGGAGCTCTAAGAAAGGGTTCTAATAACGGCGTGGCTTCCATGTGGATCTGGGACTTCACGTGGCCAGTCTGTGACATCAGTCATATATGACATACGATACGTATGACTCCATGTTTGGGCAAGGTTTAAGCCCATTAACTTCCATTCTAAAATGAAAGAGAAATATCGCAAAAATATATAAAACATACATTATGTGGAAAAAAATATATATATACTAAGTTATTTGGCTCACTGGCAGCGTACAAAAGAAATTTGAGATTATCCCCGGACACACAGACCCATTTTTAGACGGCTTGTGTCCTAGCTTGTTGTTTTGGTGTTGCATTGTGTGTGTACTGTATATTATGGCATGCTGCCGTTTAACGCAGCTGTGTTTAAACTGCCCTATTTAAGGTAATCATGTTGGAGGTACTTAATGTTTGTCTTATTCCTGACGTTACTGATCTTTATTAGGGTTTAATTAACAGTGCCTAATGGAACTACCGTTTTGAGCAAACTTCCACCACACCCTAAGGTTTTACAACTCAAGACAACATGAGTAAAAACAATGTGATCTCTAGAGAAGGACATGGGGAAGCATGTTTAGTTGTTTGTTAAGGGCTGTGTTGCCCTTAACGACTGTCCTGTGTGTACAACAGAGGTGTGTGTGACTGTGGCCTGTTTTGTTGCGCCTCTATCATTGTAATGCCCGGTGTGTGAACACTTGTAGAGGGGCTGGAGAAAAAAAAGAAGAATGTATTTCAACCAAAATATTTTATTAGTCTTTACTATAAAAGTTTCATTTTTGCATCTGAGGAATTTGTTTTATAGATTTGTAGTGGCTTTGAATTTTACAAAATTGGAAAAAAATACATTTTGCAAGCAGTTTTAGACCATGTTTTCACTTTTTTGAGACCACAGATTTTATTTTCCTTTTAATTGAAAGTGTTATATATTAATCGTTTTTTGGGTGAAGTAGGATATATATTTATGTACAATTACAGTTTGTATATTCCTGGTGTACATAAATAAAAGTTTTATCTCATAATCTTGTGTTTTCTATCTTTTTAGCTAGGTTAGTGTTTATCAGCCATCAACTGTTGGGTCAGGTACCAATCATGGCAAAGCATGACTCAGTTCAATACAAGTTTGAAAGGTCTTTCCCTTATGTTTCATCATCTTGCCAAACCAGTGGCTCTCCCATTTGACTCATTGGTTGATGTAACATGAAAGAAACATCTGAGCTGTCAGCTGTACAAGAATACAAATGTTTACAACACAGTTTTTCTTCAGCACAGAAAGAATCGTAACAAAACCATCGTGTGACTCGCCCCGAAAAGTGCAGCCGTCACTTGACTCTTCTCCCCACAGGCAATGATGGAAAAAGTACTCAATTGTTCTACTTAAGTAAAAGTATCAATGCTGCAATGTAGAAGTACTGTTACAAGCAAGTTCCGGAATTCAAAATGTACTTGAGTAAAAGTACAAAGATGTCTGAAAATAGCAGATCTACAAGCTCACAACGCGTCACTTGTAGATCGGCCTATCTTCAAACAGGCTAGGACAAAAGTAATGTATGTTTTATAATGGGTGCGTTCGGAAATACAGCAATGAGCGCACTGGCCAATACAAACTAATAGGCGAGTGCGCTCCGGTGCGCAATTTGCGAACCCACCCAATGTAATATTTGATATCTGCAAAGTAACTAGTAACTAAAGTTTTCTAATAATTGTAGTGGAGTAAAAGTACAATATTTGCCTCTGAGATGTAATGGAGTAGAAGTAAAAGTATTGAAAATTGTACATACTCCAGTAACATAAAAATACCTCAAACTTGTACTAGAGTAAATGTACTTTACTGTTATTTTACACCACTGCCCACAGGCAAACCTTTTCAGTTTGCTTATGTCAAACCATTTGATAAACTACCCATTTTAGAAGGAAGAGTTTAGGAGGACGTAATACTACAGACATCTGCACAATTCTGATTGATTATACATGGCACCCTTCAATTACACCATACTACTTTGTATTATTACGTAGTTTAATCATCACTGTAAGCACTGTTGGTAAGCTATTAAGATCATGGAATCATGGATCACGTTCATATTGTGGGGAATTTAATGCAATTGCTATAGCCTTGTTTTTCTTGTAAGCCCCTTCAAAAGGCTTATCATCTGGTGAACTGCTGCTATGTGTAAGTGAGATTAGTTTAGGTCACTTCCTACTAGAACTTTACCAAATAAAAACAAACTGATAGCTAATTTCACCACAGCTGCCAAGAGAGAACATGCCATGTTTTTATCAGTCAATATCAAATGTCTTTCGCATTAGACAGTATTCTTTCATAATGATTACTCAGTCACTCTATGTATTACTATTGTACACACCGTGAAATTATTAATAAAAGTACAAAAATAAATTGTTTGCAAATCCAGAGGAACAGAAATGGCCAAAGCTTTAACTCAGCATTATTGACTAGACAATAGGCTTGGAACACATTATATAGCATTGGTGACATCTAGTGGCGAGTCAGTGTCAAACCAAAGAAATTGTAAATAATGTGCTAGACTGTCAAAATTCACCCATTTGGTTTTCTCTTTTCTTTCTTTGATTACATCAAATGTAACATTTTAAAATATAACACAATATTAGGTCAGCGCAAAGTTGTATAGTACATACATTTAAAGCTACAATTATTTTTAATTAATAAAACAATTTATATTCCAAGTACTTTTTACTGGTAAAAATGAGCATATATTTAACAGAGAAATATATTTATATATATTTGTTGAGAAAGGGTTGTTCCTCAACGCTGCACTGAAGTTTGGAAGAGGGGTTACTCAAACTCACAGTTCAACCCTTAGAAAAAGGTAGAATTAGGTGAGGTTTAAGGAGGCGGAGATCAGCGGTCCTCCAACGATCCTGCATAAGCCCTATATACTTTGTCATATAACAAATAGTGAAAATAGCCGATCTACAAGCTATGCAACGTGTGAACATGCGTTACAGTATGGCTTTCTTTTGTTGAAGTGGTCAGAACAGATAATTGTCATACAAACGTGTTGGGCAACTGTTGCTTTATGAGAGAAATAGCAGTAATGTGGTAATAATTGTCCACTATTCTTGTACATAATGATGTCCTCAGCTCCTCTTGAAGAAAGAGTCCAACGTGCCTTGGCTGTCCCCCTGGGTACGAGGCCGTTTTGAATGGGGTCCCGACTGGCCCCTGGACTTTGCCTTGCCTCGAGATGACTGTGGGGTACCTGCTGCTCCTCCTGTTCTGAGAGAGGGTCCGGGGACAACCGAAGGAGACGTTGAGGAGGAGACAAGAGAGGTGGCGCCGGTGGCCGTGGAGGAGAACGAATTCTGAAGGTCCAGGGCAAAGTGGTAATCTACGTGTTCAGGCATTTCCCAGACCAGCACCTCCTGGCCACAGCGGTCACAAGTGACAAAGTCCTCTCTGGCCAGGCTAGGAGGACAGAGAGAGGAGTCAGGAGGATCACTGGGAGGCGGAGAATCATCTAGCTTTAAGGGCTGGGATTTGTTTGGGGGATTACCCACTGTGAACTCTTCATACTGCTGTGATTCAGAGGGCAGGCGGTGTTTTACCTCAGTCTGTATTTGAGCCTGAACACTTGCGGTAACGCCACACGACTCAAAGCTCACAGGGTCTTCAGAGCTTCCCGGTGCCATGTGTCCAGGCCAACTTGCTGTCGCGGTTGAGGCCGGGGTGGGATGTGAGCTCCTTTCAAGACTCTTCCTGTGGAAGAAAGAGGAGATGCCGGTAGGGGGGCCGGCCGAGACGTTCGCCGCAGAGACAGAGCGAGCCTGAGAGGAGAGCCCGGGAGGAGAGACCCCGCCGGCAGGAGTCTTCTCAGATCGGCCGTCAACGGCAGAGGATGACGCCGGCTCGGGACAGGACGGCGACAGAAATGCTCCGTCGTCTGCGTCTTTTCCCACCTCCTCCTCCACCACAACGACGTCATCGTCCACCAACCTCCGCCTCTGTTTCTCAGCCGCCTTCTGGAAGAGGGACTGGATGGTGCCGGGTTGCTTGGCTGCGGACTCGTTTTTGAGCCCGGGAGATGACTGCGTGGCAACCTGAGTGGAAGAGGAGAGACTCTGGGTGGAAGTGACGTCGCTGGACAGGAAGCCACCGATTCCCGCCGTTGTGTCGCTGAACTTGCTAGCTGACAGGTGGAGCAGGGTGAGAGGTGGACTCCTGGGGACAGAGAGAAACGGATGCAGAGAGAATGTGATAGCCAACAGGATTAGCTCAACCGGTGACATTAACCAATTAAGCACTATATACTTGTCGTATGACAAATAACGAAAATAACCAAACTACGAGCTCACAATGTTGGTAGCTTGTAGATCAGCAATTCTTTGTTAATTTTCAAAAGCAATAATAATACTTTACCCAAAATTGGGTACTCCAGGGTTGATGTGGTTAAAAAACAAAGAAAACTTGTAGTTGACATGCGGTATCATTTTACCATGCTGCCTGGTGGTTTCCTGCTGTGTTGAGACTCTTGATGATGGCAAAGCTGTCAGTGGATATTTTGGTGGTGTCGTAGCGTGCTAAAGCACAAGAGCGAGAGTAACTGCTCTGCTTCTTGTCCCCCATCTGACGGACGCCAACTGTCAACAGCTTGGCCACCCGACCGTTCTGCGGGACAGAGCCAGAACAGAGAACTGGTCAAACAATATGGCAATGTGAGTCACTCTATAGAGCACAGAAGAACTGACGTCACTCGTTCATCCCCTGGGTCGTAGAAGTAATTTCTCTATGGAGAATAACATTGGGTCATCTTAGAATCGTCTCATATAAGAATTGTGGTCCAAAAATAAACAAACTCTCTCTGCTATATTGTCAGGGAGGAGGTTCTGTATCGTATTAGTCAGTCACTCATATTTGATACAGTCTGTTTCTGGCAAAGATTTTACTAATTCGGCGGAGGTAACATTAGCGTTTTCTCACCGTCAGTTGATGCTTCTTATCCATAAGAGTCAAACCGCCGGGTTTGACTATTTTTGGAACACAGTTCTTATTTGACGCAATATTAAACACGTCTATGGGAATTCAGAATGGGGGGGGGCGCGACCCAGGTAGGATGTGTAAATTACGTCAGACTTCGGTGCTCTATAGGAGAGAGACAATAGATGAATGCTAATAACAGATTAGGAAGAGAGTGGGGGGGGGGTGAGAGGACGACACATTTGTCAGCAGACTGACAACATGAAGATAACAATGGTTTCTCCTCCTCACCATCTCTCTGTCCTTGGTCAATCTCTCCTCCAGCTCCAAGGCCAGCTGATTCAACCAGTGCTGAACCTATACAGAGGTTATTGTTTACTTACATCATAACAATGGGATTTCACTAATGGGACATATAACATGATATGTATCTTTGTTTCACCACAGTGCAAATACGTCAAATCTGTAAATTGACCTAAGCGTTGTGGATGTGTTGCATCCTTAACCAACCACATTACTACTTTCAATTTAATAAATAGGGCTAAGTGGTTGACACTTCTATTTTTTCAAAATGAGACTCGGGATAGTACGCTACTTTCTTTTTAAGCAAAGTCACGCTCGTACAAGACAGGGGAACAGCACCTGCTCTTTGGTACAAAGTGATGTTTTCCCAGGGAAGTTTTTACTGCAGCCGATAGACTTTGGAAGCTGTCTGGGTGTCACTGCTTCAAAGTCAATCCCCCGACACATATCAAATAACCAGTTACTGCAAGGAAGAGAGATGACATGCTAGTGAGGTTGAATGATGAATCCTTTCAGCGCTGATATCACAGGGTAGCAATAGTTACAATGCAAAGGAAGCAATGTAAACGTATTGCTAATTCTGCCAAATGAGTCACACAAAACTATGTTACTGCTCTATTGTAAATAAGGTTTATAAAATGTCGAAGATAAAAGCAGAATATGGTTAAATTATTATTTCCTTTGTTTGAAAATGCAGAGCAAACTGAAATCAAATTAATTGTGTTAATAAGTGGCTGATATAGTCCTTAACAAGACTTAAGTCTCTTCAGACTCTGAAATCGATCTCTCTAGCGTAACTGCTGATGTCCATAATGAGTAGCTTACCCAGTTTTGTCTCCAAAGTGCTGCCCCAGTTGGGCCTGAGAGAAACGGGTGAGCTCACCCATGTTCGCCACCCCAAGGGTCTCTGTGATGGAGGCACCCATCTTACCCCCAAGGCTACGGCTGTTATGTGGCAACAAAACAATTATATCAGTAATGTATTATAGCTACCTCCATTCTAACACCACGCACCGGTTATGATGTCAAATTGCGCGGAAGCAATTCTCTGCTTGCAGAGCAACATCCTGTACTCACATCTTGCTGACTGGTAGAGTGTTAAAGAGCCCTGGAACGGAGTCTAAAGGCACGACAGTCTGACGGTTGGGTTTGTTCAGACCACAGGCTAATTTGGCAATCACCTGAAAAGAGTACAGTAGACGGACATATTATTTCAATAATATAGAAAAGTGTTATTAATGATATAATAAAAGTTACTGCTCACTGAAATCACAATACTTCTATCCAGTGGTGTAAAGTAACTAAGTGCATTTACTCAAGTACCGTACTTAAGTACAATTTTGAGTTACTTTTCCAATTGTCAGTGCTTTTACCTCTACTCCACTACATCTCAGAGGCAAATATTGTACTTTTACTCCACTACAATTATTTTAAAACTTTAGTTACTCGTTACTTTGCAGATATAAATTATTATATTATAAAACATACATTAACCACTTAAGCCCTATGTTATACTTAGGCTATTTGAAAATAGCCGATCTACAAGCTCACAGCGCGTCGCGATGCGACGCGTTGTGAGCTTGTAGATCTGCTATTTTCAAACATTTTAGTACTTTTACTTTTGGTACTTTTAGTATATTTTGACTTACTTTTTTTTAACTTACTTTTACTCAAGTAACATTTTGAACACATGCCTTTGACTTGTAACCGAGTATTTTTATATTGTGTTATTACTACTTTTACTTAAGTAAAATATCTGAGTACTTCTTCCACCACTGCTTCTATCTTCTTCTTCAGTGTAAAGAAAGGAGAGACGCTCTCACCTTGTTGTGTGATATCCCTGCCGAGCAGCGGAAGCCTGTGTCCTTCTCCACAGCTGCTCTCATCTCCTCCACAATCACCGCTCCCACAGCCAGCTGCAGCTCTGCAGAACTCTGGCCGGATGACAAGTCGGGCAAGGAAGCCAGCCACTGCTGTAGACCACTGGACCTTTGTTCCTCTAAGGACAGGAAGAAGCCATTTAGGGTGGAAAGACGCTAAAGTTCAAAGTTACCATTTAAGATGTCTTCTTTTTGAACTATTATACAAATCATCCTATCCTTTCTAGCTCTTATGTGAACCAAATAGTGGCATATTTTCAAAGCCGAGTTGTAGCCTTTCTGTGGCTTGTGCTTTGCAATAACTGTGCATATATTGTTTTAAAAATCAGAACCATATTTTTTTTTTCCCTATTCCCCCCCCCCCCTTTTTTTCACCCGGTGCCAATTTTCTAAGTGATCCTGGGCGCTACAATCCCCCCACCAGCCTAGGGAGGCCAGGGCCGAGCTCATGCCTCCTTCACTGCATGAGAGCCAACTGACCTTCTTGTCACCTGACAAGGGTGAGTTTCCCCGGTAGGACGTAGCGCGTTATTCCAACCAGTTCCCTTCCCCTCCATCAGGCGCCCCGGCTGTCATGAGGGAGGCGATATAGCGACCAGGATTACTACATGTTTTTGTGAGGGTATTAACTACCCTAGGAGACAAGGGGAGAACATGCAAACTCCACACAGAGTGGGCCCTTTCGCCAACCCCAACTAGGGTATGTATGGGCACTGATGACGCGGAGAAGAAGACACACCCCCAGCGCCCACAGTGTCCTAGCTGTGAGGCGACAGCGCTACCGACTGCGCCACCGTGCCCCCCAATATCAGCCCCATCTTAATCTAAGCCCCTTTCTTCTCCACAGGAAACCAATTTAGGTCCTGAAAGTGCATGAGGATGAAGTTTATTTTTAGTTTTTTTGTAATTGAGATTATGGCAAATGGCAATAAACTTTCAGTTCATACTCTACCTTTATCTGCTACTATGTTGTCTGAAGGTGCCTCGTGTTCAGCAGATTCTTGTGGGTAACCCTGGATGTACGTGGCTTTCAGCAGATGAGGTCCAATCTGTGTGTCGGCCATGTCTTTCAGCCTCTGCTGGACTGCAGCCGTCAGATCCATGTACGCCTCATCAATGCTGGCCCTCTCTATCACGGCAAAGCGGGACATCACCTCGATCACCTCCACGCTGGCCTCCCTGTAACTGCCCCAGGGTACATGGTGCAGGTTGGCTGTTAGAATCTCTGGATAAAAGTGCCTTGGCTAAATTGTACATTGTTGCAGGATGAACTTACAGTGTCAGGTCTGCTTTCCCGTGGGACTCTCGTACCCGGGCCACCTGGAGATCTGCGCACAGTTCCTTTGCATCGTCCGCAAACATGTTCCTGGTGACACCATGGGCCCTGGCCTCGTAACTCACCGCTATGATACTGTCAAAGAATTGATTGATTAGGCACCATGTTTTTTTTTTCATTGTAAGCTTGTGGATCTGCTATTTAAGAACATTATGAAATGACATGCCCCAAAATAGGGACACCAGGGTTAATGTGGTTAATGTGGTACTGTAGATCTGATTGTACTGGAGTGTGGCGTGTGTGTAGGCTACACAGTAAAACTCATTCTGAAATGAATCTGATATGATGGCATCAACACCCAGGATTTAACAGTGTATACATTTACGTTGTGATCAACAGTAGCCTGGAAACCAGACAAATATGTAAGAGCAAAATGATGTAGTGATTAGTCTGGCTATGCCGGGCTAGGCTAGATCAACAGTAGTTAGGCTAGATTAGGACTGTTGCGTTGTTGTGTAAAGTAACTAAGTACATTTACTCAAGTACTGTACTTAAGTACAGTTTTACTTCTTCCACCACTGCTGGCTATGCCAGGCTAGATCAACAGTAGTAGGTAGGTTAGGACTGTTCACTGTTGTTAATAACATGATCACTACTATGTATTGAGACTCACCCGCCTCCCTTCCAGGTCTTATACTGAGCAACAACAACAGGCTTGTTCTTCAGAGCTGGGTTTACTCTCTGCTCCACCTGTACATAGAAACAGTCCATGTCCACCAGAGCAATGATCCTCTCCTTTCCATAGTCCATCACTGACACTAATAAATGATGGATGCTGTAACTGCGGACACGAGCGTGGAGAACAATTGAAACTATTCTATATTTTACATTAACAGAGACATTTGCTTTCGTATTCCGCGGCGCGGAATCCTTCCTCTAATGTTATGTAAAAACGTCATCAACAATCGACGGGGCAAGGCAACTGCGCGCCCGATCAGAGCTATTCAGCCACTAGATGTCGCACTTTTACATTATATAACTAGATGTTGCATCATGCATGAGGCAGTGGTTCTCAAACTTTTTCATGTCAAGGACCCCCAAATTGACACTTATATTAGCCTGCGGACCCCCATTTGAAAAGATATGCCAGGGACCCCCATAATAGAGAAGATTTTTTACGGCTCTAGCAGTGATTCTCAACCATTTTAATGTCAAGGACCCCCCAGTTTGACATGCATTTGATTAGGCTACGGACCCCCATTTAATTTCATTTCTATCTCAGGGACCCCAATTTATACTGTAAAATCAATGTAATTTAACTCTGAGAGTGTACAAATGGAACCAAATGGAGTGCACAAATGGAACCAAATGGAGTGCACAAATGGAACCAAATGGAGTGCACAAATGGAACCAAATGGACCCGTCAGGGTCCATTTGTACACTTTCATAGTTACAGACCCATAACGGTCCATTTATTGGTTCCCCTGGGGGTTCCCGGACCCCACTTTAAGAACCACTGGCATGATAAGACATAACTATTTCACTGTCAGGCAGCAATCATGTATTTTGCATATAACTAAGCAGCAGCCGCCACAGCTTTTCGTGAATATTTATTTGTAGGTTCCAATAGTCACCAAAGTTATATATTTCTACACAGTTAAAACCCAGAGTGTTATTTGAGTCATGTATTTTTACACTTTAAATGGTGTAGACTGTAGAGGGGTGCGGGACAGGGTGAGAGGCATGGTGATATAGGGCCCTCCTACATTCCCTCTTGTTGGCTCCAACCACTGCCAATCTAAGGCACTGCAGAGAGGCTTGACACACCTGGTCCAGGTTGGAAATCAAGGCAGAGAAATGTTTGAGGGCAGTGTGTGTCTAGAGCAGGAGGAGAGCAGGAGTGCGCTACAGACTGAGAGGATGTAGTTTATTTCCCAGAGAGGGACAGAGACTTTTAGTTACTTTTTTCCTGAACTGTATTTTATTTAATAAACGCCCATGGCCACTTGCCAGTGGGGAATTCAACAACCTGTGTTTGTGTATGTCATTACACCCACAAGAGCTCTCTGACACAGCCCGAGCCTGTTACAATGGACTCTCCGGATTTTACTCTGTGATTTATGTTGTTCATACAGTAGATAAGGCTTTGTGGTTCTTGAACATGAATGTTGAGTTGCTGGCAGTGTTGACAGTCCAGGTTTAAATTCAAAGTACCATATACCTGCAGCATGTTCCCACTTTACCTTATGGCCCAGAGAGGTGCCTATGGCATTACTTCTCAAAGTAGGGTCCGGGAACCACCCTGGGGTTCTTGAAGGGGTTCCAGGGGGCCCCTAGATAAATGAGTGATGATTAGGAATTAAATGGACCCTTACAGGTCTGTAACTCTGAGAGTATACACATTAATCCATAATGGACCATTAGGGGTCCATTTGGTTCCATTTGTACACTTGAAATAAAAAGTTTGAGAACCACTGCCCTATGGCACCAGAAAGCAAAGTGGAGGGGAGAGACAGACCAGAAGAACAACCTGTAAGTTGGTTAATGTCTAACTGAGTCAATGAAACCACAGTTTTTATTACAGGAGCTAAAGGGTAAAAATGAGGAAGAGTCCGTCTAGATTTTGGTCCAATGTGATTGAGGAACATCAGTTTCCAGGGAGTCTCACTTCACTCACTTTGATGCAGCATCATGGATTTATGCTATATTCTCCTCCTTTTCCTCTTTGGACTTAATGGTAAGTTATGGATGTTTTCACTTTCTATTTAGAATAATGCATTGTTGGTCATGATAATTATTTGGGTTTGGGTAATGATGACATTTAAACTGTGTTTATAATGTCCACAACTGACATTATATAATTATGTTTCCCTTATTCTTTACTTACTGCAGTATTGTGCAATTTCAATCAGACCTATAATACATTACATTGTATAAGCTTATGACTCATCACTATGGTTGGTTGGTTTGTTTTGTAGGAATTTACAGTACTGTAACAACAGTGGATCAAATCTCAGTGAAGACAGGAGGTTCCATCTCTATCCCGTGCTTCTATGATCCGAAACACAAAGGCAGAGTGAAATTTTTGTGTAAAGGTGCACCTTTTGTCAACTGTACCAAGTTAGTTACTACTAACACAACAAGTAGCGATAATAAGTATTTCATCTCTGATGACATCAGCAACAACATCTTCACTGTGGCGATTAATAATCTAATGGAGGAAGACGCTGGACATTACTACTGTGCTGTGCTGCCTGTGTCAGCAGATTTTAAACGTTTTGAGCTCTCTTTCAACAAAAGTAAAAGACCCTATCAGCATGTTATGTCTATGAATACTGTGTGTGTGTGTGTGTGTGTGTGTGTGTGTGTGTGTGTGTGTGTGTGTGTGTGTGTGTGTGTGTGTGTGTGTGTTTCTGTGGTAGAGATTTCTATATCCATGCAATACTTGTTCCAGACATAAGGACAAATTGAGGCACAGACTTGTAAAATCTGAGTTGCATTATTTAAAAAAAAAACATATTTGCCTATAATAAACTCAATCCAGAGCATATGTAGATCTGAGAAAAGGGGGAACAAGACAGTGTGAATTGATTTGTTCCTGAAGGATCGGATTTTGCTGAACTTGTTGCTTGTTTTTTTGTAGTTGGACCCTATGTGGACGATCAGAAGAGAACTGGACTTAAAGGAGAGAATGTGACTGTCAACTTTAACTCTGCTATAACAACATCTGGAGAAGTGAAGTGGTGTAGACACAGCCAAGGCAAGCCCTTCTGTATAACGGGACCCTCAGGAATTATGAATCAAACATTAGTGACTATTGATACAAGCGTTTCTAATATTATCAGTTTGACAATGAGTGGACTGAGGATGGAGAGCACTGGTTGGTATTGGTGTGACAATAGAGGCTTCCAGATGCCAGTACACATCACTGTTAAAGAACCAGCTGCACCAACCACCACAACAATGAGTAAGATTCATACCATTTAATCTGTCATTAAGATTGAGATTATGCTGAAAACCTGGCTGTTTATCTTTTTCATTCTGGGTCTTTACAGCCTCGACCACAGCTGGAACCACTGGAGGGGGTCAGCAAGTAGGACACAGGTCAGCATGATTTGCCTTAGCATGATTTAAAATAAACATAACTTCACATCACATCGTTGAAATATCAGAAACCTTAATATTTCAACTTTTAATGTTTTTTTCATAAATGAATGCCCTACAGTACTTCGTCATGCCACGCGTTGTGAGCTTGATCTGCTATTTTTGAAAAATTTGCAAATGTTTTGAAGTGAAATTGCAGTAATAACAATATAATAATTAACAATATGGCAGAGGCAAATGATGAAATGGTTGAGAATTGAGTGGTGATCCTTCTGGAGGTGTAATGAGTATAATTCAGTGAAACGTCTGTGATTAAAAACCCCAAAGACATATCCACCCCAAAAAACATCTTTTCCTCTAACATTTAAATTGGGTTTCACTGAAAAGTGCCAGCGATAGTTATGCCTCATCCTATGTGTTGGTAAAAGTAGCCTATGCATGTACAACATGTTTGTAGTTTGTTTCAATCTAGTTAATGTGTTTCTGATATCATTTACCAGTTCCATGGATGTAACCATTCTCGCCACCTGCCTGAGTTTGGCGTTGGTTGTAATTGCTGCCTTGATCAGTTTGGTGGTGTTCATGAGATATAGTAAGTAGCCTATATAGTCAAACTGAATTCATATTCAAAGCATTTCTGTCATTATCATAGATTGATTTCATGAAGGAATCAGCAGTCTACCACAGATATTGCTAATATATTGTTTTTCTTGTTTAGAGAAGGCCAAAGGTGAAACAGGCACAAAAGTGGTAAGAAACCCAATTAATTTTCCTTTTAGCCATGCACCTCCAGGATAGCATTGTTGATCATGGGAAATCCATAATCATTATTTGTTATGTTATTATGTTAATACTTTTTAACCCACTAAGTCCACTTTGATTGACCCCAGACCTCAGGGCATGCAAAGAAAACATTGTTGGAGGAACTTGATCATGCAAGTCTAATACTGTCATACAACTCACAACTCAACTTGTGTGTTACTACATTGAGTTGTTGTTAACCAATAAACTACCGTTTGTTAGCTCTGCTAGGTTAACTCTAAGACTTGTGTAACTATTACAAGCTGCTGATTTTGTACATGTACAGTGAGGTTTGCCAAATTCATTAAAAAAGAAAAGAAAAAGATAACACACACCTATTATACTCACAGACAGAATCACATTCAGTGATTGATCACTGAATGTGATCAACGTCCATTTAGTTAAAAATGAATAAAAACATCAAATATATTTTGACCATTGTCTCCTATCCAGCAGGTCCAAACATCTAATGAGAGTGAGACTTACGTTAACGTCATAACAAATAGCTGGACCAAACAAATGGTAAAAGTCTTTCATTTATGTAGTTTTATTCCACTGTGATAGTGATTGTATGAACTGTTTTCAATATTAGTTTATTATTACATCAGCAAACTGCATTTGTTCTTTTGCATAACTTGCTCACTGTTACACGTAATTGTTTTCTTACAGACTGAACCAGATAAAGAAACAGTAATATACGAAGAATGTCTGTACTAGAACAGGTATGTTTTAATAAGCACTCAAACAAACATGGTGTTCGTTTACTTGTATGCATATAAACAAAATTAATTATTAGTTATTTGGACTTGGTATTTTGTAGCAATGGTTCTCAAACATTTTCATGTGAAGGAGCCCCAAATTGATATATATTTACCTGCGGACCCCTATCTGAAAAGATTTTGTGTGTACCGACAAATTAACCGATTCATTAATCCAAACCTTATACAATTCAAGATGTTTCAAAATGATTCGAAAACCTGGAACCCCCTCAAGGACCCCTGGGGGTTCACGGAACACAGTTTGATAACCACTGATGTAAAGTGCACTTTAAATCAATTAGTAATTGCAATGTAGAGCCTTTCAATCAGCTGATATTCTTCATGTGTGCAGCTCTTTTCATAGAGTGGAGGTTCATAGTGACACCAACAGGGATTGAGGAGCAGATGCGTCGGACCTCAGACGACTCAACTATCACAATATGATGTGTAATAATTAAATAATTACTTTTAGTGCTTCAGCAAAACTGCTGAAATTCCTTGAGAAAGAAAATGTGAATCAAATGAAAAAGTCAGCATTGAATAACAATGATCTGGAAGCATCCTAGGATGGGAGCACTAATGTGAATCCAACGTGTCTCTATGTCAGACTTTCCCCACACTCTCTCAAATTTGTCATTTTTACTCCTGTAGAGCTAATATTATGGATTGCCTAAAATAATAAAAAGTAGGGCTAGGATATTGCATCAATGTGAAATATAATGTGTGGTTATTGAAAGTCCATCGAAACTGAGTTTGCAGGAATTATTCATAGCCTCAGAATTCAGTCAGTGAGGAATTCCCACATCTGCCCCATGTCGTTTTGATGAGATATAGAACCACATGAAATACACGTGTGTCAAAGATGCATTAGTTACTTTTTTGCAGTAGAAAATAAATACATAAAAAAGAATCACTCCCCTGTGATACAAACACTTTTCTGTCACTCCTAAGCTTCTCTGTAATATTGTATATTACTGCTGTACTTTGGAGAATGATGATGAGGATGATATGCATTTGGGGCGGCAGTGGCTCAGGGGTAGAGTGGCCGGGTAGTGTGAACTGGAAAACCGCAAGGTTCCCAGTTCGATCCCGGGCTGGGGGGCTCCCCTAGAGTTAGTGTCGAAGTGTCCTTGAGCAAGACGCTGAACCCCTAATTGCTCCCGATGAGCAGGTTGGTGCCTTGCATGGTTTCCTCCGCCATCGGTGTATGAATGTGTGTGTGAATGGGTTAATGGCACAATCAATGTAAAGCGCTTCGGATAGAAGCGCTATATAAATGCACCATTTACCATTTATATGCAGATCTGTGTCAAGCATTAAGTGCTATAGGTTGTCTTTGAATTATCATGATAAAACCATCACAATCATAGCAATCAGCAATAATAGCTAGTTATTGACTATGTTGTTGTTTTTTTCTCAACCAAAATATTGTTTGTATATAATATATGAGGTTATTGATTTGCGCTCAAACAATATTTTGGAATATTATTCCAAAATCTAGATATTATTTCTAATAGCTACACCTACAGTATGTTCCCTCTGTTCCATATGGCCCAGAGAGGCGCCTATGGCAGTGGTTCTCAAAGTAGGGTCCAGGGACCACCCAGGGGCCCTTGAGGGGGTTACAGGGGGTCCCCAGCTAAATGATTGATAATTAGGAATTAAAATGGACCCTGACAGATCTGTGACTCTGTAAGGGTTATGGGGATCCGTGGCCTGCATACCAAACTGAGGATCCTTGAAATTAAAAGTTTGAGAACCACTGCCCTGGGAAAGTAAAGTGGAGGGGAGAGACAGACCAGAAGGACAACCCTTACGTTATATGGGTAAAGAGGGAGGAACTGAACCATACCCATGTTGTACCTGTCAAAGTACTTCAAAAACGTAAATGAAGTCCACTGATCACGTCCAACCCAGATTTGGCACAAACAAGGGGTTGAATTCGTTCTGCTGCAACAAAAATGTGGAATGCCCTACTAAAAGCAGTGAAGGAATGTAAAACCTCACTTTCCATCAAAACTGCCCTAAAAGAGTACCCTCAGGTGGCTGTAATTCGAAACTGGCCCCTGTAAAAGTCATAACCCAGCCCCCCCCCCCCCACCCCCCCCTTGAACTTCTTACTTCTTACTGTACATATATATTTTTGTTTTTCTTATTTTTCATTTATAAACTGTTTATATGATGTTCTGCATAGTAGTGTTTATCTGTCTGTCATTTAATGTCACTATGAATTGAGTACAAAAGGAACCCATTTGAAACAAGCCAGTGGCTTTCATGCAGTTTTTTAAAAATCCTATTTAGTTGACCTTGTATTTTAAATGTACTTTATGTGCTTTTTTTTCTGCAAACCTCTAAATAAAGTATTCAATCAATCAATCAAAGCACTTGAGGCCTTGAACAACATTTCAGAAAGAGAAAGGACCTGATGAACAGAGAGCATTTTATTTTTAGTCCCATGGATTGTGTCTTGATGTTATGTCTCGATTATTCAGGGTTTTAATTACTTCCCTCTTATACTCTTGTCGGGCTAGAATAAGTTTTGCCACCGTCAGTCATATGAGAATCCTATATTGTTGTAATAACGTGACTTATTTTGTCAATAAAAACAAATCAAACATGAAAGGCACATCCTTTAAATGTACGATCAAACAATCATTTAACATGTCAGCAATAAACATGTTTAGGTATACATAAAGAGGCATGAACTAAAACGCTGACACGTTAAATATAAAAATCACAGGATCAAAAACATCAGATTGGTACTTTTATTATATTATTTTAACATATGAAACAAAACAAATAAAGGATAGAATAAGGGAACAAAAACATATTTGTTTATTCATTTATTTGTTCATTTAGTTAGTCACCGTTTGTTAGGCAGGCAGCCAGGTTAACAACCATGACCCATGACTATAATTTTTATTATGTCCCAATGGTTGGACTTCCTGTTGGTCTATTTATGTTACCTGCAAATAAAAATGTCAATGCAGCTTTGTTTTTTTGTTTTTTTAATAGGCTACTCAGCAGCATTTTAATGCATTTTACTTAAGAATTAAAGGTAGGATTAGTGATTTGTTGGGATAAAACAAAAAGGTTACAGCACTGTATTCTGATTGCTATAGAGTGTTTGTTCAGTAACAGGGGTCTCCCTGTCTCTCCAGCTCCTAAACTTTCCGTTTACAAACAGAAAATACATTTTCCAGGTATAGGTGACAACATTTCTGCCAATCAGTAGTAGAGAGAGTACCCATTTATCAGCTTCATTTTTATAGTGTTCCAGTTCCAATTTTGTCTGCTCATTTCTTTGTGTCATCACTTCCATTTCACTTGTTTAATCTGTATTCTGTCTGAGTTCTCTATCCTGACCTGAAAATCCATTTTCTGTTTATTAAAGAGCTGGAGAGACATGGAGACTCCTGTTACTGAACAAACACTCTATAGCAATGAGTACTATCAGAATATAGAACCATTTAACTCTTATTTTAACCAAAGAAAATCATGTGCCCTACCCTACCTTTAACTTCTAATATTCTTCTAACCATTGATTGATTGATTGATTGATTGATTGATGTACTTTATTTAGTAAGACATGAGAACAGTACATGACAGTACATAACAGTATATGGAAGTACAAATTCACAATACAAGGTCTACTAAACTGGAGAGCTCATTAAACACTAAGCTTGTTTAAGATGAGATCCCCATGCACACAAATCATGATGAAAAGATCAGAGACGAGAGGACTTCAAATGCACTGGGAGCGTTGTTTATAAGTTTATAAGTTTATAAGCGTATGTTTTCGTTTTTTTCATTCTTCATTCATCATTAAGGAATATTTTACAAAGGGAAATTCTCAGTGTGTCCAAAACATCGCAGGGTAAGTAAACGATAGAAATGAAGGCCTTTCTTTGGTGTAGTATTCCTTTAATATCGCAAAGAGTAAATGAAATGTTTACTCAGAGGCAAGAAACCTTGGAGTCATGTTTGACCTTGACCATGACCCCAACACATCAGGAGTAGCCTATAACAAAAGTCAACAGAAAGCAACTTGAACTATTGTAATGCACTGTTTTCTGGCCTCCCGAAAACAGAACATGTATTAGACATGAAATCAGCCACCTCAGCTGATAATTGTTTCTTTCAACAACTGATTGAAATGCAGTAATATATAAAGATTTGATTGATTTGATTTTAACTAATAATAGGGCTTGGTTAATGTCTAACTGGGTCAATGAAACCACCATCACATGCCATGGCTATCTGGTATATTAATACATCTTACAGCAGCCTTTATGACAGGAACTAAAGGGTAAAAATGAGGAAGAGTCCGTCTAGATTTTGATCCAATGTGATCGAGGAACATCAGTTTCCAGGGAGTCTCACTTCACTCACTTTGATGCAGCATCATGGCTTTATGCTATATTGTTCTCCTTTTCCTCTTTGGACTTAATGGTAAGTTATGTATTTTTTTACTTTCTATTTAGAATAATGCACTGTTGGTCATGATAATTATTTGGGCTTGGGTAATGATGACATTTGAACTGGGTTTATAATGTCCACAACTGACATTATACAATTATGTTTCCCTTATTCTTTACTTACTGCAGTATTGTGCAATTTCAATCAGACCTATAATACATTACATTGTATAAGCTTATGACTCATCACTATGGTTGGTTGGTTTGTTTTGTAGGAATTTACAGTACTGTAACAACAGTGGATCAAATCTCAGTGAAGACATGTGGTTCCATCTCTATCCCGTGCTTCTATGATCCGAAACACAAAGGCAGAGTGAAATTTTTGTGTAAAGGTGCACCTTTTGACACCTGTATCAAGTTAGTTACTACTAACACAACAAGTAGCGATAATAAGTATTTCATCTCTGATGACATCAGCAACAACATCTTCACTGTGGCGATTAATAATCTAATGGAGGAAGACGCTGGACCTTACTACTGTGCTGTGGAAATACCACCTGTGTCAGCAGATTTTAAACGTTTTGAGCTCTCTTTCAACAAAAGTAAAATACCATATCAGCATGTTATGTCTATGAATACTGTGTGTGTGTGTGTGTGTGTGTGCGCGTGTGTGTGTGTGTGTGTGTGTGTGTGTGTGTGTGTGTGTGTGTGTGTGTGTGTGTGTGTGTGTGTGTGTGTGTGTGTGTGTGTGTGTGTGTGTGTGTGTGTGTGTGTGTGTGTGTGTGTGTGTGTGTGTGTGTGTGTGTGTGTGTGTGTGTGTGTGTGTGTGTGTGTGTGTGTGTGTGTGTTTCTGTGGTAGAGATTTCTATATCCATGCAATACTTGTTCCAGACATAAGGACAAATTGAGCCTAACAGGCACAGACTTGTAAAATCTGAGTTGCATATTTAAAAAAAAACATATTTGCCTATAATAAACTCAATCCAGAGCATATGTAGATATGAGGAAAAGGGGAACAAGACAGTGTGAATTGATTTGTTCCTGAAGGATCGGATTTTGCTGAACTTGTTGCTTGTTTTTTTGTAGTTGGACCCTATGTGGACGATCAGAAGAGAACTGGACTTAAAGGAGAGCATGTGACTGTCAACTTTAACTCTGCTATAACAACATCTGGAGGGAAGTGGTGTAGACACAGCCAGGGCCAGCCCTTCTGTATAACGGGACCCTCAGGAAATATGAATCAAACATTAGTAACTATTGATACAAGCGTTTCTAATATTATCAGTTTGACAATGAGTGGACTGAGGATGGAGAGCACTGGTTGGTATTGGTGTGACAATGGAGTCTTCCAGATGCCAGTACACATCACTGTTAAAGAACCAGCTGTAGGACACAGGTCAGCATGACTTGCCTTAGCATGATTTAAAATAAACATAACTTCACATCACATCGTTGAAATATCAGAAACCTTCATATTTCAGCTTTTAATGTTTTTTTCATAAATGAATGCCCTACAGTACTTCGTCATGCGACGCGTTGTGAGCTTCTATTTTTGAAAATTTTGCAAATGTTTTGAAGTGAAATTGCAGTAATAACAATATAATAATTAACAATATGTCAGAGGCTAATGATGAAATGGTTGAGAATTGAGTGGTGATCCTTCTGGAGGTGTAATGAGTATAATTCAGTGAAACGTCTGTGATTAAAAACCCCAAAGACATATCCACCCCAAAAAACATCTTTTCCTCTAACATTTAAATTGGGTTTCACTGAAAAGTGCCAGCGATAGTTATGCCTCATCCTATGTGTTGGTAAAAGTAGCCTATGCATGTACAACATGTTTGTAGTTTGTTTCAATCTAGTTAATGTGTTTCTGATATCATTTACCAGTTCCATGGTTGTAACCATTCTCGCCACCTGCCTGAGTTTGGCGTTGGTTGTAATTGCTGCCTTGATCAGTTTGGTGGTGTTCATGAGATATAGTAAGTAGCCTATATAGTCAAACTGAATTCATATTCAAAGCATTTCTGTCATTATCATAGATTGATTTCATGAAGGAATCAGCAGCCTACCACAGATATTGCTAATATATTGTTTTTCTTGTTTAGAGAAGGCCAAAGGTGAAACAGGCACAAAAGTGGTAAGAAACCCAATTAATTTTCCTTTTAGCCATGCACCTCCAGGATAGCATTGTTGATCATGGGAAATCCATAAACATTATTTGTTATGTTATTATGTTAATACTTTTTAACCCACTAAGTCCACTTTGATTGACCCCAGACCTCAGGGCATGCAGAGAAAACATGTTGAAGGAACTTGATCATATAAGTCTAATACTGTCATACAACTCTTGGTTAACTCAAAGACTTGTGTGACTATTACAAGCTGCTGATTTTGTACATGTGCAGTGAGGTTTGCCAAATTCTTTAAAAAAGAAAAGAAAAAGATAACACACACCTATTATACTCACAGACAGAATCACATTCAGTGATTGATCACTGAATGGGATCAACGTCCATTTAGTTAAAAATGAATAAAAACATCAAATATATTTTGACCATTGTCTCCTATCCAGCAGGTCCAAACATCTAATGAGAGTGAGACTTATGTTAACGTCATAACAAATAGCTGGACCAAACAAATGGTAAAAGTCTTTCATTTATGTAGTTTTATTCCACTGTGATAGTGATTGTATGAACTGAATTCAATATTAGTTTATTATTACATCAGCAAACTGCATTTGTTCTTTTGCGTAACTTGCTCACTGTTACACGTAATTGTTTTCTTACAGACTGAACCAGATAAAGAAACCGTAATATACGAAGTATGTCTGTACTAGAACAGGTATGTTTTAATAAGCACTCAAACCAACATGGTGTTTGTTTACTTGTATGCATATAAACAAAATGAATTATTAGTTATAGTTATGGACTTGGTATTTTGTAGCAATGGTTCTCAAACATTTTCATGTGAAGGACCCCCAAATTGATATATATTTACCTGCGGACCCCTATCTGAAAAGATTTTGTGTGTACCGACAAATTAACCGATTAATTAATCCAAACTTTATACAATTCAATATTTTTCTAAATTATTTGAAAACGTGGAACCCCCTCAAGGACCCCTGGGGGTCCACGGACCACAGTTTGATAACCACTGATGTAAAATGCACTTTAAATCAATTAGTAATTGCAATGTAGAGCCTTTCAATCAGCTGATATTCTTCATGTGTGCAGTTCTTTTCATAGAGTGGAGGTTCATAGTGACACCAACAGGGATTGAGGAGCAGATGCGTCGGACCTCAGACGACTCAACTATTACAATATGATGTGTAATAATGAAATAATTACTTTTAGTGCTTCAGCAAAACTGCTGAAGTTCCTTGAGAAAGAAAATGTGAAGCAAATGAAAAAGTCAGCATTGAATAACAATGATCTGGAAGCATCCTAGGATGGGAGCACTAATGTGAATCCAACGTGTCTCTATGTCAGACTTTCCCCACACACTCTCAAATTTGGGCATGTCATTTTTACTCCTGTAGAGCTAATATTATGGATTGCCTAAAATAATAAAAAGTAGGGCTCGGATATTGCATCAATGTGAACTATAATTTGTGGTTATTGAAAGTATTGATTTGCGCTCAATCAATATTTTGGAATATTATTCCAAAATGAAGATATTTCTAATGGCTACACCTACAGTATGTTCCCTCTGTTCCATATGGCCCAGAGAGGCGCCTATGGCTGGTTCTCAAAGTAGGGTCCAGGGACCACCCAGGGGCCCTTGAGGGAGTTCCAGGGGGTCCCCAGCTAAATGATTGATAATTAGGAATTAAAATGGACCCTTACAGATCTGTGACTCTGTAAGGGTTATGGGGATCCGTGGCCTGCATATACCAAACTGAGGATCCTTGAAATTAAAAGTTTGAGAACCACTGCCCTGGGAAAGTAAAGTGGAGGGGAGAGACAGACCAGAAGGACAACGCTTAAGTTATGTCGGTAAGGAGGGAGGAACTGAACCATAGTATAAAATAAGTGCTTTAAGACAGAGGTGAAGATACACCACAACGTTAAGATACCCATGTACCTGTCAAAGTACTTCAAAAACGTAAATGACGTCCACGGATCACGTTCAACCCAGATTTGGCACAAACAAGGGGTTGAATTTGTTCTCCTGCTATGCAACAAAAATGTGGAATGCCCTACCAAAAGCAGTGAACTTTTTACTGTACATATATTTTTTTGTTTTTCTTATTTTTCATTTCTAAACTGTTTATATAATGTTCTGCATTGTAGTTTTTATCTGTCTGTCATTTAATGTCACTATGAATTGAGTACAAAAGGAACCCATTTGAAACAAGCCGGCTTTCATGCAGTTCTTTTTAAATCCTATTTAGTTGACCGTGTATTTGAAATGTACTTTCATGTGCTTTTGTTTCTGCAAACCTCTAAATAAAGTATTCAATCAATCAATCAAAGCATGTTAGGCCTTGAACAACATTTCAGAGAGAGAAAGGACCTGATGAACGGAGAGCATTCTATTTTTAGTCCCATGGATTGTGTCTTGATGTTATGTCTCGATTATTCAGGGTTTTAATTACTTCCCTCTTCTACGCTTGTCGGGCTAGAATAGGTTTTGCCACCGTCAGTCATATGAGAATTATATATTGTTGTAATAACGTGACTTATTATTTTGTCAATAAAAACAAATCAGACATGAAAGGCACATCCTTTAAATGTACGATCAAACAATCAATTAACATGTCAACAATAAACATGTTTAGGTATACATAAAGAGGCATGAACTAAAACGCTGATACATTAAACATAACCACAGGATCAAAAACATCAGATTGGCACTTTTATCATTATTATATTATTTTAACGTATGAAACAAAACAAATAAAGGATAGAATAAGGGAACAAAAACATATTTGTTTATTCATTTATTTGTTCATTTAGTTAGTCACCGTTTGTTAGGCAGGCAGTCAGGTTAACAACCATGACCCATGACTATAATTTTTATTATGTCCCAATGGTTGGACTTCCTGTTGGTCTATTTATGTTACCTGCAAATAAAAATGTTAATGCAGCTTTGTTGTTTTTAATAGGCTACTCAGCAGCATTTTAATGCATTTTACTTAAGAATTAATGGTAGGATAAGTGATTTTTTGGGATAAAACAAAAAGGTTAAAGCACTGTATTCTGATTGCTATATAGTGTTTGTTCAGTAACAGGGGTCTCCCTGTCTCTCCAGCTCTTAAACTTTCCGTTTACAAACAGAAAACACATTTTCAGGTATAGGTGACAAAATTTCTGCCAATCAGTAGTAGAGAGAATACCCATTTATCAGCTTCATTTGTATAGTGTTCCAGTTCCAATTTTGTCTGCTCATTTCTTTGTGTCATCACTTCCAATTTCACTTGTTTAATCTATATGGAGACTCATATTACTGAACAAACACTCTATAGCAATGAGTAGGCTACTATCAGAATATAAAGCCATTTAACACTTATATTTTTTAGTTCTGCTGTTGTCAGTCTCTGATGTCGGTCTCTGATTTTTACAAAGGGAAATTCTCTGTGTGTCCAAGACATCACAGGGTAAGTAAACGATAGAAATAAAGGCCTTTCTTGGGTGACGTATTCCTTTAATAATGAAAATACTATATGAAATGTTGACTCAAGAAACCTTGGAGTCATGTTTGACCTTGACCATGACCTCAACACATCAGGAGTAGCCTATAACAAAAGTCAACAGAAAGCAAATTGAACTATTGTAATGCACTGTTTTCTGGCCTCCCTAAAACAAAAACATTATTGTCTCCGCCAGGCCGAAGGCATGGCGAGAGAGTATGTTTTACCCTCCGTCCGTCCGTCCGTCCGTCCGTCTGTCTGTCTGTCCGTCCGTCTGTGGACAGCTAATCTCTGCCACCGTTGGCTTGATCGCAGCGAAACTGTGCACACACACTCCCTGGATGCCAATTCAGACCCTCTGCCCCAAAATGTTCACATGGGCTTGTTATAGCGCCACCAGGAGGCCGCTTTTGCCAAAACACATTTTATGACAGTACTCCTACAGATTTTGTCCAAACGTCACACAAATCGGTACACAGTATCTCTATAGTCATTAAACGAAACGGGTCTTTCACATTTCTCATATTCCATCCGGATTGGCTAAAAATGGCTTCCAAAGTTTGCAGGACTGCTCCGTTTTGAACAAAATGCCTCAAATCATAAACACAGCATGTCATTTCCGTGAAACTTTGCACGCACATTCCCACTATGCCGAGGAAGAAATACCACTTGAGATTTTTCAAATCAGCCTCATGGTGGCGCTATAACAGCCCCATTCGTGTTTTTACCTATAACTGCACCAATCTGTGTAAAGCTTTGTATGCGCACTCCCTAGAGGTCAAGGAAAAACCTTTGCCCTGCATTTTTCACATCTGCCTTTTATAGCGCCACCAGGTGGCCGACTTATGTAAGACATATTTCTTTACATTACTCCTTCTGATTTTATCCAAATTTCACACAAATCGGTACACATGATTTCTATAGTCATGTAATCAATACGGATCAGTTAGATTTTTCATATTCCATCACGATTGAATAAAATTCACATCTAAAGTTTGCAGGAGTGGCCCGTTTTGAACAAAATGCCGCAAATCATGAACGCAACGTCCGATTGCGGTCAAACTTTGCACACACATTCACACTATGTTGAGGAACAAATGCTACCCTTTTAACATTTGCCTGTTATAGCGCCACCAGCAGGTCGAATTTAGCAAAACACATTTTTTTAACAAAATGCCTAAAATCATGAATGCAGTGTCCGATTGCCATGCAAGGCCTAAGAAGAAATGCCACCCTTTTCACATTCGACTATTATAGCGCCAACAGGAGGCCACAATAACCTACCTGACCTGGCGGAGACCTGTGCTCCGAGGAGCACTTTCTCTAGTTTGACATGAAATCACCTTAGTCACCTTAGCTGATGTGTTAAAATGCATACTTAACCACTTTCAACCTGGCTTCCCTATTTCGGGCATGTCATTATTATACTGGTGGGGGCATTTTTCAAACAATTTCAGAAGTTTCAAAAAATAACAAAAATAGCAGAAATACATATAAAATAGGGGTTAGGTGCATGGTCAAACACATGTGTTTTGTCTTAGCATAATTATGTGTATTGTATGTAATGAACATTCATCGCATTGAGCTCTTCTAACAGAAAGAATTCTGTAATCCAAATTCTATTCTTCATTTTATTTTATTTCATTTAAATAAGATAATTGTTTCTTTCAACAACTGATTGAAATGCAGTTATGTATAAAGATTTGATTGATTTGATTTGAACTAATAATAGGGCTTGGTTAATGTCTAACTGGGTCAATGAAACCACCATCACATGCCATGGCTATCTGGTATATTAATAAATCTTACAGCAGCTTTTATGACAGGAACTAAAGGGTAAAAATGAGGAAGAGTCCATCTAGATGTTGATCCAATGTGATCGAGGAACATCAGTTTCCTGGAGTCTCACTTCTCTCACTTTGATGCAGCATCATGGATTTATGCTATATTTTCCTCTTTTTCCTCTTTCCTCTTAATGGTAAGTTATGGATGTTTTTACTTTCTATTTAGAATAATCTATGGTTGGTAATGATAATGTTTTGGGCTTGGGTAATGATGACATTTAAACTGGGTTTATAATATCCACCATTGACATTATACAATTATGTTTCCCTTGTTCTTTACTTACTGCAGTATTGTGCAATTTCAAGCAGACCTTTAATACATTACATTGTATAAGTTTATGACTCATCACTTTGGTTGGTTGGTTTGTTTTGTAGGAATGTGCAGTACTGTAACAACAGTGGATCAAATCACAGTGAACACAGGAGGTTCCATCTCTATCCCATGCTTCTATGATCAGGATCACATACCCAAAGTGAAATACTTGTGTAAAGGTGCATGGGGCACCTGTACCACGTTAGTAACTACTAACACACCAAGTGGCAATAATAAGTATTTAATCTCTGATGACATCAGCAACAACATCTTCACTGTGACGATTAATAATCTAATGGAGGAAGACGCTGGACGTTACTACTGTGCTGTGGAAATACCTGTGGAAGCAGATTTTAAGAAACGTTTTGAGCTCTCTTTCAAAAGTAAAAGACCCTATCAGCATGTTATGCCTATGAATACTGTGTGTGTGTGTGTGTGTGTGTGTGTGTGTGTGTGTGTGTGTGTGTGTGTGTGTGTGTGTGTGTGTGTGTGTGCGCGTGCGTGCGTGCGTGCGTGCGTGCGTGCGTGCGTGCGTGCGTGCGTGCGTGCGTGCTTGCGTGCGTGCGTGCGTGCGTGCGTGCGTGTGAGAGTGTGAGTCTGTGGTAGACATTTCTATATCCATGCAATACTTGTTCCATGCATAAGGACAAATTGAGCCTAGCAGGCACAGACGTGTAAAATCTGAGTTGCTTAAAAAAAATGTATTTGCCTAATACACTCAATCCAGAGCATATGTAGAAGTGAGGAAAAGGGGAGCAAGACAGTGTGAATTGATTTGTTCTTGAAGAATCAGATTTTGCTGAACTTATTGTTTGTTTCTTTGTAGTTGGACCCTATGTGGACAATCAGAAGAGAACTGGACTTAAAGGAGAGAATGTGACTGTCAACTTTAACTCTACTATAACAACATCTGGAGAAGTAAAGTGGTGTAGACACAGCCAAGGCCAGCCCTTCTGTATAACGGGACCCTCAGGAATTATGGATCAAACATTAGTGACTATCGATACAAGCATTTCTAATGTTATCAGTTTGACAATGAGTGGACTGAGGATGGAGAACACTGGTTGGTATTGGTGTGACAATGGAGGCTTCCAGATGCCAGTACACATCACTGTTAATGATCCATCCACTACTGAACCAACCACTACAACAATGAGTAAGATTCATATCATTTCATCTGTCATTAACAGTGGGAATATGGTGAAAACCTGTCTGTTTACCTTTTTCATACTGGATCTTTACAGCCTCGACCACAGCTGGAACAACTGGAGGCGGTCAGCAAGTAGGACACAGGTCAGCATGATTTGCCTTAGCATGATTTAAAATAAACATAACTTCACATCACATCGTTGAAATATCAGAAACCTCCATATTTCAACTTTTAATGTTTTTTTCATAAATGACTGCCCTACTTTGTCATGTGACTCGTTGTGAGCTTGTAGATCTGCTATTTGTGCTCATTTTGAAAATATTTTGAAGTGAAATTGTAGTGATATCCATACAACAATTAACAATATGGAATTGGAAGAGGCAGATGATGAAATGGTCGAGAATTCACTGGTGATCCTTCTGGAGGTGTCAGTATAATTCAGTGAAATGTCTGTGATTAAAGACCCCCAAAACATCGAAGAACTTTTCCACTAACATTTAAATTGTGTTTCTGCATTTGTCTGCTCACTGAAAAGTGCCAGTGATAACGCCTCATCCTGTGTGTTGTTAAAAGTAGCCTATGCATGTACAAAATGTTTGTAGTTTGATTAAATCTAGTTAATGGGTTTCTGATATCATTTACCAGTTCCATGGATGTAACCATTCTCGCCACCTGCCTGAGTTTGGCGTTGGTTGTAATTGCAGTCTTGATCAGTTTGATGGTGTACATGAGATATAGTAAGTCAAACCAAATTCATATTCAAAGTATTTCTGTCATTATCATAGATTCATGAAGGAATCAGTACCACAGATATTGCTAATATATTGTTTTTCTTGTTTAGAGAAGGCCAAAGGTGAAACAGGCACAAAAGTGGTAAGAAACCCAATTCATTTTCCTTTTAGCCATGCACTTCCAGGATGGCATTGTTGATCATGGGAAATCCATAATCAGTATTTGTTATGTTATTATGTTATTACTTTTTAACCCACTAAGTCCCCTTTGATTGACCCCAGACCTCAGGGCATGCAAAGAAAACATTGTTGGAGGAACTTGATCATACAAGTCTAATACTGTCATACAACTCACAACTCAACTTGTTTTACTACATTGAGTTGTTGTTAACCAACAAACTACCGTCTGTTAGCTCTGCTAGGTTAACTCTTAGACTTGTGTAACTATTACAAGCTGCTGATTTTGTACATGTACAGTGAGGTTTGCCAAATTCATTAAAAAAGAAAAGAAAAAGATAACACACACCTATTATACTCACAGACAGAATCACATTCAGTGATTGATCACTGAATGTGATCAACGTCCATTTAGTTCAAAATGAATAAAAACATCAAATATATTTTGACCATTGTCTTCTATCCAGCAGGTCCAAACATCTAATGAGAGTGAGACTTACGTTAACGTCATAACAAATAGCCCGACCCAACAAATGGTAAAAGTCTTTCATTTATGTAGTTTTATTCCACTGTGATAGTGAGGTTAAAGTTTTGGGGCTTCGCAATTAGTTGTATGAACTGTTTTCAATATTAGTTTATTATTACATCAGCAAACTGCATTTGTTCTTTTGCTTAACTTGCTCACTGTTACACGTAATTGTTTTCTTACAGACTGAACCAGATAAAGAAACAGTAATATACGAAGAATGTCTGTACTAGAACAGGTATGTTTTAATAAGCACTCAAACAAACATGGTGTTCGTTTACTTGTATGCATATAAACAAAATTAATTATTAGTTATTTGGACTTGGTATTTTGTAGCAATGGTTCTCAAACATTTTCATGTGAAGGACCCCCAAATTGATATATATTTACCTGCGGACCCCTATCTGAAAAGATTTTGTGGGTACCGACAAATTAACCGATTAATTAATCCAAACTTTATACAATTCAAGATGTTTCAAAATGATTCGAAAACCTGAAACCCCCTCAAGGACCCCTGGGGGTTCACGGACCACAGTTTGATAACCACTGATGTAAAGTGCACTTTAAATCAATTAGTAATTGCAATGTAGAGCCTTTCAATCAGCTGATATTCTTCATGTGTGCAGTTCTTTTCATAGAGTGGAGGTTCATAGTGACACCAACAGGGATTGAGGAGCAGATGCGTCGGACCTCAGACGACTCAACTATTACAATATGATGTGTAATAATGAAATAATTACTTTTAGTAGTTTGGCAAAACTGCTGAAATTCCTTGAGAAAGAAAATGTGAAGCAAATGAAAAGGTCAGCATTGAATAACAATGATCTGGAAGCATCCTAGGATGGGAGCACTAATGTGAATCCAACGTGTCTCTATGTCAGACTTTCCCCACACTCTCTCAAATTTGTCATTTTTACTCCTGTAGAGCTAATATTATGGATTGCCTAAAATAATAAAAAGTAGGGCTAGGATATTGCATCAATGTGAAATATAATGTGTGGTTATTGAAAGTACATCGAAACTGAGTTTGCAGGAATTATTCATAGCCTCAGAATTCAGTCAGTGAGGAATTCCCACATCTGCCCCATGTCGTTTTGATGAGATATAGAACCACATGAAATACACGTGTGTCAAAGATGCATTAGTTACTTTTTTGCAGTAGAAAATAAATAAATAAAAAATAATCACTCCCCTGTGATACAAACACTTTTCTGTCACTCCTAAGCTTCTCTGTAATATTGTATATTACTGCTGTACTTTGGAGAATGATGATGAGGATGATATGCATTTGGGGCGGCAGTGGCTCAGGGGTAGAGTGGCCGGGTAGTGTGAACTGGAAAACCGCAAGGTTCCCAGTTCGATCCCGGGCTGGGGGGCTCCCCTAGAGTTAGTGTCGAAGTGTCCTTGAGCAAGACGCTGAACCCCTAATTGCTCCCGATGAGCAGGTTGGTGCCTTGCATGGTTTCCTCCGCCATCGGTGTATGAATGTGTGTGTGAATGGGTTAATGGCACAATCAATGTAAAGCGCTTCGGATAGAAGCGCTATATAAATGCACCATTTACCATTTATATGCAGATCTGTGTCAAGCATTAAGTGCTATAGGTTGTCTTTGAATTATCATGATAAAACCATCACAATCATAGCAATCAGCAATAATAGCTAGTTATTGACTATGTTGTTGTTTTTTTCTCAACCAAAATATTGTTTGTATATAATATATGAGGTTATTGATTTGCGCTCAAACAATATTTTGGAATATTATTCCAAAATCTAGATATTATTTCTAATAGCTACACCTACAGTATGTTCCCTCTGTTCCATATGGCCCAGAGAGGCGCCTATGGCAGTGGTTCTCAAAGTAGGGTCCAGGGACCACCCAGGGGCCCTTGAGGGGGTTACAGGGGGTCCCCAGCTAAATGATTGATAATTAGGAATTAAAATGGACCCTGACAGATCTGTGACTCTGTAAGGGTTATGGGGATCCGTGGCCTGCATACCAAACTGAGGATCCTTGAAATTAAAAGTTTGAGAACCACTGCCCTGGGAAAGTAAAGTGGAGGGGAGAGACAGACCAGAAGGACAACCCTTACGTTATATGGGTAAAGAGGGAGGAACTGAACCATACCCATGTTGTACCTGTCAAAGTACTTCAAAAACGTAAATGAAGTCCACTGATCACGTCCAACCCAGATTTGGCACAAACAAGGGGTTGAATTCGTTCTGCTGCTATGCAACAAAAATGTGGAATGCCCTACTAAAAGCAGTGAAGGAATGTAAAACCTCACTTTCCATCAAAACTGCCCTAAAAGAGTACCCTCAGGTGGCTGTAATTCGAAACTGGCCCCTGTAAAAGTCATTTTGTTTTTCTTATTTTTCATTTATAAACTGTTTATATGATGTTCTGCATAGTAGTGTTTATCTGTCTGTCATTTAATGTCACTATGAATTGAGTACAAAAGGAACCCATTTGAAACAAGCCAGTGGCTTTCATGCAGTTTTTTAAAAATCCTATTTAGTTGACCTTGTATTTTAAATGTACTTTATGTGCTTTTTTTTCTGCAAACCTCTAAATAAAGTATTCAATCAATCAATCAAAGCACTTGAGGCCTTGAACAACATTTCAGAAAGAGAAAGGACCTGATGAACAGAGAGCATTTTATTTTTAGTCCCATGGATTGTGTCTTGATGTTATGTCTCGATTATTCAGGGTTTTAATTACTTCCCTCTTATACTCTTGTCGGGCTAGAATAAGTTTTGCCACCGTCAGTCATATGAGAATCCTATATTGTTGTAATAACGTGACTTATTTTGTCAATAAAAACAAATCAAACATGAAAGGCACATCCTTTAAATGTACGATCAAACAATCATTTAACATGTCAGCAATAAACATGTTTAGGTATACATAAAGAGGCATGAACTAAAACGCTGACACGTTAAATATAAAAATCACAGGATCAAAAACATCAGATTGGTACTTTTATTATATTATTTTAACATATGAAACAAAACAAATAAAGGATAGAATAAGGGAACAAAAACATATTTGTTTATTCATTTATTTGTTCATTTAGTTAGTCACCGTTTGTTAGGCAGGCAGCCAGGTTAACAACCATGACCCATGACTATAATTTTTATTATGTCCCAATGGTTGGACTTCCTGTTGGTCTATTTATGTTACCTGCAAATAAAAATGTCAATGCAGCTTTGTTTTTTTGTTTTTTTAATAGGCTACTCAGCAGCATTTTAATGCATTTTACTTAAGAATTAAAGGTAGGATTAGTGATTTGTTGGGATAAAACAAAAAGGTTACAGCACTGTATTCTGATTGCTATAGAGTGTTTGTTCAGTAACAGGGGTCTCCCTGTCTCTCCAGCTCCTAAACTTTCCGTTTACAAACAGAAAATACATTTTCCAGGTATAGGTGACAACATTTCTGCCAATCAGTAGTAGAGAGAGTACCCATTTATCAGCTTCATTTTTATAGTGTTCCAGTTCCAATTTTGTCTGCTCATTTCTTTGTGTCATCACTTCCATTTCACTTGTTTAATCTGTATTCTGTCTGAGTTCTCTATCCTGACCTGAAAATCCATTTTCTGTTTATTAAAGAGCTGGAGAGACATGGAGACTCCTGTTACTGAACAAACGCTCTATAGCAATGAGTACTATCAGAATATAGAACCATTTAACTCTTATTTTAACCAAAGAAAATCATGTGCCCTACCCTACCTTTAACTTCTAATATTCTTCTAACCATTGATTGATTGATTGATTGATTGATGTACTTTATTTAGTAAGACATGAGAACAGTACATGACAGTACATAACAGTATATGGAAGTACAAATTCACAATACAAGGTCTACTAAACTGGAGAGCTCATTAAACACTAAGCTTGTTTAAGATGAGATCCCCATGCACACAAATCATGATGAAAAGATCAGAGACGAGAGGACTTCAAATGCACTGGGAGCGTTGTTTATAAGTTTATAAGTTTATAAGCGTATGTTTTTGTTTTTTTCATTCTTCATTCATCATTAAGGAATATTTTACAAAGGGAAATTCTCAGTGTGTCCAAAACATCGCAGGGTAAGTAAACGATAGAAATGAAGGCCTTTCTTTGGTGTAGTATTCCTTTAATATCGCAAAGAGTAAATGAAATGTTTACTCAGAGGCAAGAAACCTTGGAGTCATGTTTGACCTTGACCATGACCCCAACACATCAGGAGTAGCCTATAACAAAAGTCAACAGAAAGCAACTTGAACTATTGTAATGCACTGTTTTCTGGCCTCCCGAAAACAGAACATGTATTAGACATGAAATCAGCCACCTCAGCTGATAATTGTTTCTTTCAACAACTGATTGAAATGCAGTAATGTATAAAGATTTGATTGATTTGATTTTAACTAATAATAGGGCTTGGTTAATGTCTAACTGGGTCAATGAAACCACCATCACATGCCATGGCTATCTGGTATATTAATACATCTTACAGCAGCCTTTATGACAGGAACTAAAGGGTAAAAATGAGGAAGAGTCCGTCTAGATTTTGATCCAATGTGATCGAGGAACATCAGTTTCCAGGGAGTCTCACTTCACTCACTTTGATGCAGCATCATGGCTTTATGCTATATTGTTCTCCTTTTCCTCTTTGGACTTAATGGTAAGTTATGTATTTTTTTACTTTCTATTTAGAATAATGCACTGTTGGTCATGATAATTATTTGGGCTTGGGTAATGATGACATTTGAACTGGGTTTATAATGTCCACAACTGACATTATACAATTATGTTTCCCGTATTCTTTACTTACTGCAGTATTGTGCAATTTCAATCAGACCTATAATACATTACATTGTATAAGCTTATGACTCATCACTTTGGTTGATTGGTTTGTTTTGTAGGAATTTACAGTACTGTTACAACAGTGGATCAAATCTCAGTGAAGACATGTGGTTCCATCTCTATCCCGTGCTTCTATGATCCGAAACACAAAGGCAGAGTGAAATTTTTGTGTAAAGGTGCACCTTTTGACACCTGTATCAAGTTAGTTACTACTAACACAACAAGTAGCGATAATAAGTATTTCATCTCTGATGACATCAGCAACAACATCTTCACTGTGGCGATTAATAATCTAATGGAGGACGACGCTGGACCTTACTACTGTGCTGTGGAAATGCCACCTGTGTCAGCAGATTTTAAACGTTTTGAGCTCTCTTTCAACAAAAGTAAAATACCATATCAGCATGTTATGTCTATGAATACTGTGTGTGTGTGTGTGTGTGTGTGTGTGTGTGTGTGTGTGTGTGTGTGTGTGTGTGTGTGTGTGTGTGTGTGTGTGTGTGTGTGTGTGTGTGTGTGTGTGTGTGTGTGTGTGTGTGTGTGTGTGTGTGTGTGTGTGTGTGTGTGTGTGTGTGTTTCTGTGGTAGAGATTTCTATATCCATGCAATACTTGTTCCAGACATAAGGACAAATTGAGCCTAACAGGCACAGACTTGTAAAATCTGAGTTGCATATTTAAAAAAAAACATATTTGCCTATAATAAACTCAATCCAGAGCATATGTAGATCTGAGGAAAAGGGGAACAAGACAGTGTGAATTGATTTGTTCCTGAAGGATCGGATTTTGCTGAACTTGTTGCTTGTTTTTTTGTAGTTGGACCCTATGTGGACGATCAGAAGAGAACTGGACTTAAAGGAGAGCATGTGACTGTCAACTTTAACTCTGCTATAACAACAACATCTGGAGGGAAGTGGTGTAGACACAGCCAGGGCCAGCCCTTCTGTATAACGGGACCCTCAGGAAATATGAATCAAACATTAGTAACTATTGATACAAGCGTTTCTAATATTATCAGTTTGACAATGAGTGGACTGAGGATGGAGAGCACTGGTTGGTATTGGTGTGACAATGGAGTCTTCCAGATGCCAGTACACATCACTGTTAAAGAACCAGCTGTAGGACACAGGTCAGCATGACTTGCCTTAGCATGATTTAAAATAAACATAACTTCACATCACATCGTTGAAATATCAGAAACCTTCATATTTCAGCTTTTAATGTTTTTTTCATAAATGAATGCCCTACAGTACTTCGTCATGCGACGCGTTGTGAGCTTGATCTGCTATTTTTGAAAATTTTGCAAATGTTTTGAAGTGAAATTGCAGTAATAACAATATAATAATTAACAATATGTCAGAGGCTAATGATGAAATGGTTGAGAATTGAGTGGTGATCCTTCTGGAGGTGTAATGAGTATAATTCAGTGAAACGTCTGTGATTAAAAACCCCAAAGACATATCCACCCCAAAAAACATCTTTTCCTCTAACATTTAAATTGGGTTTCACTGAAAAGTGCCAGCGATAGTTATGCCTCATCCTATGTGTTGGTAAAAGTAGCCTATGCATGTACAACATGTTTGTAGTTTGTTTCAATCTAGTTAATGTGTTTCTGATATCATTTACCAGTTCCATGGTTGTAACCATTCTCGCCACCTGCCTGAGTTTGGCGTTGGTTGTAATTGCTGCCTTGATCAGTTTGGTGGTGTTCATGAGATATAGTAAGTAGCCTATATAGTCAAACTGAATTCATATTCAAAGCATTTCTGTCATTATCATAGATTGATTTCATTAAGGAATCAGCAGCCTACCACAGATATTGCTAATATATTGTTTTTCTTGTTTAGAGAAGGCCAAAGGTGAAACAGGCACAAAAGTGGTAAGAAACCCAATTCATTTTCCTTTTAGCCATGCACCTCCAGGATAGCATTGTTGATCATGGGAAATCCATAAACATTATTTGTTATGTTATTATGTTAATACTTTTTAACCCACTAAGTCCCCTTTGATTGACCCCAGACCTCAGGGCATGCAAAGAAAACATTGTTGGAGAAACTTGATCATATAAGTCTAATACTGTCATACAACTCTTGTGATACTACAGTACATTGAGTTGTTGTTAACCAACAAACTACCGTTTGTTAGCTCTGCTAGGTTAACTCTAAGACTTGTGTAACTATTACAAGCTGCTGATTTTGTACATGTACAGTGAGGTTTGCCAAATTCATTAAAAAAAGAAAAGAAAAAGATAACACACACCTATTATACTCACAGACAGAATCGCATTCAGTGATTGATCACTGAATGTGATGTCCATTTAGTTCAAAATGAATAAAAACATCAAATATATTTTGACCATTGTCTCCTATCCAGCAGGTCCAAACATCTAATGAGAGTGAGACTTACGTTAACGTCATAACAAATAGCTGGACCAAACAAATGGTAAAAGTCTTTCATTTATGTAGTTTTATTCCACTGTGATAGTGATTGTATGAACTGTTTTCAATATTAGTTTATTATTACATCAGCAAACTGCATTTGTTCTTTTGCGTAACTTGCTCACGGTTACACGTAATTGTTTTCTTACAGACTGAACCAGATAAAGAAACCGTAATATACGAAGAATGTCTGTACTAGAACAGGTATGTTTTAATAAGCACTCGAACAAACATGGTGTTCGTTTACTTGTATGCATATAAACAAAATTAATTATTAGTTATTTGGACTTGGTATTTTGTAACAATGGTTCTCAAACATTTTCATGTGAAGGACCCCCAAATTGATATATATTTACCTGCGGACCCCTATCTGAAAAGATTTTGTGGGTACCGACAAATTAACCGATTAATGAATCCAAACTTTTCAAAATTATTCGAAAACCTGGAACCCCCTCAAGGACCCCTGGGGGTCCACGGACCACAGTTTGATAACCACTGATGTAAAGTGCACTTTAAATCAATTAGTAATTGCAATGAAGAGCCTTTCAATCAGCTGATATTCTTCATGTTGTGCAGTTTTTTCATAGAGTGGAGGTTCATAGTGACGCCAACAGGGATTGAGGGGCAGATGCGTCTGACCTCAGACGACTCAACTATTACAATATGATGTGTAATAATGAAATAATTACTTTTAGTGCTTCAGCAAAACTGCTGAAATTCCTTGAGAAAGAAAATGTGAAGCAAATGAAAAAGTCAGCATTGAATAACAATGATCTGGAAGCATCCTAGGATGGGAGCACTAATGTGAATCCAACGTGTCTAAATGTCAGACTTTCCCCACACTCTCAAATTTGTCATTTTTACTCCTGTAGAGATAATATTATGGATTGCCTAAAATAATAAAAAGTAGGGCTAGGAAATTGCATCAATGTGAAATATAATTTGTGGTTATTGAAAGTACATCGAAACTGAGTTTTAAAAACTGAGCAGGAATTAATCATAACCTCAGAATTCAGTGAGGAATTCCCACATCTGCCCCATGTCGTTTTGATGAGATATAGAACCACATGAAATACATGTGTGTCAAGGATTGATTAGTTGCTTTTTTTGCAGTAAAAGAATAAATAAAAAAGAATCACTCCCCTGTGATACAAACAGATTTTTCCCAAGGGGCGGGATCAAAACAATGGCCCTCGACGCAATTGGTTAGACCTACAACCAACTACCAGTTACAGTCTCCCATATTTGAATCCTGGGCCCTGATTGGTTACCCACGTCTTCTGGAGCAGGAAATGGATTCTCTATGGCGCGGTGCCAGACCCAAATCGCAGAGTGCAATTTTTTTTTGCACTCACAGATTCGTCTGGTCCCAGGCTAATTTGCAGATCTGTGTCAAGGTTGTCTTTGAATGATCATAATAAAACCTAGCCTGGCTCCAGCCCGTGAATCGCTAGCCACGGCTATTAAAAAAATATGTTCAGGCGATTCTGGTCTGGTGACGCTCTCATAGGAGGTCTCAGCCTCGGTTGAAAATCTGTACGACGAATCGGGATCGGGATAATCCAGTATGAACCAATCGCCAAAGAGTATTTGAAAAAAAAAACGTTGGCCACGCCCCCATCTCAGCAATCGGCTGCATTGAGAGGGCTTTCAGACTGAATAATGGAGTGAAACGAAATGAAAATTCAGGCTGAGTGTCAGGCTAAATAAAACCATCACAATCACAGCAATCAGCAATAATAGCTAGTTATTGACTATGTTGTTGTTTTTTTCTCAACCAAAATTGTTTGTATATAATATATGAGATTATTGATTTGCGCTCAAACAATATTTTGGAATATTATTCCAAAATGCAGATATTTCTAATAGCTACGCCTACAGTATGTTCCCTCTGTTCCATATGGCCCAGAGAGGCGCCTATGGCAGTGGTTCTCAAAGTAGGGTCCAGGGACCACCACCCAGGGGTCCTTGAGGGAGTTACAGGGGGTCCCCAGCTAAATGATTGATAATTAGGAATTAAAATGGACCCTTACAGATCTGTGACTCTGTAAGGGTTTTGGGGATCCGTAGCCTGCATACCAAACTGCGGATCTTTGAAATTAAAAGTTTGAGAACCACTGCCCTGGGAAAGTGGAGGGGAGAGACAGGGGCCTGGTCTACAAGATACACCAAAACGTTAAGATACCTATGTACCTGTCGAAGTACTTCAAAAACGTAAATGAAGTCCACGGATCACGTTCAACCCAGATTTGGCACAAACAAGGGGTTGAATTCGTTCTCCTGCTATGCAACAAAAATGTGGAATGCCCTACCAAAAGCAGTGAACTTTTTAATGTACATACATTTTTTTGTTTTTCTAATATTATTTATTTCTAAACTGTTTATATGATGTTCTGCATAGTAGTGTTTATCTGTCTGTCATTTAATGTCACTATGAATTGAGTACAAAAGGAACCCATTTGAAACAAGCCAGTGGCTTTCATGCAGTTTTTAAAAAATCCTATTTAGTTGACCTTGTATTTGAAATGTACTTTCATGTGCTTTTTTTCCTGCAAACCTCTAAATAAAGCATTCAATCAATCAATCAAAGCACTTGAGGCCTTGAACAACATTTCAGAAAGAGAAAGGACCTGAAGAACAGAGAGCATTTTATTTTTAGTCCCATGGATTGTGTCTTGATGTTATGTCTCGATTATTCAGGGTTTTAATTACTTCCCTCTTCTACGCTAGTCGGGCTAAAAATACGTTTTGCCACCGTCAGTCGTATGAGAATTCTATATTGTTGTAAATGTTTTGGTATACCTAAACTTGTTTATTGTTGACATGTTAAATTTTAACATGTCAACAATAAACATGTTTTGGTATACCTAAAGAGGCATGAACTAAAATGCTGATACATTAAATATATAAATCACAGGATCAAAAACATCAGATTGCAACTTGATTATTATTATAACATATACAACAAAACAAATAAAGGATAGAATAAGGGAACAAAAACATATGTGTTTATTCATTTATTTGTTCATTTAGTTAGTTACCATATATTGTTAGGCAGCCAGGTTAACAACCATGACTCCCTGTGGAACATTGTTTTATTGATGTTATATAATTTGTATCATGTCCCAATGGTTGGACTTCCTGTTGGTCTATTTATGTTAACTCAAGAAGCACCAAAAAAAAATGTTAATTCAGCTTTGATTTTTTGTTTTTTTAATAGGCTACTCAGTCTCAGCAGCATTTTAATGCAGCATTTAAGAATTAAAGGTAGGATAAGTGATTTGTTTTTGTCAAAACAAAAAGGGTTTTGTTATAAGGTTAAAGCACTGTATTCTGATTGCTATAGAGTGTTTGTTCAGTAACAAGGTCTCCCTGTCTCTCCAGCTCTTAAACTTTCCGTTTACAAACGAAAAAATACATTTTCAGATATAGGTGACAACATTTCAACCAATCAGGAGTACAAAGAGTACCCATTTATCAGCTTCATTTTTATAGTGTTCCAGTTCCAATTTTGTCTGCTCAATTATTTGTGTCATCACTTCAAATTTCACTTGTTTAATCTGTATCCTGTCTGAGTTCTCTATCCTGATCTGAAAATCCATGTTCTGTTTAATAAAGTGCTGGAGACTCATGTTACTGAACAAACACTCTAGCAACGAGTACTATCAGAATATAGAGCTATTTAACACTTATTTTAAACAAAGTAAATCATGTGCCTTACCTTTAACTTCTGTCAGTAGCTGCTAAATATGACTTTAAAGTAATTTTAGAAAGGGTTAAAAAGAGGGTAACCTATGGTTATATTTTGGAAAGGTTCACACCGAGATCGGCGACAAGAGGACTTTAAATGCACTGTGAGCGTTGTTATGGAGTTTATAACTGTATTTTTTTGTTCTGCTGTTGTTAATGTCTGTCTCTGATTTACTTCAATTCATCATATAGTATTTTCATGGTATTATCATTGTTTTTTTCATTCTTCATTCACCATTAAGGAATATTTTACAGGGAAATTCTCTGTGTGTCCAAGACAGGGTAAGTAAACGATAGAAATGCCTTTCTTGGGTGAAGTATTTCTTTAACATCACAAAGACTAAATGAAATGTTGACTCAGAGGCAAGAAACCTTGGAGTCATGTTTGACCTTGACCATGACCTCAACACATCAGGAGTAACCTATAACAAAAGTCAACAGAAAGCAACTTGAACTATTGTAATGCACTGTTTTCTGGCCTCCCGAAAACAACAAAATAATTAGACATCAGCCACCTCAGCTGATGTGTTAAAATGCATACTTAACCACTTTCAACCTGGCCTCCCTATTTTGGGCATGTCATTATTATACTGCAGGGGACATTTTTGAAACAATTTCAGAAGTTTTAAAAAATAACAAAATTAGCAGAAATACATATAAAATAGGGGTAAGTGGTCAAACATATGTGTTTTGTCTTATATAGTATATTATGTGTATTGTATGTTACTAGAGGTCCATGGGCACCCGGCCTCCTAGCCGCGCACGGGGCTCTCGCGAGGGCTCGCTCATTTTGGGGTTCCAAAATCGTGGGATAAAACTTTCCCGAAAAAAAGTTTAAAAAAAGAAAATTTAATTAAAAAGAAAAAGAAAAAATACATGGGGGACCCCCGCGAAACATCGCGGACCTCTTCGGCTGTTTTTTTTTTCATGAAGGTGGTTGCTTGTTTCTGGCGCACATCTGGCAACAATGACCTGTCTGCTTGTCTGCCCCCCCCAACGTGGCAACCCAGACTGCCGACTGCCCACGCATGCGCAGTGAAATTGCAACTGTGACCTAACTGCGACCTAACTACGACCTAACTGCAGCGGCACACGCATGGGCAGATTTGCCGATTGTATTATAGGATAGGATAGGATATATGACTGTAAATGAACATTCATCACATTGAGCTCCTCTAACAGAAGGAATTCCGGAATCCAAATTCTATTCTTCATTTTATTCTATTTCATGTAAATAAGATAATTGTTTCTTGTACAACTGATTGAAATGCAGTAATGTATAAAGATTTGATTGATATGATTTGAACTATAGGGCTTGGTTAATGTCTAACTTTGTCAATGAAACCACCATCACATGCCATGGCTATCTGGTATATTAATAAATCTTACAGCAGCTTTTATGACAGGAACTAACGGGTAAAAATGAGGAAGAGTCCGTCTAGATTTTGGTCTAATGTAGAGGAACATCAGTTTCCAGGGAGTCTCACTTCACTCACTTTGATGCAGCATCATGGACTTATGCTATATTCTCATCCTTTTCCTCTTTGGACTTAATGGTAAGTTATGGATGTTTTTACTTTCTATTTAGAATAATCTATTGCTGGACATGATCATTTTTTGGGCTTGGGTAATGATGACATTTGAACTGGGTTTATAATGTCCACCATTGACATTATATAATTATGTCTCCCTTGTTCTTTACTTACAGCAGTATTGTGCAATTTCAATCAGACCTTTAATACATTACATTGTATAAGTTTATGACTCATCATTTTGGTTGGTTGGTTTGTTTTTTAGGAATTTACAGTACTGTAACAACAGTGGATCAAATCACAGTGAAGACAGGAGGTTCCATCTCTATCCCATGCTTCTATGATCCTAAACACAAAGGCAACGTGAAATACTTGTGTAAAGGTTCATGGTTTGAATACTGTAAGATCTTAGTAACTACTAACACACCAAGTAGCGATAATAAGTCTTTCATCTCTGATGACGTCTACAACACCATCTTCACTGTGACAATTAATAATCTAATGGAGGACGACGCTGGACCTTACTTCTGTGCTGTGGAAACGCCTGGGGTGCTAGCAGATCTTAAGACACGTTTTGAGCTCTTTTTCTCTTTCAACAAAAGTAAAATACCCTATCAGCATGTGGTGTCTATGAATACTGTGTGTGTGTGTGTGTGTGTGTGTGTGTGTGTGTGTGTGTGTGTGTGTGTGTGTGTGTGTGTGCGTGCGTGCGTGCGTGCGTGCGTGCGTGCGTGCGTGCGAGCGAGCGAGCGAGCGAGCGAGCGAGAGAGAGAGTCTGTTGTAGATGTTACTTCTATGTCCATGTAACACTTGTTCCAGACATAAGGACAAATTGAGCAGACACAGAGCAGAGCATTATTTTTTTTGCCTACTATTAAACTCAATCCAGAGCATATGTATAGAAGTGAGGAAAAGGGGAACAAGACAGATGTGAATTGATTTGTTCTTGAAGCACCAGACTTATTGCTTGTTTTTCTGTAGTTGGACCCTATGTGGACGATCAGAAGAGAACTGCATTCAAAGGAGAGAATGTGACTGTCAACTTTAACTCTACTATAACAACATCTGGAGAAGTGAAGTGGTGTAGACTCAGCCAGGTTGTGCCCCTCTGTATAACGGGACCCTCAGGAAATATGGATCAAACATTAGTGACTATTGATACAAGCATTTCTAATATCATCAGTTTGACAATGAGTGGACTGAGGATGGAGAGCGCTGGTTGGTATTGGTGTGACAAAGGAGGCTTCCAGATGCCAGTACACATCACTGTTAATGAACCACCCACAGCTGCACCAACCACCACAACAATGAGTAAGATTCATACCATTTCATCATTCATTAAGATTGGGATTACGGTGAAAACCTGGATGTTTACCTTTTTCATACACTTTCCACCTCACCCACAGCCTCGACCACAGCTGGAACCAATGGAGGGGGTCAGCAAGTAGGACACAGGTCAGAATGATTTAAAATAAACATCCATAATTCAACTTTTAATGTTTTTTTTCATAAATGAATGCCCAACTTCGTCATGCAACACGTTGTGAGCTTGTAGATCTGCTATTTTGGCAAATGTTTACATTTTTAAGTGACATTATTATAATAATAATATAATAATTAACAATTTGGAAAGGGCAGATGTTTCACTGAAAAGTGCCAGTGATAGTTACACCTCATCCTATGTGTTGGTAAATGTAGCCTATGCATGTACAAAATGTTTGTAGTTTGATTAAATCTATTTAATGTGTTTCTGATAACATTTGCCAGTTCCATGGATGTAACCATTCTCGCCACCTGCCTGAGTTTGGCATTGGTTGTAATTGCTGTCTTGATCAGTTTGATGGTGTTCATGAGATATAGTAAGTATATAGTCAAACTGAATTCATATTCAAAGCATTTCTGTCATTATCATAGATTGATTTCATGAAGGAATCCACAGATATTGCTAATATATTGTTTTTCTTGTTTAGAGAAGGCCAAAGGTGAAACAGGCACAAAAGTGGTAAGAAACCCAATTAATTGTCCTTTTAGGCACCTCCAGGATGGCATTGTTGATCATGGAAAATCCATAATCCTTATTTGTTATGTTATTATGTTAATACTTTTTAACCCAATAAGTCCACTTTGATTGACCCCAGACCTCAGGGCATGCAAAGAAAACATTGTTGAAGGAACTTGATCATACAGGTCTAATACTGTCATACAACTCACAACTCAACCTGTGTTACTACATTGAGTTGTTGTTAACCAATAAACTACCGTTTGTTAGCTCTGCTAGGTTAACTCAAAGACTTGTGTGACTATTACAAGCTGCTGATTTTGTACATGTACAGTGAGGTTTGCCAAATTCATTAAAAAAGAAAAGAAAAAGATAACACACACACCTATTCACAGACAGAATCACATTCAGTGATTGATCACTGAATGTGATCAACGTCCATTTAGTTAAAAATGAATAAAAACATCAAATATATTTTGACCATTGTCTCCTATCCAGCAGGTCCAAACATCTAATGAGAGTGAGACTTACGTTAACGTCATAACAAATAGCTCGACCCAACAAATGGTAAAAGTCTTTCATTTATGTAATTTTATTCCACTGTGATTGTGAGGTTAAAGTTATGTGGCTTCACAATTAGTTGTATGAACTGTTTTCAATATTAGTTTATTATTACATCAGCAAACTGCATTTGTTCTTTTGCGTAACTTGCTCACTGTTACACGTAATTGTTTTCTTACAGACTGAACCAGATAAAGAAACCGTAATATACGAAGTATGTCTGTACTAGAACAGGTATGTTTTAATAAGCACTCAAACCAACATGGTGTTCGTTTACTTGTATGCATATAAACAAAACAAATTATTAGTTATTTGGACTTGGTATTTTGTAGCAATGGTTCTCAAACATTTTCATGCGAAGGAGCCCCAAATTGATATATATTTACCTGCGGACCGCTATCTGAAAAGATTTTGTGTGTACCGACAAATTAACCGATTCATTAATCCAAACTTTATACAATTCAAGATGTTTCAAAATTATTCGAAAACCTGGAACCCCCTCAAGGACTCCTGGGGGTCCACGGACCACAGTTTGATAACCACTGATGTAAAGTGCACTTTAAATCAATTAGTAATTGCAATGTAGAGCCTTTCAATCAGCTGATATTCTTCATGTGTGCAGTTTTTTCATAGAGTGGAGGTTCATAGTGACACCAACAGGGATTGAGGGGCAGATGCGTCGGACCTCAGACGACTCAACTATTACAATATGATGTGTAATAATGAAATAATTACTTTTAGTCGTTCGGAAAAACTGCTGAAATTCCTTGAGAAAGAAAATGTGAAGCAAATGAAAAAGTCAGCATTGAATAACAATGATCTGGAAGCATCCTAGGATGGGAGCACTAATGTGAATCCAACGTGTCTCTATGTCAGACTTTCCCCACACTCTCTCAAATTTGGGCATGTCATTTTTGTCTCCGCCAGGCCGAAAGGCATGGCGAGAGAGTATGTTTTGCACCCCGTCCGTCCGTCCGTCCGTCCGTGTGTCCTGTCCGTCCGTTACCAGCTAATCTCCGCCACTGTCGGTCACTGTGAAACTGTGCACACACACTCCCTGGATGCCAATTCACACAAATCTTTCACATGGCCCTGTTATAGCACCACCTGGAGGCCGATTTGTGCAAAATCCATTTTTTTATATTACTCCTACAGATTTTATCCAAACGTCATGCAAATCGGTACACAGTATCTCTATAGTCATATGATCAACAAGAATCTGTCCGATTTCCCATATTCGATCCTCGTTGGCTAAGGTTGGCTTCCAAAGTTTGCAGGATTGGTCCTTTTGAACAAAACGCCTCAAATCATGAACGCAGTGTGCGATTTCCGTGAAATTTCACACGCACATTCCCACTAGGCCAAGGAAGAGATTCCACCCTTTTCACATTGGCCTGTTATAGCGCCACCATCAGGTCTAATTTAGTAAAACACATTTTTGGAACAAAATGCCTCAAATCATGAATGCAATGTCCGATTGCCGTGAATGACCTAAGAAGAAATGGCACCCTTTTCACATTGGCCTATTATAGCGCCACCAGGAGGCCACAATAACGTACATGACCTGGTGGAGACCTGTGCTCACTTTTTCTAGTTACTCCTGTAGAGCTAATATTATGGATTGCCTAAAATAATAAAAAGTAGGGCTAGGATATTGCATCAATGTAAACTATAATTTGTGGTTATTGAAAGTACCGAAACTGAGTTTGCAGGAATTAATCATAACCTCAGTCGGATTTGCCCCATGTCTTTTTGATGAGATATAGAACCACATGAAATACATGTGTGTCAAGGATAGATTAGTTACTTTTTTGCAGTAAAACAAATAAATAAAAAATAATCACTCCCCTGTGATACAAACACACTTTTCTGTGGCTCCTAAGCTTTTCTTGCTGTACTTTGGAGAATGATGAAGAGGAGGATATTTGCAGATCTGTGTCAAGCATTAAGTGCTATAGGTTGTCTTTGAATCATCATAATAAAACCATCACAATCATAGCAATCAGCAATAATAGCTAGTTATTGACTATGCTGTTGTTTATTTCTCAACCAAAATATTGTTTGTATATAATATATGAGTTTATTGATTTGCACTCAAACAATATTTTGGAATATTATTCCAAAATGTAGATATTTCTAACTGTGACTCTGTAAGGGTTTTGGGGAAACCTTAGCCTGCATACCAAACTGAGGATCCTTGAAATTAAAAGTTTGAGAACCACTGCCCTGGATAAGTAAAGTGGACGGGAGAGACAGACCAGAAGGACAACCCTTAAGTTATGTGGGTAAGGAGGGAGGAACTGAACCATAGTATAAAAGAAGTGCTTTAAGACAGAGGTGGTGTAGATGTAACTATAATTCTGCACCCCCTATCCATACCTCGTCCTACACTCATGAGAGAGTACAGCAACCTGCAATGGGCCTGGTCTACAAGATACACCACAACGTTAAGATACCCATGTACCTGTCAAAGTACTTCAAAAACGTAAATGAAGTCCACGGATCACGTTCAACCCAGATTTGGCACAAACAATGGGTTGAATTTGTTCTCCTGCTATGCAACAAAAATGTGGAATGCCCTACCAAAAGCAGTGAACTTTTTACTGTACATACATAATTTTTTGTTTTTCTAAACTGTTTATATTATGTTCTGCATAGTAGGCCTAGTGTTTATCTGTCATTTAATGTCACTATGAATTGAGTACAAAAGGAAGCCATTTGAAACAAGCCAGTGGCTTTCATGCAGTTCTTTTTAAATCCTATTTAGTTTACTTTGTATTTGAAATGTACTTTCATGTGCTTTTTTTCTGCAAACCTCTAAATAAAGTATTCAATCAATCAATCAAAGCACGTGAGGCCTTGAACAAGATTTCAGAGAGAGAAAGGACCTGATGAACAGAGAGCATTCTATTTTTAGTCCCATGGATTGTGTCTTGATGTTATGTCTCGATTATTCAGGGTTTTAATGACTTCCCTCTTCTACGCTTGTCGGGCTAGAATAGGTTTTGCCATCGTCAGTCATATGAGAATTACATATTGTTGTAATATTGTGACGTATTATTTTGTCAATAAAAAAAATCAGACATTAAAGGCACATCCTTTAAATGTACGATCAAACAATCATTTAACATGTCAATAATAAATATGTTTAGGTATACATAAAGGGGCATGAACTAAAACGAAATAGAGGATAGAATAAGGGAACAAAAACATTTGTTTATTCATGTATTTGTTCATTTAGTTACCATATATTGTTAGGCAGGCAGACAGGTTAACAACCATGACTCCCTGTGGAACATTGTTTTATTGATGTTATATAAGTTTTATTATGTCCCAATGATTGGACTTCCTGTTGGTCTATTTATGTTACCTCAAGAAGCACCTGCAAATAAAAATGTTAATGCAGCTTTGTTTTTTTTGTTTTTTTAATAGGCTACTCAGCAGCATTTTAATGCAGCACTTAAGAATTAAAGGTAGGATTAGGGATTTTTTGGGATAAAACAAAAAGGTTAAAGCACTGTATTCTGATTGCTATAGAGTGTTTGTTCAGTAACAGGGGTCTCCCTGTCTCTCCAGCTCCTAAACTTTCCGTTTACAAACAGAAAATACATTTTCAGGTATAGGTGACAACATTTCTGCCAATCAGGAATAGAGAGAGTACCCATTTATCAGCTTCATTTTTATAGTGTTCCAGTTCCAATTCTGTCTGCTCATTTCTTTGTGTCATCACTTCCAATTGCACTTGTTTAATCTATATGGAGACTCATGTTACTGAACAAACACTCTATAGCAATGAGTACTATCAGTCGGTCTCTGATTTACTTCAATTCATCATATAGTATTTTCATGGTATTATCATCGTTTTTTCATTCTTCATTCATCATTAAAGGAGGAGTTCACCCCAAAAATGACTTATTTTCTATCAATTACACACCCCATGAAGCCTTGATTTCATGGATTTATTTTTGTTTTTGTGGCATTCCTAAGACACTAATTTGATGACCGTGTGTATTTCCGGTAGGAGACACAATTAATCTACTTTGTGTCTCCTACCGGATACATTAGCCGGTAGGAGACGGGAATCAAATTATTAGCTTAGGAATGCGACAAAAACAAAAAATAATCCATGGATTCAAGGCTTCATAGGGTGTGCAATTGATAGAAAATAAGTATTTTTTTGGGTGAACTCCTCCTTTATGTAATATTTTACAAAGGGAAATTCTCTGTGTGTCCAAGACATCACAGGGTAAGTAAACGATAGAAATAAAGGCCTTTCTTGGGTGAAGTATTCCTTTAATAATCAAAATACTATGATGAAATGTTGACTCAGAGGCAAGAAACCTTGGAGTCATGTTTGACCTTGACCATGACCTCAACACATCAGGAGTAGCCTATAACAAAAGTCAACAGAAAGCAAATTGAACTATTGTAATGCACTGTTTTCTGGCCTCCCTAAAACAAAAACATTATTTGACATGAAATCACCTTAGTCACCTTAGCTGATGTGTTAAAATGCATACTTAACCACTTTCAACCTGGCCTCCCTATTTTGGGCATGTCATTATTATACTGGTGGGGGCATTTTTCAAACAATTTCAGAAGTTTTAGAAAATAACAAAAATAGCAGAAATACATATAAAATAGGGGTTAAGTGGTCAAACATATGTGTTTTGTCCAGTCTTATATTTATATATATATATATGGAGTTGGTACAATGTATGTTCAGGAGGAAGACTACGCCTTCCAACATGAGATTGTTTCTAACCTTGCCCCCCACTCTACTCCCTTAATCTATTTCCATTCCTAGCCCACTCTCTAGGTTACAAGCTTGATCGATCACCATGGTAACCAAGTCAACTCCTCCCTTGATTTGTCTGCCATGGTAACAGATCATAGCTCCACCCTCGCCACTCACAGTGGCACCGATGCCATGGTAACTAACCGCTCCACCCTGAACTCCACCCCTTCTACCAATAAGCGAGGGCATTTAAACCTGCCAGGTTCGCCTGCCCTTCGTGCATTGTTCTTCGTACACACAGCACATCGAAAAGTTATCGTATCGTTGAATCGTTCTAAACTTACCTCAATGGATTTGGATTTCCCAATCACCCTCCAAGCCTCCGACGAGGAGGATTTTTCTCCAAACGCGTCCACCGCCGTGTCCGACACGCCGCTCTCCCGAAGGCTACGGTCAGTAGGCGAGAGGCATCAGGAAACCGATGTCAGGGGAACACCGGTGGATTTTCACAGAGGTCCGAGGTCCACACCTAGGCAACCCTCCGCCTCTCCTGTCCACAGCCGGAGCTCCCGGACCAGCCAGCGGTCCCGGTCGGGCCGCGCTCCTCCCGTTCCACCCCACCATCTTCCTTCTCCTCCTCCTCCACACCAACGTCACCATTCCACCACCCGACGTGAGGAGGAGAACCCGGTCGCCCAGCACGGCTCTGGACGTAACCATCCTCCTCGCCACCATTCTACCCCCCGACGCCAGGTCGCTTCTCCTCCCCCAGCCCGGCCTCGTCGGGGGAGGCCCCCAGGCAGACGTCGTGATGACCACCACACCATCGCTCAGCACTCTCCTCTCCCCCCTCCTCCTCCTCCACGGCGGGCGTCTCTAAGAGCGCCACCTCCAGCGACCCCGTCCAGGACGGTAATCGCGCCCATCCGCGATTGGACCGTGCTATCGCTCAAAAAGGCACTAAGAGAGAAGAGTGTCGTTTTTTCTAGCACTGCAAATAAAGGACAACTATTCCAACTTTACACATCAACAGCGAGAGTTTCGTCTTCTCCAGCGGGTCCTTCCCAGTCGCATCACTATGACGTCACACAGCCGGCACGGGGTCCTAGCAGCAGATACTACAGCAGCAGAGCGGACATCACAACGCCCGCTCGAAGCACAAGTTCATCAGGTGAGGCCGTTTCGTCCTCCTATAATGTAATTCAGCCAACACCGTTGTTTATTACTACAAAAGATACTCGCCTATCGAATTTTCCACCTACAGGTCGCACTCTGCAGAGCCGCCTCGGACCCCCAACCCAAGCAGAGCAGACCAGGCTTGTTCCCACTACCCCCTCCCCCATGCATGTTCCTTCACCCCCCGTGCCTGCTCCCCTCCCCCCCCCTCCTTCCCAACCTTTAATCCTTCTCCACCCCACCCCTTCCCCCTCTCTCCAAACCTCCCGGCAAAGGTTTTCATCCCAGTTAATGCAGGCTTCACTGTCATCCCATCCCCCTGCACAATCATCCAACCTTCCCAACACCTCTGTCTCTTTTTCTGTTCCTGTCCCTGAGGCCGCTAGCCAGCCCAACACCCAGATGGCCATCGCACCAGGCTGGCTGGCACCTTCAGCCCCCACTCAGGTGCCCCCCCAATCAGCCATGGGCATCCTGAGCAACGTACCATTCTCTTCTTTCCCTCCCACCCCCGCCCTTGTGTTTCCAACCCCCCCCTTTTCTCTCTCCTCCGCAGTCGCAGCCCAGGTGCCACCGAACGCGCTGTCCCTCAACCCACAACCTGTATCCCATCACCTCCGCCAACAAATCATCCAGGGTATGGACATCGATCTCTCAGCCATATTAAAACCATCCACCCACACCTTTCAACCCCGGACAGTCGACTGCGGAGGCATCTCAATCACCCTCCGAGACCTCGCATCCACTTCATCACCCCACAACATCCTCACTGCCACCGAATTCACCCTAGCATTTTCAATCTATAGGAACGTCATCTGCTCACTATTCCCCCACAGAAGGCAAGAGTTAGATGACTACTTATCCCTAATCATGGACATGGCAGTGCGGTTCGGGGGCACGTTATTCTACGAATATCACCGGCAGTTCGCAGCGAGGGCGGCTGCCCGTATCCAACAATGGAACATCAACACCTACTGGGGAGCGCTAGACGTGGAATTATACAGCCGGCTGTTCACAGGCAGCGCCGCCATAGCGTGCAACATCTGCGGCTGCCCCTCCCACCCCACCACCGAGTGCGTGCTCTCCGCACACCAGTCCACACCCGTAGCTCAACCTCCAGCAGTTCCAGTTCCCCACCACAATCGCCCCACCCCATACTCCATCCCTCCATCAGCTCCCCCCCTCATGGGAGCAGCAACACGCCAGCCAGGCCGGGACAAGCGACCCAAACCCAGCCGCCCCACAGCCCAACCAGCCTCCTCCCAAGCCACGGACAAGCGTGGCAGGAAGATCATGTTCATCGGCTCCCGCATGCTATGCAACAACTTCAACGACGCAGGCTGCGACTCATCATTCTGCAAACTCCTGCACGTATGCACCTACTGCGGAGGAGCCCATTCCCGCCACACTTGCCCCCACAACCCAACCAAACCTTCCAAAAGCTGACTAGCACGCCATCTAGCCACCCCCATTAACATCCCCGCCCTGGCCAAGGAGCTCGCATTCCACCCAGACCCCACATTCGTCCACTTTTTCATAGACGGTCTCAATCATGGTTTTTCACCCGGCCTAGTCACACTTCCGGATCATTCCCACTTTTGTAATAACCTCCAGTCCGCACTAACGGAACCAGAAATCGTCACCACCCTGCTTGAGAAAGAAGTAAAGCAGGGTTTCATGATCGGTCCGTTCGATTCCCCCCCATTCCCCATTTTCCGCATCAGCCCAATAGGAGTGGCTACCAGGAAGTACTCAGGGAAGAAAAGATTGATCATTGATCTATCTTCCCCACACGGTTCATCCATCCCCAGTATAAATAGCCTCATCCCCAGTCCAGATTTCACACTCCACTATTCAACTGTAGACCATGCCATTGCCCTGATTCGGCTCGCTGGACGTGGTGCCTGGCTATCAAAAGCCGACATCACGTCTGCCTTCAAAGTCCTCCCACTCCACCCAGACTCATGGCACCTTTTCGGCGTCTGCTGGCAGTCAAAATATTATTTTGCAGTAAGGCTAACATTTGGCTGCAAAAGTAGCCCAAAACTTTTCGACAACCTATCAGAGCTCCTTTGCTGGATTTTAAGCAACAATTACCACATCCCACACCTCGTCCATCTCCTGGATGACTTCCTCACCGTCGACCCCCCATCAGCCCCCCCCGCACGCAGTATCACGTGCCTCAAGACCGCTTTCGCGGCACTCGGCGTTCCCCTGGCCGAGGAGAAAACCGTGGGTCCATTCAACAAAATCGAATTCCTAGGAATCAACTTGGACTCCACCTCATTTCAAGCCTCACTCCCCACAGATAAACTAGACCGTATTACACTACTCATCTCCAACTTTCTACAAATCACATCATGCACCAAGCAGCAGCTACTCCAGTTACTAGGTCACCTTAACTTCGCCACAAGAATCATCCCACAAGGCCGTTCATTTATTTCCCACCTTCTCCACCTCGCTGCATCCGTGCCATCCCTCCACCATCATATCACGTTAGATTTAGAATGCCGCACAGAGCTTAGGCTCTGGCACCTCCTGTTATCCAACTGGAATGGCATTTCTTTCTTTTACAACGATTTCCACTCCTCACCAGAGGATTTGCAACTATACACCGATGCAGCGCCCTCTGTAGGTTTCGGGGGTTACTACAGAGGGAGATGGTTCGCAGAACCTTGGCCCCTAGATTTCGTTTCCCCCCCGTTCGACACCACCCACTCATCAGCATTATTCGAATTGTACCCAATCATTGTCGCGGCCTCTCTTTGGGGCCACGAATGGACCAGCCGCTCAGTTCTTATACACTCCGATAACCAGTCCACAGTCCACATTATTAATAAAGGCCGGTCAGCATCACTAGCCATCATGGCACTACTCAGACGTCTAACATGGCTCTCAGTCACCAATAATTTCATAATCAGAGCAGCCCATGTCCCAGGTTACTGTGTTGTCTGTCTCAAAATATATATTAAGCAGACGAGGCTTGAAGCTGGTCTTCTGAACGTTTAATAACACACTTGGGCATCTGACATAAACATACATGCAGTTCCTGTTGGCACGCTGCTCTACTACTGGTGGTGTCTACTGAGCATGCTCTAAACTCCCTAGGCATGCTGGGTAATGGAGTCCTGTCACATTACTCATTACAACACATCTTCCCCCCTAAATAAGAAAAGACATATACCCATAAACAACACCATACTAAAGCGCTTTTCAAGTAGCTTTTCTCAATAGGCATTTCAACTGGTAAACAACTTGTTCTAATAATACTTGAAAACAATAAACAAGCAAACACTGTAATCATACCAGGAATAAACTTCAAGTAAATAATACTCTCCTTCAATAACATGCAACATTGTAAGGCACAATATCAACATTCTTTTCTTTCTTTTTTTTTTTTTTTTTTAGCTTACAATCATGTCAAAACTCAGAATCATGTCAACATTTTTTTTTTTTTTTTCAGTTGACTCAAAGAATTGAAAGGTAATCAAAGTCCACAAATAGTCCACTCGAAAACAGTCCAATCCTATCTAACAAGCCTCAATCAGCCTCTGAGGTGGCTGAATAAGTCTCCTAGGTCTCAACTGTCTTTCAACAGCTGGCGATGCAGACTTTGCTTTGGGACTACAGCCAGCATGGTCAGGACAGCTGCTAGCTGGCTCTGCGGAGTCAGTTGCGTCCTGCTGAACAGTCTCTTGAACTGTTGTGTCCTTTCCAGTTGGCTGTTGCTGTAGTTGCAGATCTGTGCGGTTTCTCCTCAGAGACAGTCCACTCTCCATCTGGATCCTGTAGGAGCGTGGAGAAACTTCCTCCTCCACCTGTCCCTGTTGTCTCCAGGTGCCTGTAGTGATGTCCCTGAGACGCACTGTGTCCCCCGGCTTCAGCATAGGCAGGTGTTTTGCTGTCCGGTCATGTAGCTGTTTCTGTTTTGCTTTTTGTTCCTCCTTGGCTTTCCTGACCTTGTGTGCACCTTTGGGTGTCAGCAAGTCCTCATTCACTGGCAGGTTGGAGCGAATGCGCCTACCCATCAGCATTTGGGCTGGTGAAAGTCCGTTTTGCAGAGGTGTACTCCGGTAGATCAGTAAGCTTTTCTGGAAGTCGCTTTTGTCCTCAGACTTCTTCATCAGGTTTTTCACTATTTTCACTGAGCTTTCTGCCAGGCCATTAGACCTTGGATAGGTTGGGCTGGAGGTAGAATGACTGAACCCCCATTCTTTGGCAAAGGCGGCAAACTCAGAGCTAGAAAACTGTGCAGCATTGTCCGAAAACAGTTCACAAGGTACTCCATGTCTCGCGAAGACTGTCTTGAGGTAGCTGATGACTGCTTTAGACGTTATTGACTGCAGTGCTCCAACTTCCGGGTAGTTTGAAAAGTAGTCGGTGACCACTATGTAGCTCTTTCCATCACAGTCAAACAAGTCAGCTCCTACTTTGTAGTACGGTCTGTGTGGCACCGGATGAGGCATCAGCGGCTCAGCCTGCTGTTTCGGCCTGTAGGTGCGGCAAAGTTCACATGACGTTGTTACCTGGCTGACGTCCTGATTGATTCTTGGCCAGTACATGACATCCCTTGCTCTGCGTTTACACTTGACTTCTCCGAGGTGGCCTTCGTGTATCTTTTGGAGCATTTGTTTGCGTAGTGAGGATGGAATGACAAATCTGCTCCCCTTTAACACGATGTCATCCACGACTGTGAGCTCTGCCCTGTGATTCCAGTAGTCCTGTATTTTCAGTGGGCAGTCTCTTTTGTTTTTAGGCCATCCTTTTAGTATTGTCTCCTTGAGTTGTGTCATTGTTTCATCTGCATTAGTCTCTCTCCGTATTTGCTCTGTTCTGTCCGGAGATACTGGCAGAGATGTGACGATCATGTTCACGTACGCTTGGATTTCAGTGCTTTTCTCTCTGTCTGCACTTTCCCCCTTATCCACTGCTCTAGACAAGGTGTCAGCGGCGTACATGTATTTTCCTGGTGTGTATGTCATGTGCACGTCATATTTATGCAGCCTGATCAACATGCGCTGTATCCTTATAGGACAGTCATTCAGTGTTTTGGCCATTATGGACACCAAAGGCTTATGGTCAGTTTCAACTTCAAAATCTTGTCCATAGACGTATTGGTGGAAACGCTCACATGCATAGAGGCTTGCTAACAGTTCTTTTTCTATTTGAGCGTACCTGGTCTCGGCGCTCGTCAAGGCCCTGGACGCATAGGCGACTGGTAGCCACTGCTCGTCGTGTTGCTGCAGCAGCACTGCTCCCAGGCCGTACTGCGATGCGTCTGCCGAAATCCTGGTACTCCTCTCAGGATCGTAGAACTTTAGCACAGGCTCACTTATCAAAATCTCTTTCAGTCTCAGGAAACATTGCTCCTGTTCATGGGACCAGATCCACTCGTTCTTCTGTTCAAGAAGGATCCTGAGTGGGGCTGATTGTGTCGACAGCTGTGGTACAAATTTTGCGAGGTATGTGACCATTCCGAGGAACCTTCGAACATCATCTTTGTTTTTGGGTCTTTCCATGTTGTTGATTGCTGAGGTTTTTCTCGGGTCTGGCTTCACTCCCTCTTCACTGACAACATCTCCCACGAAGGTAAGTGATTTCACTGCGAACTCACATTTGTCTTTGTTGAGTTTTAGATTCACTTCTCTTGTCTTGTCAAGCACTTGTCTCAGTCTTTCATCGTGCTCTTGCCTAGTAGACCCCCATACAATGACATCATCCATCATAGTGTCTACTCCAGGTATGTGCTCGAATATCATGTGAATGGTCTTATGGTAGACTTCAGGCGCTGACTGGATGCCATACGGTAGACGGAGAAATCTGTACCTGCCCTCAGGCGTGTTGAATGTGCACAGTCTTGAGCTCTCCTCGTTTAGTCTCATCTGCCAGAAACCTGACGAAGCGTCGAGCTTACTGAACCATTTAGCTCCAGCAAACTGTGCCATGATTTCCTCTCTGGTTGGTAACTTGAAATGCTCTCTTTTTATTGCACGATTCAAGTCCCTTGGGTCTAAGCAGATTCTCAGGGCGCCGGTTGTTTTCTTTACAACTATGACCAGCGAGCTGACCCAGTCAGTGGGCTCATCAATTTTCTTGATGACCTCTAGTTTTTCCATGCGCGCCAGTTCCATTTTCAGTTTCTCCCGTAGTGCAAACGGGACTTTCCTGCAGGGATGCACAACAGGAGGGACATTTTCATTCACATGTATTTTGTGTTTTCCAGGTAAGCACCCGAGGCCTTCAAAACAGTCTTTATACTCTTCCATGAGTGGGTGCTGATCCTTTTCCTTTTCAGATGTCACTACAAACACTCTTTTGACTAGATTGAGCTTTTCACATGCACTGAGTCCGAGGATTGGTTGAACATTCTTGTCCACGATCAGTAGCTGTGCTTTTATCTGCCGACCTTTGTTTTTGAAGGTTGCAATGCAGCTGCCCTTTACTGGAACTCTTTCTCCTGTGTATCCAGTCACTTTTGTTTTTATAGGACGTATTTTGCTCTTCACAGTCAGTGTTTTGTAGTCCTCTATAGACAGTAGGTTTGCCTGTGCGCCTGTATCTATTTTGAATGGAATAATAGTCTTATTCACTTCAATTGGCACAATCCATACATCTTTTTCTGAGGAGTGAACCTCGTCGACCTCTACAACATCGACCATAAATTCACCATCCTCCTCATCTTCTTCTTCAACTGTGTGAACTTTCTTTTTTGAAGCTGCTTTACAACATTTTGCATAATGATTGCTTTTTCCACAGTTGTTGCAGGATTTGCCATATGCAGGGCACGATTTTGGCTTGTGGCTGCCTCCACATTTACCACATTTGAACTCTTTCTCTTTTTGGTCTCTTTGTTTGGTAAATGTTTTCTTCTGCTCTTTTTGCACTGCATGCACTGCTGTTTCACCTCTCCGAAGCTCTTTTGCTTGAGCACGAGTGGTCTCTGCTGCTCTGCACATGCTGACACATTTTTCTAGAGTGAGTCCATTTTCTCTGAGCAGTCTTTCTCTTAGTGCATTATCCACTGTGCCACAGACAATCCTGTCCCTAACAAGTGAGTCTCTCAGAGTGCCAAACTCACATGTCTTGCTCAGTGTGTGAAGCTCTGCTAAGTACTGATCAAAAGGTACTCCTTGCTTTTGGTCATTGGTGAAAAACTTGTACCTCTCAAAGGTCACGTTCTGACTAGGCACAAAGTATTCTTCAAACTTTTGCATTAGCTGTGTCAAAGTCAGACTAGCTTCATCTAGCTGAAAGCTATTATATATGTCCAAGGCATCTTCTCCAATAACATGCAAAAAGATGTTGGCTTGCAGTTTTTCATCATCAGCTCCTGCTCCACTTGCTGCTAAATATATGTTAAATCTCTGCTTGAAACGTTTCCAGTTATCAGCAAGATTACCAGTCAATTGCATACAAGAGGGCGGACTTAGCTTATCCATGACAGAACGACGGGGTTGTGGGGCTTCTTCAGCAGCTTGTGGGGCTTCCTCAGCTCTCTCTGGATGCTGGTCGTCCTCCAGTCTGGGTCAAGATCCTCTTCCACTTGTTAGATCTGTCCCTTAAATCCCGTTTTGTTGTCACTGGCGTTTGTACTCCACACTGTGTTTATCTTCACGTCCGGACCGGCAACTTTTCCTCTTTTTTTTTTTTTTTTTTTTTTTTTGAAAAATAAAAAGTTTGTTTATTTTCGCGGCTCCGTTTCGCGGTAAAAACCTCCGTTAATTACCCGCGCCGACTTCTGACACCATGTGTTGTCTGTCTCAAAATATATATTAAGCAGACGAGGCTTGAAGCTGGTCTTCTGAACGTTTAATAACACACTTGGGCATCTGACATAAACATACATGCAGTTCCTGTTGGCACGCTGCTCTACTACTGGTGGTGTCTACTGAGCATGCTCTAAACTCCCTAGGCATGCTGGGTAATGGAGTCCTGTCACATTACTCATTACAACACAGTTACCACAACATGGTAGCCGATTCACTCTCACGTTTCTCCTTCCAGAAATTCAGATCCTTGGCGCCATCCGCAGACCTCCACCCGACTCCGGTACCTCCATATTCAGAAATGACCTTCCCATAAACCATCCTCTCCATAACCTGGTATCCATCTCCCGAAATCACATCCTGCAAGGTATAGCTCCATCCACACTCTCCTCCTATTGGACAGCATGGAACAATTTCCAGTCATTTCATTCTACCCACAGCCTGCCATTTCCGTCTCTGGACCTCATTACACTCACCTCCTACATTAGCTACAGCCATTCCTCCCGGGCCATGCATCCATCAACCATCCGTGTCTACCTATCAGGCATTAATTTTATTACCAAGCTCCTAACAGGAGCACCTCACCCCTTTGCTCAGCACTCCCATGTCACCCTGCTCCTTAAGAGCCTGAGAAGGAATGAGCCACGTAATCCGCCACGCCGCCAACCTATTACCTCTGACGTTCTCGCAGGCTGCATCAACATACTCCGCTCTGGCTATGTTAATCCATCCGTAGACTCCACACTGGAAGCAATGTTTCTCCTTGCTTTCTTTGGGTTTCTCAGATGTTCGGAATTCACTGCTTCCAATTCCACATTCATTCCTCACTACCATCCCTGTTTATCTGATCTGACTATTCCGGATTCCTCCACACTAGTATTCTTGCTAAAACATAGCAAAACAGACCAATTCGGCAGAACGACGCCAATTTACCTGTTTAAACTCAACTCCTACCTCAGCCCTTACGAACCCCTGGTCCATCACCTCCATACCAGGCGCTCCTCTCACGCCTCCCCTTCCGATCCGTTATTTACCACTGATACCGGTTCAGTCGCAACCCGTCACTGGTTCCTCTACCACCTCCGGCAAGTTCTGACCAAGGCCGGATATCCCGCAGGTAATTTTTCCGGCCATTCGTTCCGAATCGGTGCTGCTTCTTCTGCATCTAGAAGAGGCATCACCGACCACACCGTCCAACTCCTAGGGCGTTGGACGTCCCAAGCATACCACACATACATTAGAACCAATGTCCAAGACCTCAGGAACGCCCACACTTCCATGGTCCAGTAAATGTCCTAATTAACGACTAATTATGCTTTCTATTTTTGGGGTCTCGAGTGATGGTGCGCCCTCAGACCACTGCCAAGACGGACGCCTATCTCCTCAGACCCTAAGCCAAATACTCAGGTCTCCACCCCCTGGAGCCACACGGTTATGCCACCCCCGTCAGGGCTACGCCCTTCCTCCCCCATCAGGGCCACGCCCTTCCTCCCCCATCAGGGCCACGCTCTTCCCCCCCCACCAGGGCTTCGCCCTTCCCACCCCCAGGGCCGCGCCCGCACTGGGCCCCGTCCTTCATCCCTTCCCAGGGCTACGACGCCCTTCTTCCCACACACTCATTTGCGCCCCCCTATCTATGCTTCGCACGCCCACGGCCCTTCATCCCCACTTCCCCTTCCTCTGTTCTCACTCCCTTCAGCTCACCTCACCCTAGCCATCCTCCCACCATCCTCACACCTTACATCCTTCACTTACCCTCCTCACTAGATAATTCGTACCCCTTGTCTTCACTCCTCATCCTCACTCCCTCCATCATCACCTCCCTGTCTGCTCATCATCGCCCCCTTCATCTCCACTCCTCATCCTCACCCCAAAGCCTCCCTTCCTCCCGACCCTCCTCCCCTTCCCTTCCTTCCTTCCATCATCTAATCCATGCATAACCAAATTCCTTCCCGACAGATCCATCTCCTTCTTTTCTAAATAAAGAACGTTAAACGATGTTTGGTTTGAAGGCGTGGTCTGTACTCGTGAAATGGAGTTGGTACAATGTATGTTCAGGAGGAAGACTACGCCTTCCAACATGAGATTGTTTCTAACCTTGCCCCCCACTCTACTCCCTTAATCTATTTCCATTCCTAGCCCACTCTCTAGGTTACAAGCTTGATCGATCACCATGGTAACCAAGTCAACTCCTCCCTTGATTTGTCTGCCATGGTAACAGATCATAGCTCCACCCTCGCCACTCACAGTGGCACCGATGCCATGGTAACTAACCGCTCCACCCTGAACTCCACCCCTTCTACCAATAAGCGAGGGCATTTAAACCTGCCAGGTTCGCCTGCCCTTCGTGCATTGTTCTTCGTACCCCTCCCTCCCTACCCTTTCTTCTGTACTCTCCGATCTGTCCTATTCTCCAGGTTCCAGACGGGGGTCTCGAGTGATGGTGCGCCCTCAGACCACTGCCAAGACGGACGCCTATCTCCTCAGACCCTAAGCCAAATACTCAGGTCTCCACCCCCTGGAGCCACACGGTTATGCCACCCCCGTCAGGGCTACGCCCTTCCTCCCCCATCAGGGCCACGCCCTTCCTCCCCCATCAGGGCCACGCCCTTCCCCCCCCACCAGGGCTTCGCCCTTCCCACCCCCAGGGCCGCGCCCGCACTGGGCCCCGTCCTTCATCCCTTCCCAGGGCTACGACGCCCTTCTTCCCACACACTCATTTGCGCCCCCCTATCTATGCTTCGCACGCCCACGGCCCTTCATCCCCACTTCCCCTTCCTCTGTTCTCACTCCCTTCAGCTCACCTCACCCTAGCCATCCTCCCACCATCCTCACACCTTACATCCTTCACTTACCCTCCTCACTAGATAATTCGTACCCCTTGTCTTCACTCCTCATCCTCACTCCCTCCATCATCACCTCCCTGTCTGCTCATCATCGCCCCCTTCATCTCCACTCCTCATCCTCACCCCAAAGCCTCCCTTCCTCCCGACCCTCCTCCCCTTCCCTTCCTTCCTTCCATCATCTAATCCATGCATAACCAAATTCCTTCCCGACAGATCCATCTCCTTCTTTTCTAAATAAAGAACGTTAAACGATGTTTGGTTTGAAGGCGTGGTCTGTACTCGTGAAATATATATATATATATATATATATATATATATATATATATATATATATATATATATATATATATATATATATATATATATATATATATATATATATATATATATATATATACATACATATAGTATAATAGTATAATTATGTGTATTGTATGTTATGACTGTAAATGAACATTCATCGCATTGAGCTCCTCTAACAGAAGGAATTCCGGAATCCAAATTCTATTCTTCATTTTATTTTATTTCATGTAAATAAAATAATTGTTTCTTTCAACAACTGATTGAAATGCAGTAATGTATAAAGATTTGATTGATTTGATTTGAACTAATAATAGGGCTTGGTTAATGTCTAACTGGGTCAATGAAACCACCATCACATGCCATGGCTATTTGGTATATTAATAAATCTTACAGCAGCTTTTATGACAGGAACTAAAGGATAAAAATGAGGAAGAGTCCGTCTAGATGTTGATCCAATGTGATCGAGGAACATCAGTTTCCTGGAGTCTCACTTCACTCACTTTGATGCAGCATCATGGATTTATGCTATATTCCCCTCTTTTTCCTCTTTGGACTTAATGGTAAGTTATGGATGTTTTTACTTTCTATTTAGAATAATCTATGGTTGGTAATGATAATGTTTTGGGCTTGGGTAATGATGACATTTAAACTGGGTTTATAATATCCACCATTGACTGTTTCCCTTGTTCTTTACTTACTGCAGTATTGTGCAATTTCAAGCAGACCTTTAATACATTACATTGTATAAGTTTATGACTCATGACTTTGGTTGGTTGTTTTGTTTTGTAGGAATTTACAGTACTGTAACAACAGTGGATCAAATCACAGTGAAGACAGGAGGTTCCATCTCTATCCCATGCTTCTATGATCAGAAACACATACCCAAAGTGAAATACTTGTGTAAAGGTGCACATTTTCTCAGCTGTACCCAGTTAGTAGCTACTAACACACCAAGTAGCGATAAGTATTTCATCTCTGATGACGTCAGCAACACCATCTTCACTGTGACGATTAATAATCTAATGGAGGACGACGCTGGACCTTACTTCTGTGCTGTGGAAGTGTGGAATGCAGCAGATTCTAAGAAACGTTTTGACCTCTTTTTCAACAAAAGTAAAAGACCCTATCAGCATGTTATGCCTACCTATACTGTGTGTGTGTGTGTGTGTGTGTGTGTGTGTGTGTGTGTGTGTGTGTGTGTGTGTGTGTGTGTGTGTGTGTGTGTGTGTGTGTGTGTGTGTGAGAGAGAGAGAGAGTGAGAGAGAGAGAGAGAGAGAGGCTGTTGTAGAGATTACTTCTATATCCATATCCATGCAATACTTGTTCTAGACATAAGGACAAATTGAGCCTAACAGACACTGAGTAACATTTTTACATATTCAATTATGTAAAATATAAAATTACATAGTAACATTTTTTTATTTGTCTACTAATAAAACCAATCAGAGCATATGTAGAAGTGAGGAAAAGGGGAACAAGACAGTGTGAATTGATTTGTTCTTGAAGCACCGGATTTTGCTGAACTTGTTTTTTTATTTTTTTTTGTAGTTGGGCCCTATGTGGACGATCAGACGAGAACTGGATTTAAAGGAGAGAACGTGACAGTCAACTTTAACTCTACTATAACAACATCTGGAGAAGTGAAGTGGTGTAGACTCAGCCAGGTTGTGCCCTTCTGTATTACGGGACCCTCAGGAAATATGTATCAAACATTAGTGACTATCGATACAAGCATTTCTAATATTATCAGTTTGACAATGAGTGGACTGAGGATGGAGAGCGCTGGTTGGTATTGGTGTGACAAAGGAGGCTTCCAGATGCCAGTGCACATCACTGTTAATGAACCACCCACTACTGAACCAACCACCACAACAATTAGTAAGATTCATATAATTTAATCTTTCATTAAGATTGAGATTATGGTGAAAACCTGGATGTTTATCTTTTTCATACTGGGTCTTTACAGCCACAAACTACATTTACACTTTCCACTTCACCCACAGCCTCGACCACAGCTGTAACCACTGGAGGGGGCCATCAAGTAGGACTCAGGTCAGCATGATTTGCCTTAGCATTTAAAATAAACATAACTTTACATCATATCGTTGCTATCGGGCAGAAACCTCTCCATTTTCAACTTTCAATGTTTTTTTTTTTCATTTCGTCATGTGACGTGTTGTGAGCTAGAGAGAGATCTTACATTTTTCTCATCTTGAAAATGCTTTGAAGTGAAACAATATGATAATTAACAATATTGAAGAGGCAGATGATGAAATGGTTAAGAATTCACTGGTGAGCCCTCTGGAGGTGGAGACATCCAAGAACCCCCTTTTCCTCTAACATTTAAATTGGGTTACTGCATTTTTCTGCTCCCTGAAAAGTGCCAGCAATAGTTACACCACATGTGTTGGTAAAAGTAGCCTATGCATGTACAAAATGTTTGTAGTTTAATTAAATATTTTTTATGTGTTTCTGAATTATCGTATGCTACTGTAGTTCCATGGACGTAACCATTATCGCCACCTCCCTGAGTTTGGTGGTGTTGGTTGTAATTGCTGCCTTGATCAGTTTGATGGTGTTCATGAGATATAGTAAGTCTATAGTCAAACTAAATTCATATCCAAGGAATTATGTCATCATCATAGATTGATTGCTTTGAAGGAATCAGTACCACAGATAATAATAACAAGTTTATTTTGTTTTTCTTGTTTAGAGAAGGCCAAAGGTGAAACAGGCACAAAAGTGGTAAGAAACCCATTAATTTTCCTTTTAACCATGCACTTCCACATGACATTGTTGATCATGGGTTATTATGTTAATACTTACTTTGATTGACCCCAGACCTCAAAACATTGTTGAAGGAACTTGATCATACAAGTCTAATACAGTCATACAACTCTTGTGTTACTACTTTGAGTGTGAGTTGTTAACCAATAACAAACCACCGGTTGTTAGCTCCACTAGGTTAACTCTAAAACTTGTGTGACTATTTCAAGCTGCTGATTTTCTACATAGAGGTTTACCAAATTCATTAAAAAGAAATCAATTAATCATTAATTTAAAAAAAACATGTGTTGTTGCAACTTGTGGGCTTCTACGGTGCACAGTCACAATCACATTCACAGTAAGTGATTGATTGTGTTGCCATTTATCAAACAAAGTAAACTTAATCCTTTGATAACACCCAGAAAGTTCACAAAGTTAGCACTTCAACATGGCAATACTAGAAAATGTACAGTTTCAGATAATGATGTAATGTTCCATTCTCATCCATCACATAGAGTCCTCCACCACCTCCTTCAGATCTTCAAGTGGTGTACACCACTGTGGTTCCACTGCAAACAGCCCTGAAGGTAAACATCCTAAATGTTAGGGTTTCCATCTGGTGGCCCCAGAAACAAAAATGTATTTAATATTTCCTAAATAAAAATAAAAAACGCATCAAAGATTCTTTGACCATATCTCCTATCCAGCAGGTTCAAACACCTAATGAGAGTGTGACTTACAGTACCATAAAAGATAGCAGGACCCAACAAACGGTACAAGTTTTTCATTTATGTTGTTTTATTCCACTGTGATTGTGAGGTTGAACTTTATAAACTGTTCCAACGTTTCCAGTGTTTGTTTAATATGACATCAGCAAATAGCGTTTGTTCTTATGCTTGCTCACTGTTCATCTTTTTCTAACAGACTGAACCAGATAAAGGAACAGTAATATACGATAACATATGTCCAGACTAGAACAGGTATGTTTTAATAAGCACTCAAAGCAACATGATGTTTGTCTACTTGTATGCATACAACAACCTACAGTACATTGATGTAGGCTACTGCATTTTAGACCAGTATTTTGTAAAGCAGTGGTTCTCAAACATTTTAATGTGAACGACCCCCAAATGTATTTGTATTTGCCCGCAGACCCATATGTGAAAAGATTTTGTGCAGACCCTATAAGAGAAGCTTTGTGTTCCTTAAACTTTTAAGTTGTAACAATTCAATATCTCTCAAAATCATTCAAAAACAGCAGATCTACAAGCTCACAGGGCGTTGCGTTGGAATAGGGTTAAACTGTTGCGGGACTCCCTGGAACCCCCCCAAGGACCCCTAAGGATCCACGGACCCCCTTTGAGAACCACTGTTGTAAAGTAAACTTTATATCAATTAGTAATTGTGATGTAATTGCAATGTAGAGGCTTTCAAACACATCTGATATTCTTTATGTGTGCAGTGTTGTACAAAGAAATATGATCCATGTTTTTAACTGAAATTTCATAGAGTGGAGGTTCATTGGGACACCAACAGGGATTGAGGAGCGACTGATGTGAATCCAGCGTGCCTCAATGTCCGACTTTGCCCACACTCTCTCAAATTTGGACACGATATTTTTACAGCTGTAGGGCTAGTTTTATGGCTGGCCCCATGCCTTCATGATCAGAGCTATAACAACATGAAATATAACTGTGTGTCAAGGATGGATTAATTATTGTGTTGTAGAAAAAAAGAAAAAATAATCACTTATTGAAATTACATCGAAACTGAGTCTGCAGGAATTCATCATAACCTACAGAGTCTGTGAGGACTGAATTCCCACATCTGCCCATGTCTTTTTGATGAGATATAGAACCACATGAAATAGATGTGTGTCAAGGCTGGATTAGTATATATTTTTTGCAGTAAAAGAAATGATTCAAACAAACATTTCTGTGGCTCCTAATCTTCTCTGTAATATTACTGCTGTGCTTTGGAGATTGATGAAGAGGAAGATATTTGCAGATCTGTGTCAAGCATATATGCTATTCACCTTATCCTTGGCCCCTCTCCAGGGTGGTGCCATTGAGTTTTTCTCTGTGTTCTGCTTCATTCAATATATGTCCACTTCCTCCCTAGTAGGCTACTACAGGTGTAATGCAGGTAATCAGCAGTGTTGCCATGTTTATGTATTTACATCTGCAATTTGAAAAAAGCAGATCTACAAGCTCACAACACGTCATGTAGATCTGCCATTTTCAAAAAATATTAGAGGAAAAAAGTTAACACAAATCTGAACACGAATCTTGAATGGGGTATACATTTGGAGGTCCTTGACATGAAAAAATGTGGGAACCACTGGTTTAAAAAACATTAGGAAGCAAGCCCAAATAAGCCCAAAATCGCTTATTATTGGCAGACATGGCAACACTGGTAAACAGGAAACCCCTTGATATGGGGATGCCCACGGTGGGCGTGGCCGGGAATAAAGTGAATAGGTTATCTTTGAATTATCATAATAAAACCATCACAATCATAGAAATCATTGAACAACATTTCAGAGATAGAAAGGACATGATTATCAGAGAGCATCAAGTTTATTTTTGGCCGCATGGATGTCTTGAGGGTTTTAATTACTCCCCTCTTCCAGGCTTGTCGGGCTAGAATATGTTTTGCCACCGTCAATCAAATGTGAATTTTACATTGTTGTTATAACGTGACTTCTTTCCTCAATAAAAACAAATGATAACCAATGTATACGCGAATGGCACATCATTTTAATATACGATCTAACAATCATTTAACATGTTACCAATAAACATATTTAATATTTTTCTTTTTCCTTTATTTATTCAGGGAAGCTTGAGAGCAAGCTCTCTTTTTCAAGGACGCCCTGATAACAACATAAAATACATAAATATATACCTAAAGAGGCTTGAACCAAAACACTGATACATTAAATATAAAAGCCATATTATCAAAAAGATCTGATTGTAGCTTGATTATTATCCATTATAACATATAAAACAAAACAAATAAAGGATTGAATAATCATTTATTTGTTAATTTAGTTAGTTACTTATTATTACCTAGGCAGGCGGCCAGGTTATCAACCATGAATCACTGTGGAACATTGTTTTATTGATGTTATCTCATTTTTCATTATGTCCCAATGGTTGGACTTCCTGTTTATTATCTATGTCTATTTATGTTGCCTCAATAAGCACCTGCAAATAAAAATGTTAATACAACTCTTTTTTTTTCTCACAATACTCAGCAGCATTTTAATGCAGCATTCAAGAATTAAGGTCTGTCAGTATCTTATGACTTTAAAGTAACTTTAAAAAGGGTTAAACAGAGACCTGTATTTTGGAAAGGTTCACACCGAGATCAGAGACGAGTAGACTTTAAATGCACTGGGAGCGTTGTTTTGGAGTTTATATTCGTATTTTTATATAGTTCTGCTGTTGTTAATGTCAGCCTCCGAAACAACCTCCAGGTTAACCTGAAACCAGCCACCTCAGCTGATATGTTAAAATGCATACTTAGCCACTTTCAATCTGGCCTCCCCATTTTGGGCAGGCCATTATAGGTGACATTTTTCAAAAAATATCAAAAGTAAAAAAGAAAAAGAAAATAGTATACGTAGATGTGACACATGGTGAGCTTGTAAAAATACGACGAAGAATAACATAGGGCTTAAGTGGTTAAAATACACATGTTTAGTCTTATTATATTAATTGTATTATTTTTATATTATGTGTATTATTATGACTGTAAATGAACATTCATCACCATGAGCTCCTCTATCAGAAGAAATTCCTTTAAAAAAATGTTCTATTCTTCATTTTATTTAATTTCATAAAATAAAATAATTGTTTTTTTCAATGACCAAATGAAACGATTGATTGATTGAATACTTTAATAATAGTTTGCAAAACGTACAGAGGCACAGTTATGCAATAATGCTAAAAGTATAACACAAAAAGCCCAGTTGGCTTGTTTCCATTGAGGTCCTGCATTATGAAGTTTTGATTGAATTGATTTGAACTAATAATAGGGCTTGGTTAATGTCTAACTGGGTCAATGAAACCACCATCACATGCCATCTGGCATGATTAATAAATCCTACGGCAGCTTTTATTACAGGAGATAAAGGGTAAAAATGAGGAAGAGTCCGTCTAGATTTTGGTCTAATGTGATCGAGGAACATCAGTTTCCAGGGGGTCTCACTTCATTCACTTTGATGCAGCATCATGGACTTTTGCTATATTCTTCTCATTTTACTCTTTGGACTTAATGGTAAGTTAAGGATGTCTTTACTTTACAATGGATTTAGTTGCATTCCTGGTGATAATAAAAATGTTTTAGCTTGGGTACTGACATTTGAATTGTGTTTCTAAAGTCAACCACTGACCTGGTATAATTATATATCTCTCATTGTTTATTTATTGCAGTATAAGAATATTTATCAATATATGCTATTTATAAGTAAACTTATAATGGAATATCCTAGGCTTAACTCTCATAGTGACACGGCTGGGCAAATGACAGTATAAAGATCACATGATGAACTATATTATAAGCTAATATTGATAAATTCCCTAATTGGTAAGTTCCCTAACATAGACATAAAAGTTTATTTTTTTTTGTTTTGTAGGAATTTACAGTATAACAACAGTGGATAAAATCTCAGTGAAGACAAGAGGGTCCATCTCTATCCCGTGCTTCTATGATCCAATATACCAAGAAAACGTGAAATACTTGTGTAGAGGAACATTAACTGACTGCATATCTACTAACGAACCAAGTAACTCTAAGTATGTCATCTCTGATGACATTAACAACATCTTCACTGTGACCATCAATAATCTGATCGAAAGCGACACTGGATATTACTGGTGTGGTGTGCAAAACATCCTGCATATGAAACCATTTCAACTGTCTGTCAAAAGTAAGATGACCTATTCACATGTAATGTCTATGAATATTGCATATACATACTCTGTGTGAGTGTGTGCGTGCGTGCCTGCGTGCGTGTGTGTGTGAGAGAGAGGGGAGAGAGACAGGGTTATTGCTCCAGACATAAGGACCATTTAAGCCTAACAGATAAAATCTGAATTATATATTTCTTTTTTTGTAAAGCTAAAGAAACTCAAATGGTGGTGGTTAATAAATGTATCAACAATCTCAACCCAGAACATGTGTAGAAGTGATGGTAAAGGAAACAAGACTGATTTTGATTTGTTTTTGAATCACCATATTTTGCTGTAGGCCTACTTATTGTTTGTTTTTGTTTTTTTTAGTTGGAGATGGTACTGATGTGCTCTATGTGGACAATCAGAACAGAACAGGATTTAAAGGAGAGAATGTGACTGTCAACTTTAACTCTACTATAACATCTGTAGAAGTGAAGTGGTGTAGACCCAGCCAGGGCCAGCTCTTCTGTATAACGGGACCCTCAGGAAATATGAATGACACATTAGTAACTATCGATACAAGCGTTTCTAATGTTATCAGTTTGACAATGAGTGGACTGAGGATGGAGAACACTGGTTGGTATTGGTGTGACAAAGGAGGCTTCCAGATGCCAGTGCACATCACTGTTAATGAACCACCCACTACTGCACCACCCACCACAACAATGAGTAAGATTTATACCATTTCATCTGTCATTAAGATTGGGATTATGATGAAAACCTGGCTGTTTACCTTTTTCATTCTGGATCTTTACAGCCTCGACCACAGCTGGAACCAATGGGGGACACAGGTCAGCATGATTTTCCTTATTATGATTTAAAATAATCCTGGTCGAGAATTCACTGGTGAGCCTTTTGGAGGTGTCATGATTATAATAATTCTAGTAACCTCTGTAGTGGTACGTGAGTGTAGTGGTACGTGAGTGAAGATACCCGGTTCTCCTCACTGGCTGGACCAATTGCTCTGATTTTGCACACAGCCATTGACCATTACAATCTGAACGCAACTGTGAAGCCTGTTTTTCCATTTAATCAAATCCCATCTTCTTATTAGCGTTTTTGTGTCAAAGAATGTCGTCCCATAGCTGCGGCTGCCCAGCTATGGGACAAACTGCCTCCCGGGTTGCCAGATCATGTGCGCATATCCCCCCACGGATGCGCTGCGCCGACCGGGTATGGTCTAGTGATTATAATTCAGTGAAACGTCTGTGATATTACCCTAAAGACATATCCCACCCCAGCACCCTCTTTTCCTCTAACATCTAAATTGTGTTTCTGCATTTTTTCCTGCTCCCTAAAAAGCGCCAGTGATAGTTACGCCACATCCTGTGTGTGGTAAATGTAGCCTACGCATGTACAAAATATTTGTAGCTTAATCAAATCTATTTGATGTTTTTCTGAATTATCGTATGCTACTATAGTTCCATGGATGTAACCATTCTTGCCACCTCCCTGAGTTTGGCGGCGTTGGTTGTAATTGCTGCCTTGATCAGTTTGATGGTGTTCATGAGATATAGTAAGTGTATAGTCAAACTATAAATTCATATTCTATCATCATCATAGATACATTTCTTTAAAGGAATCAGTACCACAAATAATGCTAATATATTGTTTTTCTTGTTTAGAGAAGGCCAAAGGTGAAACAAGCACAAAAGTGGTAAGAAACCCATTTGTTTTCCTTTCAGCCATGCACTTCCACATGATATTGTTGATTATGGGGAATCCATAATCATTATTTCTTATGTTATTATGTTGATACTTAATTTGATTGACCCCCAGACCTCAGGGTAACTATGCAGAGAAAACATTATTGAAGGAACTTGATCATACAAGTCTAATACTGTCATACAACTCTTGTGTTACTACATTGAGTGTGAGTTGTTAACCAACAAACTACTGTACCAGTTGTTAGCGCCACTAGGTTAACTCTAAAACTTGTGTGACTATTACGAGCTGCTGATTTTGTAGATAGACAGTGAGGTTTGACAAATTCAGTAAAATAAAGAAACTAAAGAAAAAAAGATGTGTTGTGGGCACCTACGTCACAATCACATTCACAGTAAGTGATTGATCGTGTTGCCATTAACAAAGTAACCTTAATCCTTTGATAACAACCAGAAAGTTAGCACTTCAACATAGACATACTAGAAAGTGTGCAGTTTTAGATATGATGCAATGTTCCATTCCATGTAATGTTCTCATTCTCATCTCATCTCATAGAGTCCTCCACCACCTCCTTCAGATCTTGGAGTGATGTACACCACTGTGGTTCCATTGCAAACAGCCCCGAAGGTAAACATCCTAAATGTTGGGGTTTCTGGGGCCACCAGATGGGTGGCCCCAGAAACAAAAATGTATTTACTATTCACTAAATAAAACATAAAAGACAACATCAAAGATTCTTTAACCATCTTCTATCCAGCAGGTCCAAACACCTAATGAGAGTGTGACTTACAGTACCATCATAACAGATAGCAAGACCCAACACATGGTAAGTCTTTCATTTAGGTAGTTTTATTCCACTGTGATTGGGAGGTTAAACTTTATAAAATGTTGTCCAATATTTGTTTATTATTACATCTGCAAATAGCTTTCGTTCTTATGTATAACTTGCTCACTGTTCATCTTTTTCTAACAGACCGAACCAGATGAAGAAGTAATATACGATGACGTATGTCCAGACTAGAACAGGTATGTTTTAATAAGCACTCTATACACAAAATGAATTATTGGTTTTATGGATTTGATGTACTGCTTATCATTTTAGATCAGTATTTTGTAAAGCAGTGGTTCTCAAACATTTTAATGTGAAGGACCCCCACATTTGTATTTTCCCGAAGACCCCTATGTGAAAAGAGTTGGTGCAGCCCCTATAAGAGAAGATTTGTGTTAATTAATTCAAACTTTTAACCATTCAAGATCTTTCAAAATTATTCAAAAACAGCAGATCTACAAGCTCACAAGGTGTTGCGTTGTGAGCTTGTAGAATAGGGTTAAACTGTTGCTAGGGACCCCCTGGAACCCCTTTAGGACCCCTAGGGATCCACGGACCACTTTTAGAACCACAGTTGTAAAGTAAACTTTAAATTAATTAGTAATTGTGATGTAATTGCAATGTAGAGACTTTCAAACACAGCTGATATTCTTTATGTGTGCAGTGTTGTACATAGAAATATGATCCTGTTTTTAATTTCATAGTGTGGATGTTCATAGTGACACCAACAGGGATTGAGGTAGCCTGGTAAACCCTCCCTCCGGAAATCTAATTTCCATTTGATTTCAAATGGAAATGAGATTTCCGGAGGGAGGGTTTACCAGGCTAGGATTGAGGAGCAGCTACGTCGGACCTGAGACATGAGGTCCGACTGATGTGAATCCAGCGTGCCTGAATGTTCGACTTTGCCTACCCTCTCTCAAATGTGTACTCCTGTAGGGCAAATTTTATAGCTGGCCCCATGTCTTCATGATCAGAGATATAGAAACAACATGGATGGATTAGTTATTGTGTTGTAGAAGACAAGAAAAAATAATCACTCCCCTGTGATACAAACAAACTTTTCTGTGGCTCCTAATCTTCTCTGTGATACTGAATATTACTGCTGTGCTTTGGTGAATGATGAAGAGGAAGATATTTGCAGAACTACTGTGTAAAGTATTGCCATTAAGTGCTTTAGGTTATCTTTGAGCTATAAAGCAATAGCAATCATCATACCAATCAGCAATAATGGCTAGTTATTGATTAATATGTTGTTGCTTTTTTCTCAACCCCTTATTGCTTGTGTGCAAATGAATGATCTCATATATTCCAAAATGTATATATTTCTATTGGAAATGCATAAGATATACTGTCTGTACTAGCATGATTATAAATTATTTTCTAACTCAAAGGTGAGCAATGGAATTGTTGGCCAATACTCTTTCATACTATTCCTAGCATGTATAGGAGGATTCATGAGCAACTTTATAACAGGGAGCTTACCTGAAACCTGTCAGTCAAACGTGGGATAATGTTAATATTAATGTTGTATATGAAGAATTCCCTTCAACATACAGTTCTTGTTGATAATTAACACACACTGTGTATTTGGACAGTTCAATTGTTTACCCTTAATATTAAAGATATTTTTATTGCATTAAATATTTGATAACATTTGATGATCTACTGCAAAGGCTACACAAGTACTGTCATAAAATGCCTGATCTCACACAATAAATCATTCACCTGGATATAGCGCAAAGTTAATGAATGGCTTCATTACGGTATAAGGAATTGGGCTATTGTAGTAAATGCAGACACATTTAGAGTGTGTCAATCAGTTACAGTGACTAATGTGGAAAAGAGTTTGCAAACATTTGTCTGAATTGGGGCATAGTATATTAACCACTTAACCATAATAAAACGGACCTGAGTTGGAACTGTGATTGGTACGCTCTTTTTTCACTCTTCACCAAATCTCTTTGCCAAAAATAGTCGATCTACAAACTTACAACTCATCGCGACGTGAAGCATTGGGAGCTTGTATATCGTCTATTTTTGGCAACAGTACAAGTTCCCCCCAAACTTCAAGTGGTTATGAAGAAACCACTCTTTAACATGGCTCATTATGATAAACTGATGCTGTTCCAGCTGTGACTGTGTGTTTTCCAAGCCAGTCTGCAAAGCCAGATGCTCAATGCGAAGACTTAAATTATCACTGTCAGGCAGACACATCGTATCGCCATACTTCAGGTTTTTATAGTTTTTCATAAATGAATGTCCTATTTTATGCTTAATCGTGTTTAGACAGGGTCATGCAAAAGTAGGCGAAAATAGCTGATTTGACACAATTCGTCATGAACACACATCACTCCTACAAACCACAGATTAAAGAACAACTATTGACTTTGAACATTTATTAAAACCAAGAAAAAGACAAAACACATGTAAATGAAATGAAAGAAACAGTTATTTTAGTTAAATTATTGCAAGCAGTCTTCATAAATAGTGCACAAACCTTCACATCTTGACTTGTACAAGTGTACGATCCCCTGTACATTTTTTTAATTAAGTTGCAATGTAAGTTCAATCTTTTATGTGTTTTCACTTTAGTACTTAGAAGACAGTGGTCTGGTTTCTGTACAACAGTCATCTGTCTGCATAGACCTGGTCAGACTTTGCATTTCAAATACTGAGTGTCTATGTTCAGGATCACCATTTGCATCCTGGGTGATCACAAGTGGACATCTCTTCATACAGGGGTAATTCAACTCAAAGAGGAGGACAATCATCTCCTCTCAGAGGGGGAAGGAAGGGTGAACATGTTTGTCAACTCTTTGTCTGAACTGATCAAAGCTGTTTGTATTGATCATGATGGGTAAAGCTTCACACAGACAGCAGAGACAAGATGAAGATGTCACTGCATGTCTCACTTAGATTATAACGTATACAGTGAAATTTAATGTAATATAAGCCACAGGCAGTTTTCTCCCGTTTGTGCACGTCCCGTCCCTTTGAAATAGGAGGCTTACCAGACTGAGAAGTGAGGGGAAAAAGACTCATAACGTAGCAATCAGTCTGGATTCCAGGCAAGTTGTTGCCAACTCACTGCTTATTCTACATAATGACGTCATAATGTAATGACATCACACTGTCATCACAGCCGTGCAATTGTCTTTTAAAAGTAGTTGTCCAATAAACAAAACATCATTTAGCAGCATTTAGCGTGACAACTACCATTTTATCAATTGACACCGTGTAATTATTGTAGTTTGTGACACTTTTTGACGGTGGTGCTGGTGTGTGAAATGTTACGCTGGGCGGTGCATCTGAGAGGAGGACCAAAGAACTGCCATGTTGCTGTCGCAGTAAGACACAAGATGTACTGCTTTGTAGAGGAGAATGACAACAGTGGTCAGATTGAAGTGCACATCTTTAACACAGCGTCTTTACTCTGGATGAAGTTGGCCCCAGTGACAACTGGAAGAGGAGAGCCTCCCCTTGAGGTTCCTTCCAAGCGCTGGGGCCACACAGCTGTACTCATAGAAGATATCTACGTGTGGGGAGGGACTCTTTGCTGCAACCTTCTTTATGCATTTGATGTCGACACTCATAGATGGTTGAAGCCCAGAGTTTCTGGAACCATTCCCAAAGCGAGGTTGTTCCACTCAGCCTGCGTCTTGGAGAAGGTTATGTATGTCCATGGAGGAGTCACTAAACTATGGACTGGATGCACTAATGACATCTACAAGTTTGACACGACCACAATGGTCTGGTCTTTAATTAACACCAGAGGCACGTACCCACTTGTTTCAGACAAACACTCTGCCACCATCATCGGGACAAAGATGTTTGTATTTGGGGGCGTGAGGGACAGTGGGGGCCTCGCCTATTATACGTTCAGAGTGTTTGACACAGAGACCAACAGCTGGCTGAAATGTGTACCTTCCACACAGCCTCTCCCAAAATGTTACGCTTATAATCATTCAGTCTTTGTCTACAATGGAGAGCTGTACTTACACCACTGTGACCAGCTGTTCAGTGATCTGTGGAAATTCAACCCAGAGACCTTCTCCTGGAAGAAGGTTGAACTCAAGGGAAACGGCCCTCCGAGGTATTGGATGGGCCAGTGCATGGTGGGAGATCGTATCTTCCACTTTGGTAATAGACTAGACAAAGTAGTAGACTCTGATCTTTACGTCTTAGAATTAAATCCAACACTGAAGACACTATGCAAGCTTGCAGTTATTCAATACGGTGTGAAGCAGTCAGAACTCCCACACAACATCAGGTGGGAACTGGCAGCCATGACTAAAAAAACGTGGTGGAAAAAAATACTCAAATTCTTTACTTGAGTAAAAGTATCAATACCGCAATGTAGAAATACTCTGTTACAAGTAAAAGACCGGAATTCTAAATTGACTTGAGTAAAAGCACAGAAGTATTGGTATCAAAATGTACTTAAAGTTAAAGTACTCATTATGCAGAATGTTCTGTTTCAGTTTTCAAAATGTATACAAACTAGAAGTTCGAGCCGCTGCACGGCCCGAACGTCTAGCGTGACGCGTCGTCCACATCGCAGATCCACTTTACAGCCACCTCACAGTGTGAGAGAGAGTATTGTGTGAAAGTAGGGCGAAGTCGCTTATGATTTTCAGACATGGCAACGCTGTGGTGAAAAGTAAGGCAAATGCGCGTATAATCAGAGGACATGGCAACGCTGAGTGTCCTGTGCTCCCCTCTTTCCGTGGATACTTTGGAGTCCTGGGACACCCGCGAAACATCGTGGAGCCCTTCGGACCCCCGCGAAACATAATGGACCCCTTGGGGGTCCCGCGAGACCCTTGGGGGTTCCCTGGAGACCTACAGACACGGCGAAGGAAAGCGGAAAACTGTAAAGCCACAGCCACGCATGCAAGAGGTTGCACATGAACTCTTCAGCCGCACTGAGGCGCTCCAACACACACTCTGACTGAAATCCACTCCAGGTTAAATACCCACTTCACAAAGGGGTGACGTGTATCACCGTTCCAATGACCAAAACTCCACTCCGGGATTTCGCAAAGACCCACAATAGCGTCGTGGGATTTTTCAAAAACAAAGTTTTTTAAAAAAATGTATTTTTTTAATTTATTTTTAATTTTTTTAAATACATGGGGGGCGGACTAACCGCGGACCCCCTGGGAGTGTTGGGACCCCCGCGAAACATCACAGACCCTTTTGCAAAGACCCACAAAAGCGTGTGTGTGTGTGTGTGTGTGTGTGTGTGTGTGCGTGTGTGCGTGCGTGCGTGTGCGTGCGTGCGTGCGTGCGTGCGTGCGTGCGTGCGTGCGTGCGTGCGTGCGTGCGTGCGTGTGAATGGAGCACAGCGTGCAGGGGGAAGCGCGCTCGCGCAACACTGATCTCCCGCACAGTGAAAGATGATCCCTCATAAACGGCAGTGGCACTCCGCGCATGGGCAGTTATGCCAATTGTATTATAGGATGTTTTGAAAATAGCCAATCTACAAGCTCACAACGCGTTGCAATGTGACGTGTTGTAAGCTTGTAGATCTGATATTTTCAAATAGCCGAAATATATATATAGAGCTTAAGTGGTGAATGTATGTTCATTAATACAAATCTAAAGTAACTAGTAACTAAAGTTTTCAAAATAAAGGTAGTGGAGTAAAAATACAATGTTTTCCTCTGAGATGTATGGAGTAGAAGTAAACGTATTGAAAATTGGAAATACGCCAGTAAAGTAAAACATTACCTCAAAATTGTACTTAAGTACAGTACTTGAGTAAATGTACTTAGTTACTTTCCACCACTGCTAAAAAGCACTAGAAAGGTTCACATGCTCAGTGGAGCGCACATCTCTGCCAGGAAGTGTGACCATTCTGGAGAGCGAACAGCCTTTTTGAATGTAGTTTAAGCGCAAGGGGGCGGGGTGGCGGGTGGGGAGAGAGCCTGGCGACGCGAGCTATGTTAGTGCACTGACTGGCAGTTGGGGCAAACGCAGTCCCCACAACATCATTTACGATTGTGGAATATTTGAACCATATCTCCCCTATATTGTGTTTTGGATCACTGCTGTTAGTATAACGTTACCACGTTTGTTTTGCAAAGACATGTGTGACCTAGTGATATAGATGACACCAGACACAAGACTGTATTTATGGGGGTTATTTATTATCTGATTACTCTCTGAAGGTGAGAGCAATATTAATATATAGATTTTTAGAGTTTCCGATCTGGTTCAGTGTTCACAAAATAAAAGAAGAAAACAAACAAAAATATCACAATGGTCTGTCTCAGACAATTCTTTTAGGACAGTCCTTGACCACAGGCCTTGGTCACAGTTCTCAGTTCTTGGCCTTTCACAGTTTGGTCACCAGACTAACTAACCTCAGGACTTAACTGCACAAAATAACTGTAGTGATAACTTCTCTGTTAAATGAAAACAAAAGAAAACAAACACAATCACATACAGTTACTTTACAAAGAACAGTAAACATTTGGTACATTAATATGAAATGAAGTAGCTCAACATATCTCATATTGTACTCACTACATGAAATCTTGGTGCTCACACAGATGCACAATGTAACACAGGTTTCAGCAATCTTCTTCAGCACTATACAATGAACACAAATATACTTTCAGCATAATGCACAAAATGAAACATTCTCAAACAATACATATAAAAGAACAATTGTCTAGAAATAAACTTACAATGCTTGCAGAACACACCTGCATATGACACTTCTCTGCTGCCTTACTCAAATTGCTGACTGATCAGTGCATGTGAACACAATCTGTAAACATCAAATGGATAATATGACCATCCTTGACAAACGTTGCATTTCTTACATTCCATACAATCATGTTACTGCATATCTGTTGATCATTTTGTACATAATGAACAGATTAAGTATATTTACCACTTTATATATTATCAACAACTCCTCACAAGCATGGACAGTGATATTCATATTCAAGGAATTCTGTCATCATCATAGATTGATTTGCTTTGAAAGAATCAGTAGGCCTACCACAGATAATAATAACACAAGTTTATATTGTTTTTCTTGTTTAGAGAAGGCCGAAGGTGAAACAGGCAGAAACGTGGTAAGAAACCCATCCATTTTCATTTTAGCCATGCACTTCCACATGACATTGTTGATCATGGGAAATCCATAATCATTATTTCTTACATTATTATGTTAATAGCCTACTTACTTTAATTAATTGACCTCAGGGCATGCAGAGAAAACGTTGTTGAAGGTACTTGATCATACAAGTGAAGTCTAATACTGTCATACTCTTGCGTTACTACATTGAGTGTGAGTTGTTAACCAACAATCCACCGGTAGTTAGCCCTGCTAGGTTAACTCTAAAACGTGACTATTACATGCTGATTTTGTACATAGACAGTGAGGTTTGCCAAATTCTGTATAAAAGAAAGAAAGGAAAAAAGTTGTTGCAACTTGTGGGCACCTATGGTATTATACTCACAGTCACAATCACATTCACAGTAAGTGTGTTGCCATTTATCAAACAAAGTAACCTTAATGCTTTGATAGCACCCAGCAGGGGCGGACTGGCCATTTGGCGTAGGCCTACCGGGCAAATGCCGAGTGGGCCGCTGGGCCCACTGGGCATTTGAAAAATATTTTCGCTCCCGTTTTAGGATTATTACGGGCATTTCCTGGTCGTGCGGCCCAATTATTAGTTACGTTAATGTTTGGGCTGGGATGCTTTCCAGCAGGGGCCTCAGTGCGGCTGCAGAGTTCATGTGCAGGGCTGGGCTGAAACAGTGAAACTGTTCAGCCCCCCCGTTGACAAAACGGCCCGGGGGGTGGTGGGCCGGTGCCAGGGCTGAATTTTGGTCCCAGTCCGGCCCTGGCACCCAGAAAGTTAGAACTTCAACATAGGAATACTAGAAAGTGTACACTTTTAGATATGATGTAATGTTCCACTCTCTTCCATCACATAGAGTCCTCCACCACCTTATTCAGATCTTGAAGTGCTGTACACCTCAGATCTTCAAGTGGTGTACACCACTGTGGTTCCACTGCAAACAGCTCCGAAGGTAAACATCCAAAATGTTGGGGTTTCCATCTGGAGGCCCCAGAAACAAACATTATTTACTAATTCCTAAATAAAAAAGAAAAGAAAACAAAGATTCTTTGACCATATCTTCTATCCAGCAGTTTCAAACACCTAATGAGAGTGTGACTTACAGTACCATCATAAAAGATAGCTGGACCCAACAAACGGTACAAGTCTTTCATTTATGTAGTTTTATTCGACTGTGATTGTGAGGTTAAACTTTATAAACTGTTTTCCAATGTTTGTTTAATATGAGATCAGCAAATAGCTTTCGTTCTCATGTGTAACTTGCTCACTGTTCATCTTTTTCTAACAGACTGAACCAGATGAAGAAGTAATATACGATGACGTATGTCCAGACTAGAACAGGTATGTTTTAATAAGCACTCAAAGCAACATGATGTTTGTCTACTTGTATGCATACATACACAAAATGAATTATTAATTTTATGGACTTTATGTACAGGCTATAATGCTTATCATTTTAGACCAGTATTTTGTAAAGCAGTGGTTCTCAAACATTTTAATGTGAAGGACCCCCAAATTGATTTGTATTTGCCCGCAGACACCTATGTGAAATGATTTTGTGCAGCCCCTATGAAGGCCCCTATATGTTAATTAATTTAACCTTTTAACAATTCAATATCTCTCAAAATATTTCAAAAACAGCAGATCTACAAGCTCACAAGGCGTTGCGTTGTGAGCTTGTAGAATAGGGTTAAACCGTTGCTAGGGACCCCCTGGAACCCCCCAAGGACCCCTAGGATCCACGGACCCCACTTTGAGAACCACAGTTGTAAAGTAAACTTTAAATCAATTAGTAATTGCAACGTAGAGGCTTTCAAACACAGCTGATATCCTTTATGTGTGCAGTGTTGTACACAGAAATATGATCCTGTTTTTAACTGAAATTTCATAGAGTGGAGGTTCATAGTGGCACCAACAGGGATTGAGGAGCAGCTACGTCAGACCTGAGACATGAGGTCCGACTGATGTGAATCCAGTGTGCCTGAATGTTCGACTTTGCCTACCCTCTCTCAAATTTTGACTCCTGTAGGGCTAATTTTATAGCTGGCCCCATGTCTTCATGATCAGAGATATAGAAACAACATGGATGGATTAGTTATTGTGTTGTAGAAGACAAGAAAAAATAATCACTCCCCTGTGATACAAACAAACTTTTCTGTGGCTCCTAATCTTCTCTGTGACACTGAATATTACTGCTGTGCTTTGGAGAATATTGAAGAGGAAGATATTTGCAGAACTACAGTGTAAAGCATTGCCATTAAGTGCTTTAGGTTATCTTTGAGCTATCATAATTAAAGCAATAGCGATCGTCATACCAATCAGCAATAATGGCTAGTTATTGACTAATGTTTTTTTTTTTTCTTTCTCAACCCCTTATTGCTTGAGTGCAAATTAATGATTTTATATTTTCCTAAATGTATATATTTCTAATGGAAATGCATAACATATACTATGTACTGGCATGATAATAAATGATTTTCTAACTTAAAGGTTAGCAATGGAATTGTTGGCCAATACTCTTTCAGACTATTCCCAGCATGTGTAGGAGGATTCATGAGCAACTTTATCACAGGGAGCTTACCTGAAACCTGTCAGTGAAACGAGGGATAATGTTAATATTAATGTTGTATATGATAAGAATTCCCTTCAACATACAGTACTTGTTGCTAATTAACAACACACACTTTGTATTGGACAGTTCAATTGTTTACCCTTAATATTAAAGATGTTTATTGCATTAAATATTTGATAACATTTGATGATCTTATTTGATGATATACTGCAAGTACTGTCATAAAATCCTGATCTCACGCAATAAACCATTAACCTAGATATAGCACAAAGTTAATGAATGGCTTCATTATGGTATAAGGAATTGGGCTATTGTAGTAAATGCAGACACATTTAGAGTGTGTCAATCTAGTTACAGAGACTAATGTGGAAAATAGTTTGTAAAATGTTGTCTGAATAGGGACATATGGAACAGGTTTTTTGATCACTTACTCTGGCTGTTAATGTCTTTAATGGTTTTCTCATTGCAAGTAAACTTGGCCCAGGTGCGAAGTGGACCAGAGGGAGAAATGTATATATTTGTATTTGTCTTAAGCATTAAGTTTAATGAATGCTTTCTATGTCTGTAGCTACAGGGTTGGGTTGTTGTGACCGTGAGTTCTTGCCTCAAAATATATATACACGTATGTATACTGTATATTTTAAGCTCTGTCTGTGAACCAAATGCAACTCCAGAAGAAATGAGTAGCTTAAACATGTTTGTCAACAAATGAATATTTAACTTGAAATGCTCTATGCCATTCAGGGAAGGGGTATTTGTTTACTAAATATAGGTTGCCCAAATGTATCCACAGAAGATACTTCTATGACCCATACTCCTGCTGCACAGTTTTCTCTAGGGCCCAGTTTTCCTTATAAGTTATACCTTAGGTTTAGGCACAGTTTTGTTTTTTGTCTCCGCCAGAGAGATGTTTTCACTTTCCACATGTCAAGCTAACATTGGTCAAGCCTCACGTAACACGTGACAATACGGTGAAATAGTGTGATCTGATTGGCTAGTGACGTATAGCGGCCTATAAATACATGTGTCACTTTGAAAGAGTCTGAGCCTCTTTCAAAGTGAGGTAAGACAGGAATAATCACACTTACACAGACAGGACAGATAGGACACTTACATAGGACACTTACATAGACAGGACGGATAGGACACTTATACAGACAGGACGGATAGGACACTTATACAGACAGGACGGATAGGACACTTATACAGACAGGACGGATAGGACACTTATACAGACAGGACGGATAGGACACTTATACAGACAGGACGGATAGGACACTTATACAGACGGATAGGACACTTGTGTCATGTTACTATGACACAGTAACATGTTCCATTTTTTGTAAGAATTAGAACATAAGAAGTAGAACATTCCAAGTCTGCTGGCGGAGACTTGTGCTCCGAGGAGCACTTTTTCTAGTTTTATATTGTTTTCTTTATTGGGGACTGTCCTGCCCATTGAGTCCTACAGCCCACCCACACACACACACACACGTCACAATCATATTTTCTCATTATCCTTTCTCTGGGATGATGATGATGATCACAATTTACAAGACGCTCTTAATACAGAGACGATTTACAGTAAGCAAGGTAAACACAAGGTAATACATCAAAGGCAAAGAGACAGTGTAGTGCCTCAGTAATCTAGGATCATAGGTAAACCAATAACCAATCAGTCTAAACATTATTATCAAAACAATTATAATATGTACACGTACTATACAAACTATAGCCCTACAACACTAACGATGAAAATAGCCACACCATCACTAACAATGGGTATATTTTACCCAATATAATAAATTCCATAAAAAATATTTCTCATCAAAATATATTAAAGTACAACAATTCATGGCAAATTGAGGTACTCCTCTTTAATATTTCAACATGAAATTTCACACAAAAAAACGAAAAGAATATATCATGGGGGGACCCTATAAAAAAGCAGCAAAATCTGTGAAAAATGCGGGTATTGTAAAAAACATATTCCTAAAAATACAAATAATGGAGCTGGAAACTTTTCCTTTGGTCCACCCATTCCTGGGACATGTGAGCCTTGTCCAGTGAAGGCACAGTCTAATTGCATCAGCTGACTATTGTGGGACTTGACTAGAGGATTTTATTTTACCCTCTATCACTAACCATGGGTGAAATTCACCCGAAGACCTCCCTGTAGAAAAAAACAGGGATGGATCATGGGGCCAAGGAAACAGACCTAGCTTATATGACGTCAGTGAGCATCCTGAAGGTGCCCAAGGAGGACCCACCCACCTCAGACATCAGCAACATTATGAAAATCACATAATTGTTTGGGCGAATTTCACCCATGTTAGTGTTCTAGGGCTAAGATGCCATGTCAACAAGTGAACCTGCCATCTATCTAAATAACATGCTATCTTAATTACATTTTAAATTTACATGTTTTAACCAATGATTACATTTTTTCCCTTTGCATAAGATGATGATGATGATGATGATGATGATGATGAAGAAGAAGATAACGGTGCTGATGACAGTGGTGTTGATTTCAATGTGGTTATTAATATGCACAATTATTTCACAATAAAGAGCATCTGAAACTATATTGTCCCAAGGGGAAACTATCCGGAAAGGAGGATCAGGGTTTTCAATTTTATTTTACAGTTTTGACATATAACTCTATATGGTTTTGACGCGAACATTTTTTAAAGAAAATCAACAGGGAAAAAAAGAAAAGGAGAAAAAAAAAGCAATCCGATGATCTCTAAATTCCACAGACAATCGAACTTATTTTTTTGTTATTGATATTATAATACAATTTAGACAGCAGCAGTTCATCTTCAGAACATTTCCATTCAGGCAGTCGTGTGTGGCTCCTCTTGGGGTCCTGTCATCGCGCGAGCGGTGTCAAGAGAGTGCTGCCCGAACAGAACAGATCTACAAGCTGACGACCGCGTCGCTCTGGCGGCTCTGCACGCGCTGCTTTAGCTTGTAGATCTGTCCTTTTTTGGGCACGCGACACCGCCGTACCATGGACTACGCAAATTGACGGGCCTGATACAGCGTTGCCATGTCCGCTTATTATAAGCGACTTTGGGCTTCTTTGTCTGTAAAGTGGCTTGTAAATATTGGTTGTTTTTTGGGCTTGTTTCTAAAGTGTAGTTGCTTATTTAGGCTTGCTTCCAAAATTCTCAATTATTATTTAAACCAGTTGTTCTCAAATATTTTCATGAAAATGTTTTGTGCCCAGGGCCAGGGGAGCATTAGCCCTAGAATGCCTGTGATCTTACTAGCTTGCATTTGTTACAAGTTTACAGTTTACAGTTTAGGCATTTAGCAGGACACAAGATAATACACAATACATCATAATACACATAATACATCAAATGCATACAAATAGTAATCTAATAATAAAGTAATACATAAGTAAACAAATAATCTAATAATAACTAATACATACGTAAACCAAGAACCTATCATCAGCCTACATTGAAACCAAATATTCCATATTTTATTGCAAGAGTTTTTGAAAATAGCAGATCTACAAGCTTGTGACGCGTTGTGAGCTGGTAGATCTGCCACTTTCAAATAGCCGACGGTTTTAAAGTGCTCATGTGGGCTTGTTTTCCTAGACCGGGTTGCTTATTTCTATCACAGAACATGGCAACACTGGCCCGATAGGTCCTGGGTTTCATCACCACGCTGCAGTCTCCTTCAGCTCGCCCTCCAACCGGTGACGCCTCGCCTCTCTATCGGCCGTACGGTGTGTGGAAGAACTAAACCCCCGTTAAAAGTAGCTCCGGTTCACCGCCTAGCGTCAGCTTTTCATCCGGTAAGAGACTCGTTTTGTTCGGTCTTGTAAAACACTGTTTGTGTGGGGTTTCTCCAAAGCTGTTGAAGTTAAGATAGCCATGCTAACGTTAGCTGTACAGTTAGCCCTGATGCATGACTGTCATATCATGACAGTCATGGATGAACGTCAACCTGGTGTTTGCGCGTTCTCCCTTTTTGGTCGGTACATCTACACAAGCGTTCAGATTTCAAATATAAAGAGCTTGCCTCATGGCCACGGATGTTACAATTATGTCCGGGCCCTCAGAAGTACCCGTATCTTCAGTATTGTTCAATAAAAAGCATTTTAATCAGATCGGTGGCCTTTTTCTCGAAGAGTTATAATGTATCAAGAGTGCAATACACCTCCCTACCGATAGGGTCGCGCAGTTGAAACCCTACGGAGAAAATACGGAGAAAATGGCCACCGATCGGATTAAATTTTTTTTATTTTTATTGAACAATATGGAAGATACGGGCACTTCTGAGGGCCCAAATGTAATTGCAACATCCGTGGCCATGTGGTAAGCCGTTTATATTTGAAATCTGAACGTTTATGTAGATGTACGGGCCAAAAAGAGAGAACGTGCAAACACCCGGCTGAAGTTCATCCATGACTGTTAGCTGTACAGTGAGTGTGCTGCTCTGACTCAGACACACATGCCAAGCAGGCTAACTAGCAAGACTGGTACTCATGTAAAACGACTGGGTTGCATTGTAAAACAATGGTGTTTGCTGCAGATCTTGCTTCATGAAGTATGAAATCTACATTTTAAAACAAGTTTCCCCCGTTTAATGTCTACTTTCTTTGCTCCTTTCGGCCTGGTTAGCTAGCTTTTGGCGAGGAGGGGTGGCTCACTGACCATTTTAGCTGTTGAGTAACATTGCTCTCAAATAAGGCGGTGTTTGCATGTACATGATCACACGTCAGGTTTAGGTACATATTGGTGTGTTGAGTAAAGATGGTCATTAACGACAGTCTCTCGGGCCCTGGACGGTTAACCAGTGCGTCAAAATGGCTCCTCACTCGGTTAACCTTGCCCACCTGCTGTCTGACATATTGTTTCATCTGCTGCCTAGTGGTAGGCAAAAACATATATGTTTGTCACATAACGGTTAAACACACAGATAAACCAATATTGGCATAAAAGGTGATTCACTTTCTTAGTCTCTATGGCACCACTATTGTCTCAGAAACGGTTCCCTTATCAGAAACGCAGGAGTGACTTGATCACAACCAGTCTATTATTCATGCCTGCGAAATTCATAGTACTGATAACGTTCAGTGTAGAATAGAATGGGCCTAATTGTGCAATAAGGGATTGTAGGTTATTCTCTAGTGTGTGTGTGTGTGTGGGGAGTAGGTGGTTGAACACCAATGTCAAACCCATTCACACAAGGTCTTATTTCTCACCCAGCTGTTGTGGCAACTACAGATGACAGAAACCCACCCCGTAAACCAGGCAATCTTTTGATTATTTCTTTTTGGAAGTAGATAACTCAAGAAGACACATTATCTTGCACAATATCAAAATAAAAGGCATTTAGCCTTGAACATTATTCATCTCCCTACATTACAATCCAGAATTCCTTGTGGCATGCTTAGCCTGTCCAGTCTTTTTAGCACTCAACAGACACTATAGCGGCTAGAGGCATGCCAGCCATCGCTACAAACTCCAGAGGTGCTGCTCTGCAGTAGATGCATCACACTCTGTCCCTGTCGGCGTGAATGGAGCAAGAAACGAAGAATAATATGCATCAGTGGCAATGGCAGGGTTTCTCTGTCACTGGGAAATTGTGCTGCTTGACCCTTTTATACTAAAATTGCTTTCCCAGTGACTGAATCACTGGATGAATGCTGTTTCGTCAGTGTTGGTTCTGATTACTTAACCACTTAAAACCCCCAGTGTCCTATTCCGGTCACGTGATATAGGTGATCATGTGAGGAAAATTGCAGATCTACTTGCTCAAAAAACTGTGAGCTTGTAGTTCAGCTATTTTCAGCGAAGTGATTTGGCGTTGATAGGGGGGGGGGGGGGGGGGGCAGGGCAAGGGTAGAGCACTGGTATATAGGGGTTAAGTGGCTAGCCTTATAGAGCCTGTCATACACATGCAGATATGGTTGCTTATCAAACTGGAGAACCCGGCATCTGGCTTTAAAGCTTGGTGCTGTCAGATTAGTGTCATGGAATGTAACCACACCCGATACAACAAATCCCTCCCATTTCATTGTATTCATATATACTGCTTTAACATAATTATTATGTAAAATGTATATTTTCTTTGGGTTGATTTAATTCTAAACGTTATCCCGCCCAATGTGCCCTCGCAGATACAATGGCCGTGCCTCCCTCATATGGTGATCTGGGCAAGTCTGCAAAAGACATCTTCAACAAAGGCTATGGTATGTATGGCTTTTTGGATTTTGAAGAATTTACAAAGGTTTTCACTAAAACGGCTAGAATAACATGCATATTACAGAAAACCGCTAAAAAGGCATGGCGATTGCGCCATTAAGTTATCTTTTATTCACACAAACCTGACATTTAGTCCCAGTCGGCCTTCATCAGATAATGATGAGAATTTTTTTCCTGCCTCCTTAGCCTTTTTTCTTTTTGACCAATGATCATTCTAGTGAAATAAGTACAACAAAGTGCCACAACATGTACAATATTAAGTTTGCAAGTTGGTTTGACTTGAATCAAATTAATCCTTTAGGATTTGGCCTGGTGAAGCTTGATGTGAAGACAAAGTCGGCAACTGGAGTGGTAAGGTTTTTTTATTGATTTTGTGACTGGCAAACTAGAAATTACTTAACCAACAGCTTAGCCAAGCTTCAATTTTTATGTTGTCATTGTTACTAGGTACTAGTGCTCAACCTTAACTTTATTCTTGTGGCTGTCCTTGTTCGTCTCAGGAATTCAAAACAGCTGGTTCCTCTAACACCGACACCAGCAAAGTGGTTGGCAGTCTGGAAACCAAATACAAGAGGTCGGAATATGGCTTGACCTTCACCGAGAAGTGGAACACGGACAACACCCTGGGAACAGAGATCACAGTTGAAGATCAGGTCAGGAAAACCCTCTCAGCTATACTTTATTGTCCCATTTCTAATGTGTGACTGTACTAAAATAGCTGAGATGTTAATGAACATTTAAGGTAGATAAAAGTAATTCCCATGTGAAATGTCTTGGTTCATTTTGTTTTACAGATTGCCAAGGGACTTAAGCTGACCTTTGACACCACATTCTCACCAAACACTGGGTAAGATGACTGGCTGTGTTATTGGTTACATAATGCAGGTGTTTTTCGCTGTCAACTGACTGCAGACCTCTGTGTTTACTGTCCCTACATGACTGATACTGACAACATGAAATCCACCTGTCATCTCAGGTCTCTATAACATTGCAGATCTCTCTGTGTATACCGTACATACTGTCCTTACGTGACTCATAGTTGCAATCTGATTCATGCTGAACATGCTTTAGTGGAGTGTTGAGCTAAGTAATGGATGTCTAATGACATAAATGTCAAAGTGGAACTTCTCGAGGTAGTAAATGGTTTTATTTAAGTTATTACAATTGTGTTCTAAAGTGGTGGTGTGTCCACATACGCCATGGCAACCAGATCAAATTGTATTTGCATTCCGGGAAGCGTAGCTCACACGAGGACATTGGGCCTGTAGGACCGTCTCCCCTTTCATGGTGGGTGGGATTAAGAGTTGGGGGACGGTGAACATGTATCCTGTCATGCATGTCCAAATGTACTCTAAACATGCATGTACCAAATGCTGTTAAGGGTTACACAGTATTTTACACTGTATTTGTAATTTACTGCTACAGCCACTCTGCAGGTAATCAACCATGACCTGCAGATCCTGTTCTTGTCTATTAACATTATAGTTTGGTGAAATGGAGAAAGTGTGGTGGCTAATGTAGTGCATGTCTGTCATTTGACAAGTTGGCACTCAGTCTGTTGACACTGTGGTCATGTAGAACTGTCATGAAACATTTCTGGTTCCTTGTTTTCCATACTTAAGTGCTGGGAGACGGGGACAGATACACAGTTAACCATGTACACATTACTATCCATTTAGGACTGATGAGCCAAAAGAAATATTTAATATAGCCCTAAGTTACATAAATATTAAATTGCAGTGCTCCATGCTTGTTCTGTTTTTGAAAGGGACCGTCGGAAGTTCTCAGACAGGATGCACTCATTAATTAAATTAATTGGGTCTGCTTTTTGTCCCAGAGTGAGGTAGTACAGACGTGCACCACTAGCGACAGACCAGCGAGTGACGCAGAAGTGCCAGGCTTTAGATTTCTGAATGAACCATGGAAATATAAATGTAGTTGCCTCATTGGCCGCTGCTGTTCATTGAAGTGATGCGTCATAGGGGCCGGCATATTTTGTATGCCCCATGTATAAAGAAAAAAGAGCTAAGAATAATTGGCTACTCTAAATAAAATTTCAAAGGCAGGGGATAATAAGCTGATTTGTATTCTGCATAAAACTTAGTAAGTTTCACTTTCAACTTGAAGAGCTTGGCTTTGAAAACAAAAGATTACTTGGCTCTAAAACCGTAGCTGATAAAAGACAACTAGGAAACCAAAAGGCAGTGGAAAACATTTCCAGAAAAACGGGTGAAAGGTGACTAAACTTTATTTGAACACTGTTCACCTTCAGCGTTGTCTGCTCGCTGCAACTGTTGATTGCGCAACAACATACAACTCATATAATGCAGTCGTGTGTCCAAGACTGTAGTGGCTGAAATGTGTCTATACACAGTATTAGCTAGCAATCACTTAATCTGTATTTAATGAGCTGTTCTCTTACATCAACAGCAAGAAGAGTGGAAAGGTTAAGACTGCCTACAAGCGCGAGTACGTGAACTTGGGCTGTGATGTTGACTTTGACTTCGCCGGGCCCACTATCCATGGAGCTGCAGTTGTCGGCTACGAGGGGTGGCTCGCTGGTTACCAGTTGTCCTTTGACACGGCCAAATCTAAGATGACCCAGAACAACTTCGCTGTCGGTTACAAGACGGGAGACTTCCAGTTGCACACCAGCGTGTAAGACAGACAATTATTGAAAACTAGCAATTTTGCAGCAGAATAAAGAAACGCACACTTTTTCAAATGTCATCTAAAATCACCCTCCCCTTCGGTCATGTCTATAGCAACGACGGTGCAGAGTTCGGAGGTTCCATCTACCAGAAAGTGAACGACAAACTGGAGACAGCCGTAAACCTGGCATGGACCTCTGGCAGCAACAGCACACGCTTTGGCATCGCAGCCAAATACCAGCTGGACAAGGATGCCGCCGTCAGTGTAAGTACTCCTCCTACAGTCCTGGTTTTCAGTGGGGGCCTAATTGAAAAGGAAGTGTGTGTAAGTAGCCTTGGAAACCCAACGGTTCACTGAGCCACTTAGCTGGTTATTTGTATAGATGGATGGCGATAAAACTAGGGATGCCTGGCAGTCTTTAAATTTGATTTTAATATTTCATAATACACTTTACATATTGGTTAATTTACAGCCAAAATATAGGCTAATACTACTGTACAGTAAATTGCCCTGGCTTTATTGTTCACACTGTCGGCTTTTTGATATTTCAGTACAGCTATAGCCTAATGTAGAGGAGCTCTTCTCTGCCTCTCTCTGTCACACAGCGGTCTTGGATCGTGATAAATTTGACTTATACGATGATGAATGTCGGACATTAATACTCAATGTAGGTAGAAGTTTATCAAACAGCAGAAATAAGCGCACAACAACCTCAGTTTGGCTTGCACATCAAAGTACACACCCATTTCCTACTGAGACGCAGTGTTTATTGAGCTGCCAGTGGAGAGAGTGAGAGTAATTTATTGCATCGTAAAATATACAGTATTCTAAACCAAGCCCTCTTTGCACAGTTGATGTTTACATAACATTTTTTAAGTTAATACATTTATTAACTCTTTCAATGACCCCCAGTTTGAAACATTAGGCCACGGACCCCCACTTTTTATTTCTTTTATCTGACTCCAATATACAGTATAAAATCCTCAGTTTTAATTTAAATCAGAGAGTGTACAAATGGACCCTTACAGGTCCATTTTCTTTAATGTGTACACTCAAGGTGTGTTCCCACCGGACGTGAAAATATATTTTTAATGACTTGAATCATGTCATTCTGGTTGCTAGTTGGTAACGTTGGTACGAAAGTTCATTTGCATGTTCAACTAATCATCTCTTGATGCATACTGTCAATTACTGTGCACATACAATGGAAACGGTTCCGAATTCTAAGCACCAAGTTTTAATCTAGCAGTTGTATGTGTGGAAATAAAGATTGAGCAACTACATTAAAAACAATTCTACATGAGCAGATATTCAGGCTCACAACCGTTTTTTTCCTCTGCAGTATATATTAACCATATCCTGATAGTAAAGAAATGCAGTAGAAAGTGAGAAAATCGTATCCCGAACCAAATATCGTGAATTGAATTGTGGGTTGAGTGAATTGTTACATCCTTAATGGAAAAGACATACATGATGTGATCCTAGAACATAATACATTATTTTAATCACTAACAACATGTTTTCTTATCTTTTTTCACAGGCTAAAGTTAACAACACTAGCCTTGTTGGTGTTGGCTACACCCAGACACTTAGACCAGGTAAGATGTTATGTATGACAATGGAATTCATATGACTCATTTTATAAATGATCAGAGATATTGGCGTACTGGACCTCTCAGAGCTCAGTTTCTGCTATTATCCTGTCAAAATAAAGCAATACATCGGTAGCGCCAGAGTAAAATACCTGCCCTCCACCATTTAGACAGGTGTTTAATTCCTCCGTGGTGCCGCCAGCTTGGCCAGGCACTCCAACGAACACAACGGGCTCTGTGCATAACTGTAGTACCAGGATTTTAGAACTTGGCATACCAATTTTCCCATAGCTTCGTTTAATTAGCTCAGCAGCAGATCATGCGTTTCCAGTTAAAACCTCCTGCCGAGCCAATCAAACAAAGCAATGGGGAAAGTGAACTGGAACAGGAAACTGGTATACAACCTTCTGAAAACTGGTATACAACCTTCAGCCGACTGGCCGTGTTCGTGCGTGGGAAGGCGGTAGGGGAGAGTGTTCTGTCACTGTACTGTTGGTCGGAGCACCTATTCAGCAGGGAGCGGAACTGGGCGGTATCACGTGTTCCTCTGCACATGTTTGCCCTCCTGGTGAAATTCCTCACTGTCAGGTGGAAGGAGATGGCTGCGGACTTAATGTGGTTTTTCTACACCCTACCCAAGGCCAAACAGAGTAGGGATTAACAGTGATGAGGACTATACACATGGGGGTGCATTGGCATATTGACTGGGGAGAAAACATAAAAAGATAAAACATAATTGATGAAAGAAATGATGTGCTGCTTAAGTTATTTGCTCCTTTTTTTCCCCCTTGTGGCTGAAAGTGAAGTGAAAGCTGGATTGAAATCTATGCATTTAGCCACAGACATGGTTCATCCCACGCTAGGACACACATGCAGGCTAGTGATGGGAAAAACAGTTCATTTCGGTGAACGAACGAGTCTCGTTCAGTTCACGGCAAAGACTCGTTCAAATGATTCGTTCACGTTCTCGTTCAGTAGCGCTTGCGGTCCGGCGGAGCGTATGCGATGCGAAACGGTAACTGCATGCAACTGTGTGCATCTGATCCCACTGACATGACTGCACAGTCTGTACAGAAACACAGCACTGTCATTCACAATCTAATTGCACCATCTTCTTTGTAATATAATGTGTAGAAGTAATAAATTACTGCAATATATAATGTAAAGTTATTTTTATTTGTCGATAATTATTCATAATAATAATTGTATACAAAGCAGCCCAAGTCAATACACTCGCATGATTATCGATTTCCAACCATGTCAACCAGCCTACTATTAACTTCATGAATAGTAGCTGTAGCATACTATTTGCATCTTCTACTCAAACTAAAACGTGTTAATTGACCTATCTGTCCTTTGTCTAGGACCATGCATATTTATTTCTTTTGATATGTCGTGCTAACACTATCTGTCTTTTGTCCGGGAACACAGTAGGCTACCTTTATTTCAATTGAAATTGCAATACGCATGCATGTCTATACTGGAAAACTCTACAGCACAGCTTTCTGTCTGTCTGATGGCCTGTCTGTCGCGGGAGGAATAACAGCATGCCCGTCGTGTGTGCGGTGTGCGGGGGAGGGGGGGTATGAACGATATCATGAACGTAACAGTTTCGAGTCATGAACGTATTCGTTCACGCTCACGGCAAAGAACTAGTTCTTATGAACGGATCGATCATGACCGACACATCACTAATGCAGGCAGCCTGTGTTGTGCGGCTTTGCAATAGAACACAGCATTGGGATTTTTGCTGCTTCGTTCAGAAACTGCACATAGTAACTTATTATTGATGGCTAAAGATTGGACTAAGAGGCAGTGCCATAATTACTCAATCTTGTTTTTTGTTAAAAAATATTAAGGTAAAGTATTAATGTTCATTAAAAATAATTTTGAGGCATGTTATAAATGTAGAGTTGAACATTTTGTTTGAGTCTTCCCTTCTGTTAGTTAAAGGCAATTGTTTTTTTTGGCTTGTACAATGCCTATGTCAAGAGCATAATCTGTCTTAAGTTGTAGATTGGTAGGTGCCGATTTCAGAATGAACATCATAGGTTTGATAGGAATGTTTGGACATGCTCTAAATGTATCTCACTTAACTCTGAAGGCCTCCCACCCTGACATCTAAACATCTGCTGTATTTCACGCTATAGTGCAAGCTCTAAAAACAACTCTGCCCAGTACTTAAATACTTTTCTAGTCGTGTTTACCTCCTCCAGTTTTAGTTCTCGATGTGAAAATGTTTTTTGTTAATCCATCTGGTTTGATAAGTGTAATTCTGTGTTTGTAATTGGGATGTATACTCATTCTTTCTGCCTCTCACCTGTGCAGGTGTGAAACTCACCCTGTCCGCCCTGGTGGACGGAAAGAGCATCAACGCAGGAGGCCACAAGCTGGGTCTGGGGTTGGAACTGGAGGCCTAAGTCCTCCCAACAATGAAGGGGACGAGGGAATATCAGAAGAATCGGGCCTTAAATCTTGTATTTCCAACTCAAACCAGCAAGGGGATATCTTGAAGGGATCTGTTCAAAGGCTACAACAACAAACTCTGTCATTGCTTGAGCACCATTTAACTGGTGCTCTTATCGATGGTCTATGTTCTTTATTTTGTTTTTGCTTTGTAGATGTTTCCATTCAAGAGACACTCGGTGGCTGCTATTTGTAAACCTTCACTGTTCACCTGTTCAGCACTGCCGTGACAATGAACCCACTACAAATCATTCTTCCAGTGTGGTCAACTCTGTGTGGCTTCTGTCAGTGCCTGACATTGTTAAAAGTGAGACATCTGTTATGTTGTATGGTTATGTTTGTTGAGCTTGGTCATACCTCTTTTCTGATTTTACCATTTATTATGATAATCTGATATTCCTCTTGTCAAATACGCTAGACTTCTTCCACTATTATTTAAATACTGTTGTACCTTTTTTCTTTTTTTCTTCATGCACACAAGGACAAGCCTAAAGATCGGTTGTTCTGTTTTGTTCCTCAAAGCCCTGTTCTGTTTTGCTTTTGTGTCGGCCATCAGGGTTTGAGATCTTCTTTCAAAGCTGTACGCATGGCCCTCCCTTAAACTGGACAGTTTTTGGGTGGTTTAACCTGTAGGTTTGGGGAAACCTGTATTATTGGCCGACCAAGCAGGCTTTCAATGTTAAGTTTTCTACATAGACAAACAGGTGGGGAGGAGCGTAAGGTTCACAGTAATGCCAAACTGGATAATTTTGCAGATGACGTCTATAAAGTTGCATGTGTGCACTCGTGGTCAAGCTGCCATGTCACTGGGAAGCGAAGACGGTGCTCGCAGGAAGGAGGTCCTTATGTGTATGTTTAACTTTTCAATAAAGTCTTTGAACTCCAGAAAGGTGTGTACGTACTGTATGTGTGCTAGATTTAAATAATTTGTCCATAATGCCCTCTTAACTTGACTTGGAAAATGGCTTGCTCAGATATCCAAGACCTGCTGTACAAGCTAATGTTTTACTGTGCAAGAAAGTCATTTTGTCATGGACATGCAATCATTATCATGCCCTGACTGCAAACTTTGTCCAAGGTTTTTTTTGCTGCTAGACAATACTAGTAGGGCTTTGGACATTGGCTGCTTCTGTCAAATGTATTGTGTAAAACTTTTGAATGAGAGATGAAGAAAAAATAAGATGTATAAATATTCCATAGCTGCAGATCCAAGTTTTCCTAGTTGTCGTCGTCCCCCCCCCGTCCCCCCAAGCCAATTCCCCTATGTAGTCCCTGTCACTGCTGAGCCCTACTGGTTGATCTTGGGGAGGGTGTACTGTAGACCAATGATTCTCTACCTTTGGGTCTCCATATTATTTTGGCGGGTCCCCAGATGATTTTCTTAATGTGCGACATTGTTGTCTCACTCAACAGTAAAAAAAAAAAAAAAACTTGCAGTATAAGTGTATACAGGGATGACCTGCACATTTCTAAAGTGAGAATTGAAGGACTTAATACCTCTAAAATGAATAATTAAAATCATTACTGTGTCAAAAGTAATCAAACTATACTGTCTGTCAAACATTGGCCAAAATGTCAAAAAGCAAAAAGTGTGAAAATGTCTCATCTACAAAGCTCACTTGTAAGATCAGTTATATTTGCTATTTTCACAATATTTATCTGTGGATCCGGGTCTACCGAAATGTAATGCCTGGACTCTTACAATCCCAAGTGCTTGTCGGAGTAGGGGGTCCCCAGATCAATACGATTAATTTGAGGGGGTCGCGGACTGAAAAGTTTTAAGTACCACTGGTGCAGACAACCATGTCTCCTCCAAAACAATACACCACGTCACCAACTACTTCTTTTCACCTGACAGTGAGGGGTTTCACTTGGAGGGCGTAGCGCATGCAGCGGAACACGTTATCCTTCCCAGTTCCGCGCCTTGCTGAACATGCGAGTCGATTGTGTTCTTTGGAGGCTATATTTGAATATCGTTTATTTTTCATTCTTTTCTCATGGCGTGGGCCACACTTTTACCTTCAATGTAGGTAGCCTTGACATGTAGGTTATGATTGCACATGACGTTTAGGCTGAAGGTCAGTGCCTTTATGTGTCGACAGCAGGCTGTCAATTTGATGGATGTTGTAGGCTTTGAACACAGGGTCACCTTACTTGCTGCTGATACAGACTAAATAATGACTTGGTCATCAAGAATGTCTACAACGGGTAAGGCGACATAACTGAGGCATTACAGGACGGTGGCTGTTGAAAGGGGGGTTTAATGAAGGAAGTACATTACGTGAATAGAAAAATGATATACAATAACCTGAATATTGCAACATTTTGGTCATAGACCTTGCTGAGGCATACTGAGGCCTGATGTTTTCCTGCAACTGCAATGTGTAGTAGATCAGTGGTTCTCAATCTGTGGGTCGGGACCCCCAGTGGGTTCTCCACAAGATTTTTTGGGGGGTCCCCAGTCAGATGTCAGTGAAGTGACAATTTAAGGAGTTTTAAGACCTTTTAATACCTAACAAAAAAAGACCATTACTGCATCAAAAGTAATCAACAAACTATACTATAAAAACTATTCGCCAAATGATCAAATAATATAAGAAAGAGCTTGTAGATCGGCTATTTTCACAATATTTATCTGTGGAACCGAGTCAAACTAAATGTAATCCTACATTCCAAGTGCTTGTCAGGGTGGGGGGTCCCCAGTTCAAATATGATTATTTTGGGGGGTCACAGCCTGAGAAGGTTGAGAACCACTGCAGTAGATGACAAGGCTATTCATATACTGTCCCTAGTATTGCCACTGGTTTTATACAGTACCTCATGGTAGTTTCCATTGATATGGAAACTATATGAAATTACAAACAATGTAATTTAGTTAGTACACAGACTCGTGGGTGTCTTTTAAATTTCATTTATTAGCACATTCAGGATTCACATTCATAAGTGGAGCAGAGAAAAATAGATATTGCAAAAATGTAGCTTCTTGTCATATTGCATTCGGTATCAGTTCAGCATCAACAAGAATATGATGCACAATAACATGTTTACATTTCTATTGCCAAGCTATTATTGCAATACACATTTTGGGCTCATGATAGCCATGCTGTCACATAGTCAGTCTAAATGGAAGTGTTAGTCTTCTCTTTGCCTGCCTCGCCATGTTGTACCACTTTTATTGGCTCATTATCCCCAGCCTTAATCCCCCCAATCCCATTAGAAGAGCCAGTCTCTGTTTTAGGCTTTACAGCCTCTGACATCAGGCCATCAGCTGTCTTCGACGTCAAACTCACAGCTGAAATGCCTGGCTCTTTCTGGGACGGTGTCTTAGTTTCAGATATTTCTATGGTTTCCGTTTTATTTTCAGTTGCTTTCCCTGAATCATTCGTTTTTGCAGAATCCTTCAACTTCTCCTCTTTCTCCTTAGCATTGTTTAATTTCTCTGGGACCTTAGATAGCTCCTGAGATTTGCTCTCTGGCTGTTTTGCGTCTTTGTTCTCTACAGTTACAGCTGTCTTTTCCTTTGGAAATATGGGTTCCACAGTTTGAGTATTGTCCCCACTGATTGACTTTTCACCCTTCAGTTTAGGAGGCTCTGTCAAGTCAGATTTAGCAGCTGTGCATTTATCTTTTTCTAAATCAGTGTCATCTATAGCGTTTGATGGCTCCTGAGTTTTGCTGCTATCTGGTTCCCCCTGTTGAGAATCTTTGCTCTGTTCAGTAAGGGCTATATTTTCCTTTGGAGATATGGGTTCTACAGTTTGTTTTTTAGCCCAACTGTCTGGCTTTTCATCCTGCAGTTTACCATTAGATGGCTTCTGAGTTTTGCTGTTATCTGGTGCCCCCTGTTGAGGATCTTTGGTCTCTGCAGTAACAGCTATCTTTTCCTTTGGCAATATAGTTTTATCCCCACTGATTGACTTTTCACCGTCCAGTTTAGGAGGCTCTGTCACATCAGATTTAGCAGCTGTAAGTTTATCTTTTTCTAAATCAGTGTCATCTATAGCATTTGTTGGCTCCTTAGTTTTGCTGCTATCTGACTCCCCCTGTTGAGGGTCTTTGGTCTCTGCAGTAACAGCTATCTTTCCCTGTGTAAATGTGGCATCCACAGTTTGGGTATCATCACCAGTGTTTGGCTTTTCATCCTCTAGTTTAGGAGTCTCAGATTTAACAGATGGACTTTTATCTTTTTCTTTATCAGCATCATCTGTAGTATTCTCAATGCTTTTTGGCACTTCGTGTCCAATATCAGATTTGACTGCTTTATTGAGTGCCATTGATTCCGTAATTCTATCCTCCTTTTCCTCACCCTTGGGTACTACGCTTGGGTTTTCTTTGTTTTGCTTCTCTGGCTGTACCGTGTCCTTTGGCAGAGGCACGCTCAGCGCTGCAGTCAAGTCAGTGATTTTCTCCATTGTTTCTGTAGGCAAGGAGGGAGCCTCACCCTGTAGTTTACCAACCATGCTCGACTCCTGAACATTATCTGAGTCTGTTGGACCTTTGGCACTGGACTCATCCTTAAGCAGCTTTGCTTGTGCTGTGTCAATAGTGTCTTTCACATCTGACTCCTCGCTCCCTTTCAAAGAACTGACCTTTTTGTCAACCTCGGATTCTGTCATTTTGACCTCTTCTGACTCCTCTATCTTTGAATCCCCTGCTTTAGCAGCCACATCTTTTTGAACTGTCTGCGCCGCATTGCTTCCTCTCTGCCCGCTTACGTTTGCTACCGAGTCACGTGGCTCATTCTCAGGCATGCCAATGGCCTCGGTAGAACGGACCTCCTCGCTATGAGCGCTTTCAGCTGCAGGCCTATCATTGTTCTCTGCACTCTCGGCTGCGTCCGGCCCCCGAGATTCCGCCTCGGTTTTGTCAACCGTCTCACTGCCTCCTTCCTCCACGGAGCTCCCTTCTTCAACCTTATCGTCGTCTCCCTGCTCTGAGCGTTCGGCGGACTCTACCGGGTTCTGCTGGCTATCAGACGCCTGCTCACCGTCTTGGTCTGGAGCGTATTTATCACTCTGATTGTCCTCCGCCTCCTCCTCGCTCTCGGCTTTATCACACCCCTCCTCGGCTCCCCCGTCCACCGTCTCCTCCGACCCCGTCTCCTCGAACTCGGACATCTCGATCTCCCTGGTGGTCTCCGTGATGATCTCCTCCACGAACTTGTACTGGGGCTCCGCTCTCCTTCCCGGGCCGCTCTGCCGGCCGAGGCACGGGAGCGTGTAAACGGGGGACTGGCGGTAAATGTAAGGCATGGAGACGGGGGTGCCCGAGACGGTGGACATGTGGGTCTCCTCGCCTTCCAGGAGTTTCCTGCGAGGGGAAGAGAGGTTGGTTTTATCAACGCACTTGAACCCCATAGCGTCCCTATTCTGGGGTGAACATTTGGGGAAAATGGCAGATCTACAAGCTCACAACGCATCGCGATGCAACGTGTTGTGAGATTGTAGATCGGCTGTTTTCGGCTATGATATTTAGTGTAGAGGGAGAATAGCAGTATAGCTCCCTGGGGGACTCTAGGCTGTTACGTATATAGAGTTTTAAAGGTCAAGCCCTATATAATACTTTGTCGTTTGATGAATAATAACCAATCTACAATCTTCACAACGTGTCGCATCAGAACGTGTTTTGAGCCTGTCGATGGGCTATTTATGCTACTTTTTTAAATGTTCAATTATTTGGAGAAAACAAATCTACTTTTGGACGCCAGGGTAAATGTGGTTAACCTCAGTGATCAAGCTATGACAATTGTTTCCAATAGAAGCCCATTTCTGACACAGAGTAACATTTTTGAGCACTTTTTCTCGCAATTCCGTTTTTTTCCCTTTAAATCCTTATCACAAATTCGCAGACGTTATTGTTTTTTTTCCCTCAACAAAAATCATTCTGATATATATTGTAAGTCACACGACACATCTCAAGCAACTCAAGCCTATTTCATTTACTTCCTGGCAGAAATGGCCTTTCCAAAGTTTCCTCAACGGCTGTTTTCATTCATCTGTATTATTATTTTTTTAAATATGATCCGGTACTGTACCATGATCACACCTGAAATGAATAATGCTTTACCTGTATGAAAGTATCTCCACATCCAACTCCATCTTGACATTTAGTAAGTCCTGGTATTCCCGCAGATGAGCAGAAATGTCAAATTTGGCACTTATGAGTTCGTTTTCCAGCTCTTTGATGGTGTCCTGAAGCAGAGCACATAAAAGGCATTAGTTATTTTACAGTATTAATATCCCGTAGTCTCATACCAATTCTTGTACCCAGAATTTACCAGACATTACCTGGCTGGTGCTCTGGTGAGTTTTCTCTACAGAAAACCACTAATATCTACACATTGTAACAAGTAGGAGACCTTATAGTCTGGGATCCCTTTCTTTTATGTTATTGGCCAAACAGTCTTAAACAATAAAAAAAAATACAAACTTATAAAACGAGTGTAAAGCAAAGCCCTTTTACATTCTCACCAAATTGTCAGCATAAAATAAATTGATAAAGATGGTCAGAAGAATAAATAGTGTAATGTTTGTTTCTCTACAGAAGAGATTGGCAGGTGTGAGTAAACAAAGGAAAACTCATGCAGTAAAAAAAGATACTGCATTATGCATATTGGTCTTTTTATGTCAATCTCTCTGATCACTTTGCTCATTTCATATCCCTGCTGAAGCTGTTTCAATTGTCTTTAGCCCACACCATTCATGGTAGTATGTGTTTTTACTTCTTTTTTTTTCTGGATAATTAAAGTCAACAGTAATGTCATGTTAAACACTAAGACTGTATCAATGGTGAGCTATACAGGTTTCATAAATAGCACTAGGTTACATCGTCAAATACAGGCGCAACAATAGTTTCCTTTAGGGGAAACCAAGCTAAGCTCCCCCGCCCCCCATATATAGCCTATGCGGCTGTTGACTTAAATTCAGTGGTGTAAAGTAACTAAGTACAAAAACTTTAGTTACTAGTTACTTTATTACAAAACACACTAACCACTACAGCCCTATACATATTTCGGCCATTTGAAAATAGCAGATCTAAGCTCACAAGGTGTCATGATGCAATGCATTGTGAGCTTGTAGATCGTCTATTTTCAAAAGATTGTTTATACATTTTGAACTTGTCAAATGGGACATTCATGCACAATGAGTATAGGCCTACATTTACTTTTGGTACTTTAAGTAGCCTACATTTTGATACCAAATTCCAATGTTGTAGGCCTACATTTACTCAAGTAGACTAGCCTATACATTTTGAATTCTGGACGTTATACTTGTAACAAACTGAGTATTTCTACATTTCAGTATTGATACTTTTACTTAAGTAGCCTAAAGAATGTGAGTACTTTTACCATCACTGCTCAAATTGACCACTTAAAAGCACATTCTTTAGGCCTACCTGATAGTGAAAAATGTCTTCATGGTGACGATCCTCGACGTCTCGAAGTTGCCGCTCCAGCGCGTCCCTCGTGCCTTTATTACAGTCCAGCTCGACGCTCTTGGCCTGCAGGCGCCTCCTGCACCCCTGGATCTCCTGCTGGCTCGCCTTCAGCGCCTCCCGCTTGCTCTCGGCGGCTTCGGTCAACTTGGCGAACTGGGCTCGGAAAGTTTCGTCCGCCTGCTGGAGGTCCGACGCGGCGTGACCTTCAAGCTGTGCCCGAATCTCCCGGAGTGCCGCAGTGAGGTCAGCTTTGCCAAAGTCGACACTCTGCGCCGCTCCGACGTTCACCTGCTGTGCCTCCTCGACCTGCGCGATCATCCGCGACACCTCCGCCTCGTGGCTCTTCTTCAGAAAGTCGATCTCGTCCACGAGACTCTGGGCTTTCTTGTCCAGCTGGAGCTTAGCCTGGTACGCGTCGCCGATGTCTTTCTTCAGCATCGCGACGCCGCTCTCGGCGTCCGATCGGCCGTGCGCCTCCTTCTCGTATCTGGTCCTCAAGTGGGACAGTTCCTCCTCCAGGTTCTGGTGCTCCATCTCGACCTGGTGCTTCTGGCGCGTGATCTCCCGCAGCAGCTTCCTCAGCTCGCCGAGCTCGGCGCCGTGCTCCTCCTCCAGAGAAGAAGGGGCCATCAGAGCCCTCCTCTCCTTCGCCTCCTGGATCTCGCTCTCCAGCAGGTGATTTTGGTGCTCCAGGCGACGCACCTTCTCTATGAAGCCGGCGAAGCGGTCGTTCAGACCGTGGAGCATCTCCTTCTCGTTCATTTTCACCGACGTGCCTGAATATTGCGTTGTTGTGGTCAAACGCGAGCCCTCGGCTCGAGATGTTCTATGCGGTAACCTGTGCTCCATCTTCCTCCTCGGCTGCGGTTGTTGTTGCAAAGAGGATGCCATCCAGCCTCTTATATAGTCGCCGCTGTGTCTGTGCCTGCGATGCAGAAACGGAACTGTCCACAGTGCTGAAAATGCATAGGATCAGCTGCTGGTGTTAACACACTTGTCCTACGTTTTTGTCGCAGCCAGCATGTGACGTAGCAGCCTATAGGTGCGAATCTCCCCCCTCCGTGCAGATTTGAATATGAAAATCTTTACTGGCGTACAGTATATGTTTAACGTATATGTTATAATGATTTTTGTTACATTGAAGTGGGTCTCATATGAATGTATTGCTCTCCAATGTCAATACGTTGCAGACGGACTAATATAGGTTGCATTTACCAGATATTAGACTTAGACAAATAAAAATACACATGCAGTAGGCTACCTTTATATTTGTGTAGGCTAATACATATTTGATTTGTGTTTGTATTGTGTGTACACTTTTATTACATAAAACGCAGCATTCTTTTGCTTTAATCAGGAACTCATCCTTGCACGTTTACACGAAAATTGTGGGATTCAACTTTAGTTGCAAAGAAAACGAGTAAATAATGACCTGAAGAGGTTCCAACAAGCAATAGTGCTGTCATGTAACTCATAGAAAAAAAGCTATGCAGATATATATTCCTTACATTTTTCTGGTTAGTTTCACAAGCATGAATGTCGACAATTGTGTTACATGTAGACCATGCTATGACATAATGACGAATTTGAAGTTGTAACATAGCAGGTCTAACTTTAAATTGTAACATATATTATATATATGTTACATATATATTATTTGACATAAGTATTAATAGTATGACTTTAAATGTTTTGGGTGAAAACAATAATTCATCCAATTGTTTGGTGAGCTTGGTGGGGCCCTGATAATAATATCAATAATAATATATCCCATTCCTCCAGATAAAGTGTCCTTAAGCAGTCAAATCCTATATACTTTGTTGACCGGGGTCCCCCAGGGTTCTGTACTTGGCCCCCTCCTTTCCCCCCCTCTACAGCTGGGGTGTCATTTGTGGTCCCAGGGGATGGCAATTGCCACCTTTAGCATTCACATTTGCTTCTTTTTAATGCAAAATAATTGATTTTGTAATTAAAGATCTGCAAGCTGTCACCGCGTCACATCGGGATGTGCTGTGAGCTTGTAGATCTGCTACTTTTTGCTATTTTTAAGTGATCACGCTTTTGCCCCCTTCTAGTTTTTCCCGAATGCCTCTGCTCTCTACACCAAATCTCTTTGCTGAAATTAGCAGATACAAGCTCACAACGCAACAAATCGTAACACATGTGAGCTTGTAGCTCGGCTATTTTCACCAAATATTCGCCCCATATTTAGTCCATGAGCCAGAGCCCCAAAATTGAGCAATGATTACTGAGTCAATATATATATATATATGGTAACCTTTCCACAGGAGTAGCTTTTTCATATTTATCACACATTTTGTTATTTTCCCCATACGTACATGACAGGAGAAAAAATGTCAACATTTTAAAAATAGTTATCATAAACTTCCCCAGTTGATTACTTACATGAATCAATGATTTATCGTATTACAAGTTTTCTGAAATTGCATATTTAAATATGCAAATTAAGTATTTAGTCCATGAGCCAGAGCCCCAAAATTGAGCCAGATATTCAATATTCCCTCGTTAAAAACCTTTGACTCCAACATCTTAACAAAATGAAATAAGAATGTTGACTCTGGCTTTGTCCAATGTTCCTATGTTGATTCTGGAAAGTTATGCAAATTCGAGCATATTTTCTAATGCCTAATTTGCATATTTGATATACAATTTCAGAAAACTTGTAATACGATAAATCATTATCTTCATGTAAGTAATCAACTGGGGAAGTTTCATTATGATAACTATTTTTTAAATGTTGTCATTTTTTCACCTGTCACGTACGTATGGGGAAAATAACAAAATGTGTGATAAATATGAAAAAGCTACTCCTGCTGTGGAGAGGTTATCATATATTTATTTATTTATTTTGACCCTATAAACAATTTAATATAGGTATGGTTTTGCCCACTCTTTCGATAATGAAATCTTGTCTGGCTCATGGACTAATTAGGGATGCTAGGGTTCCTGTAATGTATTCAATAGTAAAAGGCCCAGGGCCTATCTAGTCTAACTGCATAATGTCGTCCCAAGGCAAAGAACAAACAAAATACCTTACAACACACAGTTTTATTATATAAATAAAAGAGAAATTAAAACGATTATATACTGTGTGTGTGTGTGTGTGTGTGTGTGTGTGTGTGTGTGTGTGTGTGTGTGTGTGTGTGTGTGTGTGTGTGTGTGTGTGTGTGTGCGTGTGCGTGCGCCCGTTTGTACTAATGAATCACATCACTGTAAAAAAAAAAGAAGAAAAGAAAACGCCATTCACAAGACAAATTACTCCTTGGTAGATTTTACTCTGACGTCTTTGTTGAACGAGTCAATGAATGCTCTGATTTGATAGAGGTCGTCGTCTCTGCCCCGGCCGCCGCTCAACACTCTGAGCAGCCTGCCCTTGCATCGCTGCCACTCTGTCGACACGTCCTCCAGCCTCATTCCGTCCATGTAGTGGCCGACGGCGGCTCTCTCTGATCCCAAGCGGTACATGTGGAAGTCTCCGTACATGCGGTGCCAGGCCTGCCTGTCCTGGGCTCTCAGGTCTGGACGAGTCCACAGCTCCTGGAACTTGTCCTCGGCTTTCCTCGCGTCCTTCAACTCGGCGTAGCGCGAAGCCAGCTCGATCTAGTTCAGATGGGAGGAACACATGTTGTAGAAAGTAATGCTGTGGTTGTCAACGCGCAGGCGGTGGTGATATTGGATCCACGTTGTGGATCATTTATTCATCGCTTCGAAGTCCTAGTGTCAAAGGACTGCTTCCTGCTTGGTAATGATCCTGTGTATGTCTGTTTCCAGAAAATAAATTCCCCAAAAGTGTATATTAAAGTTTTAAAAAATCTGTATTTCAGTGGACACATCGACACGTTGCGTTGTGAGCGTTGTGAGCTTGTCGACTGCTATTTCCCCACAATTGACCATATTCACACGGTGGCCATTTTGGAACTTTACATTGACAGTGCCTCCCCGTTGCCCTGGCAACCGGGGTGTGTGAATATGGTCTATAACGAAAAAAATAAACAGAACATGCACTATAAAGCCATGAGGGTCTCTGCCAGGGTTGCATTGCTCATGGGACGGCCTTGCACGGCGTGCAGGAACCTATTTGACCAGGAGCATGCGCAGGCACACGCATAGACTTAAAACAACTTTAAATTCACACCTCAACAAAGTTTACAAAGGCTCCTGACTCACACCAGATGAATTAACATAGGAGTGAGCCTATAGATGCATTATCAATTGTCCATTGTGTGACCTGTAGCGTAGGTGTTAAGCGACGTGCGCGTCACGTCATTAAAATAGAGTACAACCACGTTCCAATTCAGCATTGCAACACTGGTCTCCGCTCAACCATATGGGGTTTAAGTGGTTAAAGAATGAAGACAGTAATGCGTCTGACCTGTGGGTAGATGTAGGTGGGATTAAGGCGTGTTCCCTCCTCCAGGTGATGGATGCAGCGTTGCAGTAATGGCTGGTCATGTGGGTTTCCGCAGTGAATGGCCTTCCAGCGGTAAATGTTGGCCATCTCGTGGTGGAGCCGTGAGGAGTTTGGAGTGTCGGTCAGCATCGTCTTCAGCACCGCCAGGGCCTCGTCGAAATGCTGCTGTTTCTTCATGAACCTCGCCACCTTGAGAAACGCAAACAATACAATGCAGTTGTGGAAGAAGTACAATACAGCAACGCAGTGTAGAAATGCTCGGTCACAATTAAAAGTCCCGTTTTCAAAATACATGACTGTATTAGCATCAGGTACCAAAAGTAAAAGTACGTATTGTGCAGAATGCAAAAATAGCCAATCGATCAGCTAGTTTCGAAAAGACAAAGGCTTAATTAGTTAGTGCATGTTTTGTAATAATAATCTCAATCTGCAATGTAAGTTTTCAAATAATTGTAATTGAGTCAAAAGTACGGTATTTGCCTCTGAGATGTACTCAAGTAAAGTGAAAGTACCTCAAAATTGTACTTAAGTACAGTACTTGAGTAAAAGTACTTTCCACAACTGGCAATCCACTGTTTGGAACAATATACTGTAGATACTTGACTTACTATACTGTTTGCTGACAGGGGACAACACACTTTATTATTAAAGTGCTTGTTTAGTGGTTACTGAAATTCAATTCATTACATGGATATGAATATCGTCTCTGTCGGGTGGAAACCTCATATGTCCAAAGCTGTTACTTTTCAGGATTCAAATAACAAAACGGCAAAAGCAGCGGATCTACAAGCTCACTACTTTTGATACTTTTGTGTGACACTGTAGTATGATCAAGTAGGGCGTTCATTTATTAATTTACACAAAAAGTTTGAATATTGAGATATAAGAGATTTCTGCCCGACAGCAACAATATACTGTATAACTCCCTCCTTGCTGGTGCTCCGGCATCTGCCATCAGACCTCTGGAGCTTGTTCAGAAAGCTGCGGCTCCAGGGCCGCAT